>NC_135182.1:15073008-15440508 GCF_041146795.1 Maylandia zebra | reverse complement strand
TCTGAGAGAAAATCCTTGTGTTTGTTCATTAGCTATTAAGACTGGATGACACAGCCTTCCTGGCACTGTCAGCCACAGATGTCCCTCACTGAAGGATTCTGCAGCACCTGAGTCCTTCCTGGCTAATAAGGTTGTAATTAGCAGAGCGACAAGAGATGCACAGCCCTGAGACAAGCTTTTCAATTTAAAAAAGGGAGAAAAAAATACAAGCGAGCATTTTCTGTTCATTTTTAAATCAAGAAAATCGAAGCTCAACATCTAGTTTTATTCCTATAAGTAACATGTAGCCTCAGAGTGTATGCATAACTTGCAAGTGTGGTGCAAGAGCTCAAGATGAAGTAATTTCTGCACAGAATTTAATTCGAACGAATCTGAGAGATTGTTTGTCTAAAATTTGTGACAACACTGACGGGAAACTGGTCTCAGTTGTCTCGAGTCCTTGTAACCTTTAAGTGAATATGGGTGAGTGTACATACAGGAGCGTCCCCTTTCATGTCCTGCGTTTGAGAGTTTTGACCAAGAAGCAGAAGGAAGAAGAGAGGAAAAGTCAATTGAATTTTTTCTTCTTCTTTTTTTTTTGCAATGTAAAAGTGAAGGTGGAGCGAGGTGGAGGTGGAAGAAAAGATCTGTGTCTCTTAACACGAGGTCATCACCCTGACCTGCAGCTAGAAACACTGTGCCGTTGGATGGTTTTACTTGTATTCCTCTGGAAAAACTAATTAGCCTCACAGCACTTGACCCCAACCTTCTTTCCACATACAGGCTGAGCACCATGTGTGTGTGTGTTGCTCAATGTGTTGTCACTTCATTGCATGCTTCCACATGGAAACACAAAATGATTTGTGTGATCAGTACCATTAGGCCAAACAAAACAAACACTGCAGATATGTCTGCTGCCTCAAAGACTTTGCTCTCAAAGGCAAAATTTGACATTTAAAAGATCAAAGCTGAGTGCTATCAACTGCACGACAAAATGAGATGCATCACTTCAGTTTCAGCTGGAACTTATTTATTGTGAATGGCAGACGGACGATGAATGTATAAACAAAAAAATACTCCAAACACTTTCTCCATTTCATGCATCTCAACGGTATCTTTGGCAGGTGATAAATATACAACCTTTACACCAGCTAAGGTAGAATGAGCTTTAAGTGGCGTCTCATATTGTGGAAAATATTTTTTACATTTTATTCCACGAGTCGCAGCGAATGGCATAAACCTGATATCATTTGTAAACTTCAGATGTTACCTTTCACTTGAGACATCTTTGATGTTTTTTATTACATCATCTGTTTGTTTGTTTGTTTTTTTACTGTATACATACGGTTAAGGCCGCATGTTATTGTGAGCTGGCATTTGCTGCCCCTGAGATCCCATGGAAATGTGCTGGGTAAAAAGTGAAAAATATCACTCTCTTAGTCTGGAGAAGAAGGCCTGCTAAAGATAGGCTCGCATTCCTGTAAAGGACAGGTGAGGTGAAACCAAGGATAAGGAAATCTTTTCAGTACGAGTCTGTTATTGAGAGAGTAGTAAGACTCGGGTTGTGTCTGGTTTGTTTGCATTTCTTCATCAAACACAAAAAGAGATATACTTGAATAAAAGCAGTCTCCATTTGCAGCTGAGAGGACCATGTGCCTTATGTCTGCATGTGAGTGGATTTACATTTATGTAATTGTGCAGTACTGTGCAAAAGTCTGACACTACCCCTTATTCATTTTTATTTTGCTACCGAGAAATCCAGAGTTATTATTTTTAAAGTGGTCTTGAGCTATAGTTTTCCAGGCTTTTTCCATACATTTAGTCCAGTCTTTGTTCCTGGCTTTTCAGAGGAATGTTTTTTGTTTTTCTTTTTTTTGTTAACTCAGTTAACGCTGACCTATGAGTCAATCAAGCATAAAGAAGAACCTAACAAACCAGTGTTGTGTCTACACGTCACAGACAATTTATCAAATAACTAATTCTAATTCTAAATTTTGTCTTTAGGCTTTTAATTATTAGCAGCCTAGTTACACAATTTAAAAAAATTCTTTATCTGAATCTGAACAGTTCAACAGCCATAAGGTAGTATTTTTGCACTAATGAGGTGATTCCCGAAGTGCTATTAACTGAAAACTTTGAGGAAACTGGACAAGAAGAGGACAAAAGAAGAGATGACAGGCCTATAAAACGATCTACAGCAGATTAACAATATCTGAAAGTGATGTACTCAAGAAATGGAAAAAAAAAAGTCGAGTCAGGACCTCACACGGGACCCGAGAGACTCATTTGGCCTTTCATTCGATCCATCTGCTGTCAGCTGAAGCCTCATCAGAAATGGCCCCAGTTCAGTAAAAGCAAACCTGGACAGAAAAACACACACTGGTACACTATCAGTCATGGACTGACCTCCCCAGGGCCCGGACCTCAACATTATTGAAGCTGTGTGGGATCGTCTTTTCACAGAGCTGAACAAAAGGTAGTCAACATCCAAATAAGAGCCTTGAATGTCCTTCAAGAAGCCTGGAGAACTATTCCTGAGGACTAGTTAAAGAAAGTTTGCCTAAGAGTTCAGGCTCTGTTGAAGGATACAGGTGGTCATACATTAGAACTGAACAAACTGCCTTGTATACTTTTTTCCACTTGCCACTTTCCTAGAAAAATATAAAGAACAGACGGACAGCTTTTGCACAGTACATATTTCATCATCGTAAACGAATTTGTGATAATTGTGTTGTTTTTTCCAAAACAACACAATTATGGGTATTTTTGTTCCATCTAATTTTTTTTTCATACCACATAACTGACAGGCATATTGTATAATGATTGCGTCACAACTAAATTAATGACACACTTGAGTTGAAAACAGAATCTTAAAGTAACTATTTCGAAACAATATTAAACTAAATTTCAGCAATCAGAAATTTAATATCATGCAAGATGGAAAACTTTCTCTAAGGGACAAGTCTGGAAAGGTGCTATTGTTCAAAAATTGAGATAAGTTGTTTGCAAGATAAGATATCAGATAGAAGAAATTGTTCTGTTTTTGCGTCACTGAATTGTATTTCATGCATTTGCAATGTTGTTTTTAGAGACTGTCATTCCAATGAAGTGCCGCTTAATTGAAATAGTAAGTTAAAGCTGTTTTTTTCTTTTTAGTATAATTCCAACCATTTGTCTCTGAGCTTCCTGTAGCTTACCTCCCTATGTGTCTTTATGGACCTTTGAGTATTTGCTCCTATTTCTTTATTCTGGTTGTATCTGCAGGTTTCTGTGTCTCTGTTATTTTAACTCAAATATGTTTTATGTACGTTGAAAGAATAATGTGTCACAGCCGTGACTTTCAGGTTGGCATCAAACCTTTTCGCGGTGTCTGAATGACATACAGTAGAAATTTAAAAACCCCTAGGGCACCAATCATTTTAATGATTGTGAGTTAGTATCCACATAAACTGAAAATAAACATTTTAATGAATTAAAAAGTGTCTTAGTTATTTAAAAAGTAGGAAATGTTTGCATATTAACCTCAGTTTTCCAATTATGGACAAAAAAACATTTTAACAGTTGGGGACTTCAGACACAGTATTTTTGCATGTCTTGACACATGTCATGTTTGCGCAATATTACATTTTAGCACATTTCAATTCACTTTTATGGAAATGCTGCATAGCACCTTATTGACACCAATAGCCACATTACATAATAAAAGACAATTTATTCATTTATTTATTCTTTTCTCAAACTTTCAGAAACACCAAGAAGCACACTTTGTACAAATAAACAAACAAGATGGGAAATTATCTCAAAGTGAAAGCTATAATCTTTCAAATAGTGACCCTACAAGATTCCCAGTTTTTCCCAGACTGTTTTGTAAGCAATCAACTCTTTTCAAGGTCAATTAATGTATACTATGGGCATAAAGCAATAGTACTAAAGTTAGTTTAGTACTTCCATTCTTTGGGGACCAATTTCTAACCACTTGTTATGAAACGTGTGCAGAAAGGACTTACTCCAAATGGCCAGCAGTGGGGACAACTCAAAAAAAGCAAGTCAGGTTGTATAGATATTATGTAAACAATCCTGTAAACACTTTCATGATTAGTGTGAATTGCTATTTTTGACTCTTATCAGGCATGATGTTGATTTTGTGAATAAGGGTAATTTTTTGAATAAAATAGACAATGAAGCAGAAAATGATGCGACTACCTTGTCACTGACATGTAGCTACTGTATGAGTGTGCCGTATGCTCGGTTTCTAGAGGTGTTTTCACACCTGCGCTGTTAGCTATTCAGTCCATTTAAATTGAACTCTGATTCATTTCCCCCTCGAAGCGATTCCTTTGTGCACATGTGAAGACAGTAATCAAACTCGGGTACAGGACAAAACAAATGCACCAAGACATGTTGGATGAGGCGGTCTTGGTCTCTCCAAATGAACGCCACAATAGTTTACTTTATGATGAGATTGTTATCCAACTTCTATCCAACCCAGCTACCAGGTGTATACCTCAAGTTTGAGCTAAATGCCTTCCTGTAGCCATGTATGCTTTGAATTCTTTTTTTTTTTTTTTTTTGGAAGTGACATCAGAAACAGCAGCATGTGACATCACGTGATGGCGGAGCTTCAGTTCATCCTTTGTCATCCTTTTTTTTTTTTTTTTTTTAATAGGACAGGGGGAAAGAATGAAAGAAAGAGGGGGAGAGGAAGAAAGAAAACCAAAGGGGAGAAGAGACGGTGAGAAGGGGGGGAAGAGAGAAAAAAAAACAAAACAAAAAACTCCTGGGTCACCTGTATGGAGAGAAAGAAAAACAAAAAAAACAGGGGAGACAGCAAACAACAAAGAGCAACATAATAATAATAATAAAAAAAAGCACCATCACAATAAACTAGCTAGTCATAGATATCAATAGTTACTAAATAATAAACGATATTGTGCAGCACGCAAGATAGACAGCGCACAGTGTGCTTTGAGGCAGCAACCAAGAAAGCTGTAGTCCACATCTGTGAATACCCATGTGTACACCTGTGTGCATACCTGTGTGGATCAGCATGCTTGCATTCCAAAGGTTTCTCCATGTAATGATCTGCTAGAGAGTGTGGGGAGCCACAGCCCTGTCCTCTATGGTATCAAGCAGGTATGGAGGAGATCAAAACTCCAGACATCCAGAGGCCCCCAGAACACAAGAGACCAAGGAAGACCCACAGAGGGGCAGCCGCGCCACTGTCCCAGTAAGAGCTAAGGAGAGTCCCAGATGAGAGCTCATTCAGCAGCCGCGGAGCAGAAGCCAGGGGGAGTTGCAGTGACGCGCCTGTGAGCTCCGCCGGCAGCCAGCTGTGCCTGAGTGACCGAGCCCCAGGCCGAGAGGCCGGGGGCACCCCACCTCCAAAGTGGCCCGAGCGAGCCCCAATAAGCGGCCGCCAAGGAGTGAGCCGGTGTGTACCCGGACGCCCACCCCCAGATACAAAGAACCACCAACGCACCGATACCTGAGGGAGTCCGCCACCGGCAGGGGAAGTGGTGGTGGGTGGAGATAGGCCTCCAAACCTTGGAGGGCCCGAGATGTCCCCAGAGAGGTGGCGTCTGATACCCAACCTGACATATAGACACAGACATACAGGCACACACAGACACAAACATCCATTCCCACCCTCATGCTCTCATATGTACTTCACACTCAACCGACGTGGAGACAGACATAAAGAGACGCTGTACACACAATCACACTCCCCAAGCGTACTCTACTAACCGGGTCTAGGTACCCTTGCCCCTGGAGGGGGGAACTGCACCCAGACCCAGGTGGTGTTACCCTTTATGCTTTGAATTCTGAGTACCACAGATGTGCAGAGTTCACAAACTAGCAACGAGCCATAAAATCAATGTTAATTCTCCATGCAACTAGTCTAGAACATGGCACCTTCTTCCCGTGTTTACTTTTGTCATGCTCGGCACACAGCAAAATTCAATTCAATTCAATTTTATTTATTTAGCAGCAATACACAATGACAGTTGCTTCAAGGTGCTTTATATTTTAAGGTAAAGAACCTACAATAATACAGAGAAAACAACGACAATGAGATGACATGTCATTAAAATTTCTCTCCTCTTTCTATTGATATGTGAAACATTAATGTAAAACACAAAGGCATTAAAATGTTACTTGGCTCAGTCCAAACAAGACCGAAAATGTTCTGTGAGACAAAGAATTCACTTCCACCTGCTTTGTAGATGTTCTCTACAAAAGAGGATTAGGGCCACTGGAAAAAATAGTGACTTTTTTTCTTTTTCTCCAGAATTCTGAGAAAAAAAAAACAGAATTCTGATATTAAAGTCAAAATTTAATCTCGGAATTCTGACTTTTTCTCAGACTTCTGAAGAAGAAGAAAAAAAAGACTTGCCCACTTTTTCCCCCAGTGGCCCTAATCCTTTTCTGTCGTCCTCACACTACCAGACCAAATAAAAAATATATACATATATTGATTTCTATGCTTAAGCTTATTAGATTCTTAATAACCTGCTGTGATTGGTTTACTGATATTAACACGGTTTACGTCTCTGTTTTTATGTGTGCGATCGAATGGAATCCACGTGTCAACCAAAAAGAAAGAAAGAAAGAGTGTCCTTAAACCCACATTCACTAGTAACAAGAATACACACACCACTTCTAGCTTCTTCTATTGTGGTGCTCTGAGTCCAAGGCCATGTGCCATTCAGGCTGAGCTCTCACGACTTTCATCCAAATCTCTGTCGTCTTCAATTAGTATTTAACTCATGAGACTCAGTCAGTGTTTCCTTGTTCACCAAAATAACTGGGAATTCAATTTCTCCCTGCCACTCTCTCACAATAGGCAGTGGACTGGGTTAAAGACAACCTCAAAATGATACAGAGTCCTTGCAATCATCTGCTCCTCCAGTCTTCCTCTGTCCTCCAGTGTTTTGTTTTTTTTGTCTTTTCCGTGCTCTCCGTTTCCACTCATTCATGTCTTCATTGGGCTGTTGAAGCAGATCTTACAAATTCAATTTCCGAATCTTCAACAATGTTACAGAGTGTCTCCTTCTTCTTTTTTATCATTTTAAACATGAAAACCTACGCCTGAAAATGAGCAGCAGGAAGAACAGAAGAACGCGCATCAGTGATTCAGTGAGAACCCTGCTGACAGATTGTGTCATGGACTCGACAAGTATTCACCGTTAACCCAAGTTTTGGTGAATTATAAACAAATTAAGTGGTAATTCTGAAAGAATTAGTCGATCATAGATTATTATTATGCTCACAGATTACATTTTTAATAGGACATTTTACGGCTAACAAAGTCTCTAGTTTGAGCCTGTTATGTACAAACTAAATATTTTGGGGTTGCAGAAAGACATTTTAAGATGTCCCTTTAAGCACTGGGAAAAATTCTGTCTTTATAAACCAAATGCAGATTTAAAAAAAAACATTGATTACATCATATAAAATTTATCTTTTTACTCTTTTGATGTAGTGCTTAAAATTTCTGTCTATAGATTTTCCATTTTTTGAGTCATTTTTAGCTAGCGTCTCAAAAATAAGTTCATAACTTTTTCTTTTTCAAATATTTAGAAATAACAACTCGTGCAGGCAGCAGAACATACTCTTTGCAAACTTGTGATTTTATTGTGTGACGATTTTTATTCTGATTTTACATTTATTTAAAAAAAGTTTCTATATTTTAGCATTATTGATGAGTTGACGGTAGATAGAGACAGGAAGTACAAGGAGAAAACGTGTAACAAAGGATCTTTTCAACTGTCACCACACATATATATACTATTACCACTGTGCCCTCTGATTTGTCACAGTCTAAGCATCATGTTCTCAGTCAAATCGAAGGATTCTTTTTCAATTCCCCTGCATCACATTGTGCAGAAAAGCGCACAATAACAGAACTATAAGCAGCAAAGGCAGCCATGAACCTGCAGGGCTGTGGACGTGTTGCCCTGCTGTTTATTTCATCACAAAATGAAGAACAACTTAGAATAAAACTTACCTATACTACCTGCTGATTTAATAGCTTCCTGTGGAAAACAATAGATTCTGTTAAGTTTAGGTTGCTGGGATGGATCATACTTCAAGTATATGTGTTCACAGTTTTGAACATACAGAGATTTATTTTGGTTCAGCTAAATATCTGCTCCACCGTCATCAACCCCACATACATGCACATATGTGACGTCGGGAAATATCACAAGTTTTATCTTCAGAATGTGCTTTCTCTTCCATATAATGTAACAAAAGAAAGAAACTTTCATCACAATGTTCAGGATTCTTGCTCTGTAATCTGGCTAATTGATGATCAAGATCAAACTAAACTGCCAACATTAATATTGTGTTAATAAATGTGTTGTTTTGGTTCTCCTCATGTCTTCTGATTGTGAGTGACTGGACAGTGTGCTGCTGCTTTTCCTCATATTGCTATATTGTTATTAAATATATATAGTTGTCGTTGTTGCCACACTGTTTTCATGTGAGTGATGATGTTGTTGAATGTCTTCCACAATACGTTTAATTTGCGGGTTAACTCCCACATAGTCCACAGTTTCTTTACTGCTTGTTTGCAGCCTTGAACACTATATAATACTCAAACTTGGTCTGCAGCAACGTTGCTGCAATCTTCTGCAAGTAAATAACAACTCGAGAGTCTTCATGTGGAATGGTCCATACTGCCATGGTTATACGCACGCTTTTTAGCGCTTTCTCCTTTTCAAGCTTTGCAGGGCCACGTGCCATTCAAGGTGAACGCACCTCTGCAGTAGGTATCTGCTTATGGACACAGACGTTACAGGCTATAACAACTGTTGAATCAGTCATTCAAATCATCTATCTAACGGAGTCCATCTAGTAGTAATCACTATCCCATTTAATCAGCAAATGATTGTCTTTAATTGCCTTGTACTAAACTATCAAAAACATAATAAAGAGTCTAAACTTCTCAAAACAAATGCATACATGTAACAAGACCACAGATACATGCACATACACACATACTGGTCCATCAAACTGCTCTCCATCTGTATATCCAAGGGTCTCCTGTGACCTTCCTCCCAACAAGGCCAAGGGATATTCATACTGATTTATTCAAAGGGACGGTTCTCATTCAATTTTCTCCATATTCATAAGCGTGTTTCGCACCCCCGCTCTCGTTTTCCTTTTCAGCTTTAAATTAAAGGTACAGGAACGAGCTAGGCCTTTCATCTAGGGCTGGGGGTGGAGGGGCGTGGGAGGAAAGCAAAGGCGTGTGTGTGAATGTGTGTGTGTGTGTCTGTGTTGGGTGAGGAGAGGTGGAGCGGCGTGGGGGGACGTCGGGCAAAGGGAGGAGAGGGATTGCTAGTGGTGAGACTCTCTCCACTCTGTATTTATTAGCCCCCACTCCCTCCTCTTTAGTCCCCTCATCCCCCACCCCACCTCTTCCCCCCTCCTCCTCCTCTCGCGACGACACCTGGCGAAAAATGATTCATTAATTCAAAAAGCAGCATTTTTGAAAGCCCTATTTCAAAGGCATCGACAGGACAGAGAGAGGAGTTGAGTGGGGCAGGGTAAGCCGGGAGAGCTGAGCGAACGGGAGGAGGATGGAAGAGGTGGAGGAGGCAGAGAAGGGCAGGGGAAGGCAGAGCCAAGGTGTTTGAAGGTGTAGAGTGCACTTCAAGTTTCTGTCATGGCAAAGCTCAAGCTTGGGAGGAAGGAGCAGGAATTAAAGAGAAGGTAACAAGGATACCTTGGATTTACTGCAAATTTTGCAAGCTTTTATTTGTAATAACATGACGGACTGTCTGCAACATTACAGTTATAGGGCTAAATGTATTCATCCAAATCTAATCAGATAGAGTAAATTACTTTTTTTTGCATTAAAAATTCATATTCCACCTATTGGGTAAATCAGAAGATTCTGAAAGTCACCGTGACTATGATGTATTCACTAACACACACACATTTATACACACTAGCAGTAAACACTAACAGCGGGATCATGTGTCGGCCACTCCCAGTCCAGCTGAATCTTTCATACGGCTGCAGATGATGTAGTTAATTATAGATGGCAGGACAAGCCGGGATCCTTAGCCTCAATTAGACAAGGCCACAGGGTTACTGACCTGCACAGCAACTGTCAGTGCCTGTTACACACTACACATGGCCGGTGACAGCGAGAGGGTCTGGGGGTGGAGGGCAGGGCTGGGTTACAAGGGTTTCTACAGTCTGCTTTTCTTTTCCAGGAAAAAAAACAAACCCAAGCGAAATAGTACCCCCCGCCACCCGCCCAGCATGCACCAACACACACCAACACAAACAATCAAAAACTCACAAATGAAAATACAGTGGTCTCAAATGAAGGCTGATTTTGTAATCAGTGGAATTAATCTCATTATTAGCTTATTACTGTTGCCTGATTGTGTGTTCTGTATGTGTGTGTGTGTGTGTGATTTGTAGCACTGTTGACATGTTTTACTTTCTTAATTTATTAATTAACATCATGCAAAGAGCAGAAAACAAAACCAAATCAAATCACCACGTGGTGTGATCACCCTTTGCTGTTAAATCAGCATGCGTTTACACCTGGAATTAAAATTTGTCTCCACATGTGTCCCCTGCGATGATTTGTAGTTAAATCTGATTTTCCTGCTCTGTATGCAAATAAACACATAGCCTGCATTACCTCCATTTGCAGCAACCAGCATGGGAGTCCTGCATGGGTCCATTTTTGTAGAAAAGCAGAAATTTAAGCTTTTTGTTACAGCCAACATATCACACGTTTAGCCTTATCCATTTGTTTATTCATCTGTACGAGCTTGGACGGCACATGTGTCTACTGTGAAATTTCTGCCTGCGAAGGACCATGCTAATGCAAATTTACACGAGACAGTATTTATTACATACAGAACGCAACATATGACAAACTGTGCAAGGGTCCTCTAACCCTACCCAAAAAGGTGCTCACAGTCAAAGTACAACAAAAGTATGAAATGTTTAGATTTTTCGTTGAGGGGTATTAGGACATAATAAAAGTCATCTGGTGTTAGCAGGTGTTAATATTTGGTAAATGCAACCTTGAATTAACAATAAAACATGACATATTCCAAAATGTCATTATCTATTTAGCCAAAAATGAAGCCAAAAAAAAAGCAGTATGTGAAAAATGAAGTACTCCCTTACATTGGTATTAAGAGGGTAAGTAACAGCCAAGTGGTGCTGCTAATCAAATGCAGTTTTTTAACTGATCATCAGCAAATGTAGCCATCTTTATAAAAGTTAAAGTTTGGAAAGACATTAACAATGATCTTAGAGAAGCAACAGTTGCTGCCCAACAATATGTGGAAGGTTATAAGGTCATTCCCAGATAATTTGAAGTCCATCCTTCCAGAGTGAGAAAGATTTTCCACAAGTGGAAAACAGTCGTCATTCTCCCTAGGAGTGGATGTCCTAGCAAATTCACCCAAAGGTTAGATACCCAAACATTCAGAGAAACTGTAGAACTACCTCTCAGATTCTTTTGGCCTTAGTTATGATATAAAGTATTAAAGTTTATGACAACCCAGTTAGAAAAGGTATGGCTTAAATGAACACATTTGAATACTTACGTGTTCAAATGTAAATACTTATGGGCTTATGTGTGACATTTGGAATAATGTCCTCTGGACAAGCAAGACCAAAGCGGGGATGCATATTAGCACAAACACCTCATACCAACTGTGAAGCGCGGTGGTGGAAGGGTGATGATTTGGGCCAGTTTTGCAACCACAGGACCTGGGCACCTTGCAGTCACTGAGTCAAACATGAACTCCTCTGTATACCGAAGTATTGTCAAATGTGAAGCCTTCTGTCTGACAGATAAACCTGGTCTGAAATTGGGCCATGCAACACGACAACGATCCCAAACACTGCAGCAAATCTATAACAGAATGGCTGAAAAAGAAAATAATCAAGGTGTTGCAAAGGTCGAATCAAAGTCCAAATAGGTCTTTACAACTATGTGAGAGACTGATAAAGTCACACAGAAAATTATTACTTCAAGTTATTCCTGTTAAAAGTGGCTCAACAAGCTTTGGAATGAGTGTGTCTTTAGTTTCTCACACAGTGGTTCTACATTTTTGATGAATTTGGTTGGATAAATATTGCCACAGTGTCATACGTCAGGTTTTGTTCAACTCACATTGTATTAACTTAATTTTAAGACTTGTTAAGGTGGAGATCGTTTTTTGTTATAGTCTGCCTTAGTGAAGTGACAAAAGTCTTTTTGGCTATAGGTCATACAAGGCTGGGCGGTCCAACTAAAATGTTCCAAACACAAAAACACAATAAGAAACACTATCAGGAGTGGCTACTAATCACTGTATATCACAAATATAAAAGAAAATAAAGATCAAACAACTTATTTAACAGAACTAAACATTTTTAATATAAAAAAGCTCAAAAACATATTTCAAGCAAGACAATAACATTAACTCTTTACTTGCTACAATTTTTGCATCTCAAAGCAAGCAAGCCCCTCAAAAGCCTCTCATAACACATACAAATACTGCATCAAGTTCTGTTAAACAAGCCACTCCTAAGACATTTTCTGAGCTCTCACAGAAAAGAAATACTTTCCTTTACCCCAAAGTCAGTGAGCTCACAGGAGAAAACCAAGAGCTGCCACTAGTTATTCTGTGGTGTAAGATTTTTGGATGGCACTCACTTCCACAGAAGCTTCATCTGCTTAGTAACGCTCCCCCTCTCCCAGTTTTGATCTGTCTACATAGCTTTTTCTGTTTTGTTGATCATTAGAATATGTTGACTAAGATTATTTTATCATGTAAGTGGCCTGTGTGTCTCTATTTCTAAACGTTATGTTTGTAAGTGTTAGCAGGGAACATATTTTTCCTGCTAACACAGCAATGTAGAAGATATGAAGCGAGCATCTAAAGTTGTTTCAAGCTGTTAGAATTTCCTTACCGTAAAATCCTGAATAAGGTGTAATGTCAAACATAAACCTTTGGTGTATTTATTTATTGTACAGTGATAACTATGGCCACATCACTAAAAAAAGATCAGCAAGGTAAGAAACCAGCCTGCAGTGTTGGTAATAAAGTCAAAAGAAAAGAGGCATTTTTAGTAGAGGAACAAAGTTTGGGGTGGATGGATGGGTCATGCATGATCTCTCCCTGTACCTAACCCAGCTTGTGGGTACAAATATCAAATGTTAACTACAGTGTTTGACTGTGATTTGGAAATGATTGGAAACCACAGATAAATTTCAATTTATGGGGACATCATAGCACCCTGAGTCATTCCAGGAAACAATGATTAATGACTGATTTTGTAACACATGCTACAATTTGCAGGATTTCTTCAAAGAAACATCATCATACAGACAAAAAAGCCAGTTCTGCTAACAAAGGCTAAGTAGAACTGACTTGGTAGGAGAAATTTCTTCTTATACGTCATAAATCCAAGATAAAAAAAAAACACACATTACTACTGACATTTCTGTGCACTCACTTTTGTACTTCTAAATAAAGAAGTTCGATGTGTTTGAACTGCTGGCTTTTGTGCAAACTGCTGAATGCGATGTCACTGTAACTAAAACAAAACCTGCAAATATGAGACCCAAGTTACAAAAGACTGGAATTTTCATTTTCAAAAGTGCAAGAAATTCCAATAAAAGTTCCATTTAAGTTAAAAGAAGCCAAATAATTCCACGCACAATGTACAAACTGCTTTTTGTGTCATTGTCAAAACTCACTGTGTAAAATTTTCTTTTACTGTGTAACCCATTGTTGTGACCTCCAGCAGTCTGGTATGAAAGCATCCAAGTATAATCATTAGCATCTACCACACATCAGCACAGAGCATTGATATTTGCCATGTTTTTTTCTCACGGAGGTAGCTATTGGTGTAGTATGTCCCATTCCCAGGGTGTCTCTCGGAATACTGTCTCTGGGAACAAAACCAGGCAAATAGCCCTGAAATCTATCATATAATGATCCAGCCCTAATGACTATGGCTTCAGGAGTAGGACAGTCCTTCAGTTAATCGCTGCTGTCTACCTTCACCTCTGTATCTTGTAATTACCGTGTCCTCCTGGGCCCCCCTGTGTTACTTCTGCGCTCCCCCACCACTTCATCCTTCCATCTACTATCTACTGTACAGAATGAAATTTCCTCTTAAAGGGAAAGAAAGAAATTGGGGTTGTGTGTTGGCAACTTTTGAGGCAATTATTTTGCTAGAACATGAGAGGATGCAATATGAGCACGCTAATTTTTCATTTCTCGATCAGAACCGCAGCACGAGCCGCTGCCTCTCACGATAAAAACTGGCCTCATTCTGGCTCTGCTCCCAATTCACCTCCTCCTGCTCTCTCACTGCTGCCTTACCTGTGCTCGGCTACGTCTGTCTGTGCAGGTGAGTGAGAGCCAAACCACCTTTGGGACTTGCTGATTAGGGTATTAAAAATAAATGCGCACTTTTGGGGTGGGGGGGTGGGGTTGGTGGCACAGTGGTATATATTTCTGTTAATTTTTCTTCTCCCCCGCTCCTCCCCCCCCTCCCCTCTCTCCCTTGTAGTGACTGATCTGGCAGAATATGATAGCATGGGCTGTCACGGTAATAATTAGGCCTATTTTCCGTGAGGTCATCTTACAGGGACGCTGGGCGGCTGTGGTTCACACACAGGGTGCTCTATGCTATTCCTGCCCCAGAGCCCCCAGGATATGATCGTCCACACAGGGCAACAAAGAATCACTCCGCAGCAAATGAGCGAAACATAAAACACCTACAATCTGATATGGACTGTGGTTCTCAACGCTTAAAACGCTGGGAGAGTTTACCTTACTGGGCTTTTTTGGGAAAGGGGGGGGGGGGTACAAATCAAACAGCCTTTTACTAAATTATCTGCAAGTCTGAAATATTAAACAAGATTTGTGGCAGGATTAAGGTGTCAAGAGAGTACAAAGGGCGAGCCTGGGTATATTTGTTGGTACACGGCAGCCGAGTAATTGAATAAGAAACTTTACATCTGGGTTTAAACAAAACCTGAAAGTGTGAGGTAGACATGAGAGTATCTGATAATGGTTTTGTTACCAGAAAGCCAACAGTGCCAAGTCAGAGCGCAACATATTTCAGTTCCATTCAAAACACTCCCTGGTTGGGTCAACAGCTGCAGGCTAGAATTAGAAATCAATTATTCAGCTTCGACAAGCTCATTAAGTCCCTGAATAGGATTTTCTGTTCTGAGTCTGCCTGCTCATTTCTCCTAGCTTGCAGTTTCTAATTAGTATTTCTCTTCTCTTTAAAGTTTGATGGGAGTTTGAGTAAAAATGTGGGCATTGACTTAACACTCACAGGGCTCTCTGAACGGTATCATTATCTGTAGAAGAGGCTGTATCGGTACATTGGAAGACCACTAAGGTTGTTTGCTTTCAGTTTGGGTACCATCTAATGATTGGTGTCATCAGGCTAAATTAGGCATTAATAATCAAAGGAGTGTAATCTGGATAAATTAAGCATTAAAAATCAAAGGATGACTGGAAATTATCACACGCAGTAAATGAAGCAGCACTAATCTGCAGTAAGAAAGAGGGCACGAGGCCAGCAAAGTCTTTGAGATGGAAAAAAGGAGGGATGTGTGCTGGCAAATGCATTTATAGTCAGTACTTGCTGAAAGACTACTCTGTGCTAAAATGATTGATGTTGTCATAGAAACATCCATCCACTCCATTTGACGGCATCCTTCGAGTGAAGCCAGACATAAGCTTGCATTTCATAATGTTGCCTACATCACCTACGCTTGCAAGAAAGCATATTTGCAAACCCATTCCCCCGTCCATCCCTTGTTCTCTTTCACCGCGCTGCCTTCTCCCATCCCTCCCTCTCTCTTTTCCCTCTCTTCCTCTCCTCCCTTCCTCTCCTCTCCACATTGTGTGTGTCTATCTGATCCCGTGGCCTTTTGTTGCGCTATGAAAGGCCTGATGCCACACTCATTATTTTCTCCTTTATCTCTCTCCCCACTGCTCTGATTAGAACAGTCGCCCCTGACAGACGCCCTCAGCCAGCTCCTATCCATTACAGTGTGTGCGCATGTGTGTGTGTGTGTGTGTGTACGCGTGTATGTGTGAGTGAGTGAAAGAGAGACATGTGAAGCTACTCACCTATATAAATCATAAGTGTTTTCAGCATACTAAATGTCTGTGTTCCAAATGAGGATATGAAAAACATACATATTACATAAAGGCTAAAATATGAGAAGAAGAAAAAATACTTTATTTAAAAATTATTTAAAGGTTTATATTGAATAAGACTGCACTTGCTTCTTCGTATGCACACTCACACCCACTCGTACACACACACACACACACACCATGGGAAAAGTGACTGGCTCTATAAAACTGTTGGTGGGATAAAGTCTGAATATTGATGGGAACTGCTTAGCTTTATACGCCCAAGCATGCATGTGTGAATGTATTAAAAAAAACTTCTTTCAGTGACACAAACACAAGGAAACGCACGCACGCACGCACACACACACACACACACACACACACAAATATGTATCAAACTACATTCCAGTTAAATGCAATGCCTGTTATGTCACTGATGATTCCAGGGATTCTCTGTAGACATAAACGCACTCCAATAACAGTGTAATATGATGTGTCGTATACACAAAGTGAGCAGAAACTCTGCAGAGAGCATTAAATGCATCAGTCACTAATCTCTAATAAGCCGTTTACAGTTAGAGATTTAATTTATGCACAAATCAGTCCTGCTGACTTATAGGAAATGCTTTTAAATATTTTCAGATACATATAAAATAGAGCAAAATGCCTTTTTTTACACATATAATATTCTCTTATAGGTGCTTGTCTTCCCAGAGTAGTCTGAATATGTCATTATCTATTAAATTGTATTATTATGCAAAATGAGGCAGAAATTTGATGAAACTCAGATGGATTCACCTGAGTTAATGGAATATGGGTTTAAGAGGGAACTAATTATCCCAGTTTAGCAGGGAGTGAATGCATTTCTTTGCAAGGCCTGATTTTGAATGTAAACATTAATGGCCTCCTTGATTAGCATAAGAATGGTGCGTTATTGTCCTGCTCACTCTGCATCCTATTGGATATGCATCTGTGTTGCTCCAGACACACACACAGACCACAAGCTTTAATACACTTATTACCTGTCTTATCTACGAACAATGCCATTTTTGTTTTTATTGTCTCGCTAATCCATAAAATTCATTTCTCCAATCAAATTACAGTTTTAAGGCCCAATGACATAATTGGGAGCTTCAATTTTTGTGCACAAGACAAGACAAAAAATAAACAAACAAAAAGAACAAGTTCAAACTTTTGAGGTAAAGCATAATATTCCATATTAGTTGAAGTGGCAGAGTCATTGTGATGCTGGTCTTTCGTGTCTATGCTTCCTTTGGTTGGCGTTTATCTACAGAATGTATTAGAGGGCTAAGTGTTAAAGTATAAACAATGCAAAACAAAAAAAAGGGAAGGGCTGTTAGGGGAGTAAAGAAACATGGGACTCAGGTGAAGAGTTAAATTAAGAAATGAGGGCGATGAGGAGAGTTAAAGGGCAGGTGAAGAAGGAAGGCTTTGACTTGGGGCCTCCCGGGGACGATGACCTTATTTCAAATTCTGGGTGAGGGACTATAGTTCGGCAACTGAGGAGCCCCCCCTCTGTCTCAGACACACACACACACAAACACAATCAAACACACTTTCAAGGCTGAGTTCGGAAATAGAGAGCCCCCCTGAAGTCCTGCAGCTCCTCAAAGGCCAAGCTGCTGCTGCCGTCGTTAGTAAAGCTACACAATAGGTTACACATACAATACTCCTTCAAGGTTCAACTTCACATCCTAGTGACAACAAAGACACTAAAGTCTCCTCACTGCTCAGTTTCCAAAAAGAAAAGAAAAGCAAAGAAAAAAGTTGTGATGTAGGATGTGTAAATAGAAAAAGAATCAGAATCAGAAAGGCTATGTTTGCAAATCATTTGAAATCCATATTTAAGTGGCAGTCACATTAAACTGAATTAGCAAAAAGTCAGTAACAAGGATGTGTATAAAAGGAAGCTTGTTTCTCAGAAGTAAAGATGAGAAGAGGTTTACTACTGTGTGAAACTGCCCAGGCAAATACTTCAACAACTGAAGAAGCATAGTTCTCCATGTATGGTTGCCAAAACTTGGGGTGTTTCTTATGTACGGTATATAATATTATTAAAAGAAATCTCTGGACAAATGGTAAAAGTCAAAAAAACAATATTTAACCGCAGTAATCCTCCATCCCTTGGGCAGCATTAAAAACAGACTTGATGGTGTAGTGGAAATCAATGCGTGGATGCAGGAAGTCTCATTGTCATTGGCACAAATGGTTGCTGGATCCAGAAGCACTGCAGCCTTCTCTGGGCCCAAGCAAATAAGATGGACTGAGGCAAAGTGGAAATCTGTCCTGTGATCTGATCGATCAAAATCCAAAAATCTTTTGGGAAATTATGGATACTGCATCCTCTTGGTTAAAGAGGAAAATGTGTTGTCAGCATACAGCTCTGTAGATCAGGCTCATTTGGATATTTGTGATTTTTTGTACTGTTACTGAACAGTTTTGATGATGTATTGTCCTGCTGGGGGAGGCTGCTGCCAGCGGGGAGTATTGTACCAACTAGACAGTCTTTCTTACTTTAGCAAGTAAGTGCTAAACCACCTTCAGCAAGGCTGAGATTATGTGTAGATTTGGAGCACAGATCTACAAACAATCTTCAAGCTTCAAACCTTGTAAAACAGCTAATTAGCAGTGAAAAAAACAAACAAGAAAATGACACAATACATTGTCAGTGATGTTTTACATCTACAAAACTGGTTACCAATGGCTCAGATGGATTAGAAGACATCATGGGATTTGTGAGTGTGAAGGAGGGAGCAGAGAGGAAGCATTCCAAGGGTTTGCTTAAGTCCTTTCCAGTGACCTACCAGCAGATAAGAAATAATAGAGATAAACTGTGTAAAAGGTGGGACTAGTCACTGTAACGTAGATCTACTGGTTTGTGCGCACCTGTTTTGAAGCCTGTCGTTGGCATTTAGGCAATTGCTCATCTAGCTTTAGTGCTTGTTTGGGTATTTTTCGTAAACTTGAATTCGGGCTGGAACCTGGTTGAGAATGCTGTGGACACCCATAAGGTAAAAACTCATCAGCCACACCATTACGGTTACGAAAATGAATGCCATGTTGTGTTAAAGAAGACTTGAAGTTTGGGACTTTGACCGTAAACTTGTAAACCCTGAAGCTTGTTTCACACACAGTTTCACAATAACCAAAATTTTTTGGAGGCGTTCAAGTCACAGACAGTCAGCGAACTAATGGGTGGATTACAAGAACAGAATGTCTTGCCTCTGTCTTACCAGTTGTACCGATGCAAAGACTAATCCACCAATTTTCACCACCATTTACACTATCAGTGATGACCTCAAATGCCAATTAACACCAGTGTGTGCAAATAAAGTGGTCGAATATCAGTGTTAACCTACAGAGGCTGGTCTTTGCAACTTTTGATCCTGGGTGAAGCAAGCACAGAAGAAAACCTTTATTCCAGTTAGCGTGGCCTATTTTCATGATTACCAAGAAAGTTACCAAGCTTGAAAACAGAAAATGTGTGTCATTAGTTCAGGATAATACTGAAAACTATGTGTATCATCCTGTGTGGTGCATCATATAGATAGCACTGTATATAAATATTGAAATAAACTACAAATTAGTGTAAAGATCTTTTTTTTTTTTTTAAAGTTACTCATAATTTGGTTTCTCTCTTTGGATAGATGCAGTGAGCAGCGCTTGCGGCTTTCTTTTCACATCTCTCACTTTTCATTTCTCCCAACATTGGTTTCCTGTCAACCATCTTCCTTATCTTTACCTCTGTCACTCTGTTTTGCTACAGCCAGAGCAATTTGTGCTGAAAAGTGTAAAAACATGCATCAATGGCTGAATGGGACTGCGGAGTACATCAGTGCTAACAAGGTATAAGTGCCAAAGTGGTTAACTAGGAGTCTGCCTTCACCGCCGTCCTCCCTCACAGCCACGCCGGCTCGCTCTCAGTCATCTACATTCCCTGAACCAGCCTCATGTCTCCTTAATTTTCACCATTTTCAGTCTTGTCAGTCTCTATATATTGCCCAAAGTCTAGCGTGACAGATTTCACTATCATCAAAGAAAGATTTTCCATTAATGGGTCCTGACCTTGTCTGACTACTGTACTTAAAAACCTTCTCTGCTGCAAGGCACACTCTCCCTGAATCACTCCTTGACCCACACCCCCACACGCAACCACTCCACACCCCAACTTTCCATTTCACCTGTCTCCTCACCATAATCTCCCATTTTTTCCCCCCTCCTCCGTAAATTTTCTGCTCCTCTCACCTTACAAGAGCCCCCCTCTGTTGTTTGTGGAGGCTTGCCTGATAGCCATTAGTGTTACACCCTATTACATCAGTAATGACTGACTGTGAGCTCTAATTAGAGATGTGTTAGGGAGAGCTGACTTACCCCCTCCTCCTCCTCCTCCTTCTGCTTTTCCGCAAAGCTGTTACTGTGACTCCATCGCCGTGGCGACACCATTAGCACAGCACCTCTAAGAGTTGCAACTCCTGACTGTTAAAACCATTATGTTCATTACAGACCAATCAGAGGGGAAGGTGTTATGGCTAATTGATAAGCTGAACAATGCATAAAATCTTGTCTCTAATTGCCCTGCGGGAAAAGGAGAAAGCACCCTGGGAGAAAGAGACAGTGAGCGAATGAAAGAGAGGAAGTGAGGAAGCGGCTGGCGTACTAATTTCAAAATCTGATATTTTTTCACTTGAATAATTTAGGCTTACAATATGTCTTCATCCAAACATGCTGTAGATTCCCCCCCTCTTTCTTGAATAATGGGATGTTTCTTCTGGGTTTGTCATCTGTGATAAGATGATTATCTGAAAGGTCTGTGGCACATTGTGAAGAGAGTCTCGCCTTCTCTGCTGGAGTAGGTAATCCTGGGTAATAGCATTATGGACACAGTGTTTTCCTAAAGCCCATGATTATCCGCTGCTGTTTGCTGTGGGATTGACATTGGCCTTCTTGGTCTCTCTCTCTCGCTTGCTCTTTCTCTCTCCCCTCTCTTCTCCTCTCTCTCGCTCTTTTTACTCACTCTTTTTCTCACTTTTCTCTCTCTTTATGTCATCCTGTCTCTGACTCACCACTCCATCAAACCCTTATATGCTCTTCTCTCACGGTTCTAACAAGAGAAGAAGATGAAAATAGAGCACATGGAGCAACAAAAGAACAAATTGCTTGTAGACAAGAGTGCCCCAGATTTGAATGACATGTTATGTTCTCTTTGTCAAAAAAACAGGGGGGAAAAAAGAAAAAATACACACTTTCACTTTGGCAGTTTGGGGTTACCATCCTGCTTGAGACTCAATAAAGACATTAAGCTATTTACTGAAATACATTTTGAAATCCTACATATAAACCAGGTTAACTATTCTAAACACCGCCTCTCCACCCATGCAACAGATGATACATCACATTACATCGCTGACTGAGGTCTTCATATTTTTAAGTGCCATATGATTGCGATTCGAGATAGACAGAATGAACTGAACTAAGACCTCTGCTTTTAGCCAATTGGCTCACTTTTTTCCCTCAACGCTTTTAGGTCTGAACTTGATCTTATCTCCCTCTCGGGCTGTCTCACCCAACCTCACCCTGCACCCCACCCCACCCCCTCTCTCACCCAGCCACTTTTACTTAGCTTGCCACTCTGTGTCAATCTCCCACTTATGTGGTTTATTTGTAGTGCTTATTTGATGCAACACATCTCGCATATTATTCACCGGCGAATCGGTAAAACCTGACAGCGTGGAGAAGTTGTTTTAATCTGCAATGTGGCTTCTCTTTGTCCTGGGAAGAAAGTAGATTTAGAAAAAAGGAAATGTTGGTTAACCACCAGTGGTTTAACGCAATAAGCCAGTGGGTTATCTCACACCTTGAGGGTTATCTTGATGTTGCACACCAGGAAGAAATCTTGGCATCTATATATCTATGTTTAGGCATCTATCAACCATCACAGGCCACAACACCAAGAAAAGCACAGTGGGGGGGACTGTGGAGAAGGCAAACGAACTCAACAACTTCTTCAACAGGTTTGACCAGCCCACAACCCCCCCACCCTCACCCTCACCTTCACTACAGAGTCCTCTCCCCACTCTCCTGCCTCCCTCGCTTCCCCCCCTTCCTGACACCATGACACCCCCCTCCTCCAATCCCTCTCTCAGCAGCAAGACATCTCCCCCCCTCCCCTCCTCCCAAACATCTCCCAGTGTCACAGTGGATCAGGTCAGGAGGCAACTGAGGAAGCTTCGCCCCAGAAAGGCAGCAGGCCCAGACAAGGTGTGTCCTAGGATGCTAAAGGCGTGTGCTGCTGAACTTGGGGAGCCGCTACAACGAGTCTTCAACCTCAGTCTGCGACTGGGGAGAGTGCCTGCCCTATGGAAGACATCCTGCATCGTCCCGGTCCCTAAAAGGAACCGGCCCAATGAGCTGAATGACTTCCGACCGGTGGCACTGACGTCACATCTTATGAAGACTCTAGAGCGGCTCTTCCTCAACTTCCTCCGACCACAGGTACAACATGCCCAGGACCCACTACAGTTTGCATACAAGGCGGGTGTCGGAGTGGAGGATGCCATCCTGTACCTCCTACACAGAGCCCACTCACACCTGGATGGGGGAAAAGGCACGGTCAGGATACTGTTTCTTGACTTTTCCAGTGCCTTTAATACCATCCGGCCCTGTATGCTTCAGGAAAAACTGAACAGGATGGAGGTGGACCCCTGCCTGGTGGCTTGGATCTCCGACTACCTCACCGACAGACCACAGTACGTCAGGCTGAAGGACATCACGTCTGACACTGTGGTCAGCAGCACAGGAGCACCACAGGGAACTGTGCTGTCCCCTCTTCTCTTCACCCTGTACACCTCTGACTTCTGCTACAACTCTGAATTATGCCATATTCAGAAGTTTGCAGACGACACAGCCATCATGGGGTGTATCTGGGATGATCAGGAAGAGGAGTACAGAAGTCTGGTGAGGAACTTTGTCGCATGGAGTCACACAAACCACCTGCAACTCAACACCTCAAAGACTAAGGAACTGGTTGTGGACTTCGGGAGGTCTAGAGAAGGTCCACTGCCGGTTCAGATAGAGGGGGAGGAGGTGGAGGTGGTCAACAAGTACAAGTACCTCGGGCTGTGGGTGGACAATAAACTGGACTGGTCATGCAACACAGAGCACCTGTATAAAAAAGCCCAAAGCCGACTGTACTTCCTCAGGAGGCTGAGGTCTTTTAACATCTGCAGGAAGCTCCTGAGGATGTTTTACCAGTCAGTGGTTGCTGGAGTACTTTTCTATGCTGTGGTGTGCTGGGGGAGCAGCACAGCAAAGAGGGACTCATCCAGGCTGGAGAAACTGATCAGGAAGGCTAGCTCTGTGGTCGGCATGAAGCTGGACACTCTGGTGACAGTGGCAGAGAAAAGGACATTAAAGAAACTGCTGGACATTATGAACAATGCTGGGCATCCTCTGCACACGGCCATAAACAATCAGAAGAGTCTGTTCAGTGACAGGTTGCTTCTCCCCAAGACAAGAACTAACAGACTTAAAAACTCCTTTGTCCCACACGCCATCAAACTGTTTAACTCCTCCCTGGAGGGGAGAGGGAGGGGAAACAGGAGGACAAAGGAGGGGGGAACAACTAAGCTGTAGTGCCTCTTCACCTCACTGTACAATACCTTGTGCAATACTTTTTGTAAATAGTCAACAGTGCAATAGACTCAATACTTGAAATGTGCAATTCACTTGTATTTTTATTTTTTATTCCTATTTATTCTATTTATCCCCTTTGTATATTTTATTTATATTTGTCTCTGTATTTATATATGTGTGTGTGTGTGTGTGTGTGTGTGTGTGTGTGTGTGTGTGTATACATATATATATATATATATATATATATATATATATATATATATATATATATATATAACAATTCTGTAACTGTAACTTCGGTCGTTGCTGTGCTTTTTGGAAGTCGAATTTCCCAGAGGAACCCACCCGAGGGATTAATAAAGTTCTATCTTATCTTATCTTATCTTATCTTATCTTATCTTATCTTATCTTATCTTATCTTATCTATGAAATGTATTTTCGCTTTAAAACAAATTGAAAAGAAAAACATTTTGAGGGATAATAACATAAGCGCTGTGTGCCCTTCTAAACTGATTAGGTTACTAAACAATAATGAACGTTTGTAAGAAAGCATTCCTAGAGCATTTTTATTGGCAAAGAATGAAAAAGCATGAAATTACTTTTATTAGGAGTTTTTCCACCTTGGTTCCCCCAGTAGGCAGATGGATGCCTGCAGCAAAGACACCCGTCAGCTACAAGTCAGGGAGTCTGTGAGTTCTGGCAGCCCTGGAGCAGGGATGCTGCAACAGGCATTGGAGGGAGAGAGGAGCAGCAACAGGAGGAGCAGCAGCAGAAGCACTGCTGAATCCATTAACAATGAAGGAGCTGCTCAAATGGGCTCTGGTCCTGTGTTTGCAAAACAAATGGGACATGTGAGGGTTAGGCCGGGGAAGAAATTAATCTGTGAAGCAATCAACGGTGAGTTCAGAGGAGGAGACCGAACCATGTGTGTGAAACACATGCTGCATCTCAAAACGGTAAACCTGTGTGTAGATAGGAAAGCTTTAATCAGCCCAGCTGTGTGGCTGTTGCATGTTTTTTGTATGCTATATGTGTGTGTGTGTGTATGAGTGAGTGTGTGTAGGCTAAATCCTTCCCCACCTAGAAGCTGTCAAAACCACATGCTTACAAGCTGTGCAGGTTACATCTAATTGGATTCTGTGGACATCACAGCATGAGACAATATTTGATGACTCCAAGATCATATTGTAGGAAACAGTGTATGTCCTGAGTAAAAACAGCCTCCAAAGTCAATACCGACCCCTCCCCACCCCTTTTCCTCCCCCCCACCTTTGCCTTTTCTGTTCCAGGATCAGTAATGGGAGTCAGTATCCAGGAGGAGGCGAAGGGGGTGCGGGGGCTCCTCGCCAAGTCCTCGCCCCTCCTCTCCGAATGCGGCACAGCTGCCTTTCAGAACCCCGCCGCTCCAGCCCATTCATCCTGGAGAGCACCCCCCTCCCCCCTCCACACACACACACACACACACACACACACACACACACACACACACACACACACACACACACACACACTCCTCTCCCCTCACCATCACACACACAAAAAAGTGGCTATTTATTAGAATACTTGTTTTGTATTGTTCTGTGCCACACAAAAGACGCTTCATTATGTTAGAAGCAAGCCCCCTTTTTGCAGAGAGAAACAATAACTTGGAATTGTCTTTTTTAGAGTGTATAATAAATGTCATTTCTTCTTGTCTCTGCCCCTCAGTGTGTGTTGAGTGGTGGGTTTGGGCACCGGGCACGGATGGCCTTGGCACTCGAGCGGCCAGATTGTAGTGGGAGTAGCGGTCTTACATGAAGCTTTGGAGGGGTTTAGGACGGCTTTAGGAGCATGGAGGGAGAATTCTTCCCACTTTGTCTGGAGTAGAGGGAACGAGGGGGACATGCGTAAGTTTGCATATTACAATTCCTTACGCAAGAAAGTCATTTTTATATACATCTAATCTGTAGTTAAACTGTCTGTTGTGCGTAAAATCGCCTTTTTAACGCGTGGTGGAATTAATTCTCAAAATTGTTATAATATTAACAGAGTGAAGCGAATTTGAACGCTTTCTGAATTCGGCGTTTCCGCTTGCTGAAATAAATGTCTTGTTGACAGCCTTTATTTCGGAGCGTTTGTGTTCAGTGCAGTGCAGATAATATGTGTTTCCAGCTGCAGGCTGTCGTTTTATTTTGGAACAAGTGAGCTCCACAAGGGGCTGCGCAAAGCTCACACTGTGGCTTCATGATCCTACAAGTTGCTCTTCAACCAGCTCAGTTAGATTTTTCCGAGGGAAGAAGATCGGATGTGGTTCGCCGGCGCCTACATTTGTTTCGCCGTAAACAAGAATAACTGTTTGATGGTGTAAAATACGAGGGGACGCATTAGACTATCCAGGGGCAGCCTGTTTTCACTCAGGACTCTATGTTTGTCTTGGTGTTTCTACTTTTCCGTAGGTTGTGGGGAGGGCGGGGGCGGGGGGGCTGACCGTCACATCTTTAGATTTAGGATGTGTAATTTAAGGCTAAGGAGCAGATGCTTTGTCTCTTAAACTCGTTTGAATAATTAGCTCCACGTTTTGTGTCCTTGGTGTTCAGGACTCCTTTTACTTCCTTAAAACTAACGCCATCCAGTTCCACGAGCGCCGGCTCTTGTGCACTGCTCGGGCACAGCCACAGCCGTGTAAAAACGCTGTCCCCGCTCAGGTTAACTGCATCAAGGGGTAAAAAAGAAGAAAAAAGAAGAAGAAGAAGAAGAAGAAGAAGAAGAAAGGGAGGAAGCCAGATATAATCGGTCAAAAGATTTTTTTATTTTTTTATTTTTTGTTTAATTAAGGGGTTCCTTTGCGTGGGACTGATTCCTGGACGCAGAGTAAAATAAAAAAATAAAATAAAAAGCATAATAGCACCCGCTGGCCGCTGCGCTCGAGGAGTCGGCACGCAAGCTGTGTGTATTTATTTAAAATTGTTCACTTTATATATATTTTTTATTTTCTTGTGGCCATGGAGGGTGGGAGGGTTGGATAACCGCTTTGACCCTTGGCCCCAGTCGCGCACCATCATCACAGTGCGCACACAACCCGTCACAAAGGCCGCGCACAAAAGGAGCGAGGAGGTTTGAAAGGAGGTTTGTTAAAAGAGGAGTGACTGACGGGGAATGACAGAGAAAGTAAACAGGGGCCACCAGGGTCCCAATGTCACTGTAAAGGCTAATCCTGTGCGTACAAGCCTAAAGACACTCAGCACGGAGAATAAATAACGACAATAATAGTATGATTCTAACAAGAGTGACAGTAATAGTAGAAGTCATATTTTCTCTTACTATTGGCTATTTAAGAAAGCTAACGATAACAATTCTAATCTTTTCATCAGGATGTCGACTTTTTTAAAATAACTGCTGGAGATGCATTGATGCATTGCAGCACTGGTGTGAATTAAAGCAGAGTCGTGTCAGGGCAGGGTCCAGGCAGGTTTAAGAAATCTGAAAAGCATGAAAATGTATTTAATACATTTATTAATAGGCCGGTTTAATATTAGCGGTGTTATATGTGTGCTTACACTATTTAGTTAAAAATATGTTTAAATAAAAAGAAAAAAGAAGGTTAAATGTTTTTATGAATTAGACTTTTAATATTGAGCAGATACTGACAAATCGCTGTATCTGTATAATGAGACAAGAATTGGTTTCTTATTTTCTTTTTCTTTTTATGAGTGCGTGTGTGTGATCGCTTCACTCGCACTCACCTCCCCAAAGCTCTCCGGGTGTCATCATTACATTGCCATCTCCCTCGGGCCTTAAGCCACGTTTGCCTGGACCGCTGTAACCGTTTATTGACCACCGTGACATCAAGTTAACCCTATCACCAAAAACGCCCGGATCCGTCCGAGTGATCTCGCTCCCTCTGGTCCTAAACAGAGAACCATATCAAGCTAAGCTCCAATTAAAATAAAAACAGCAAAAGAACGATAGAATGATTAAATCGTTAGTCTCGCCGCGGGAAGTGGTATTTCGTTTTCCCTTTCAATTAGAGGTTGATTGGGCTTTTCAGGGGAGGTCAGCTGTGAAATCTGGATTATATATGCGCGGACTCGAAGACACAGACCGCTTTCCCCTCTCGTGTATTTTTTTTTTTTTAACAAACGGAATACCTGACTGGATGTTAAATAAGAGGCGTTAACAGACCCACAACATATCCACTAAAAATGACAGTTTACGTGTAGTATTTCTTTTCATCTATAGCTGCACGCGGGCGCGTGGCCAGGACTCATTCACCGTCACCAGCAGACGGCGATAATGGCTCTTTGCCCCGGCAATTTCACGTCATTATACGACTATCCATCCTCTTGGGCTTCGTCTCTCAGACCAAGAGTTTTCTTTTAACCAAATCTCTTTCAAATAGTTTTCAGCTATAAATGCGCTTAATTTCTCTATCTGACACCTGCTATTACTTCAAACCTTAATTACATACCTGGAAGGAGGAGGGGGTGGGGGTAAGGGGGCACAGGCGAGGGAGAGAGAGAGAGATGGTTTAAAATTTGATATCTGAGGCGCTTGCTCAGCATCAAGTCGTCTGAGACTAGTTTGGGGGCAGAGTGTATTGCAAATCCTGTGCAAATGTCAAATCTGGGAAGAAAGTTGAAGGTAAAAAAGAATTTTACCCACACTTTTATGCTTCCTAATTTATAAGCTGTCTGATTTCTTCCTTCTTTAAAAAAAAAATCAGCAGCCATAGTCTAACCTATTTTTTTTTTAATATAAATAAATTGAGATGTTTGACTCATCCTAATCACAGACTGCACCCACTGTTTGGCCGCTACATCAGTGCTAACAAATCTTCGTTATTTTTGTGGATGAAGTCTCCGAGAGCGTGTTTGGAAATTTCAAATGCCTCGTGCTATTTGTGGGATTGACCCTCCTTTCTCCCTCCTCATTCTCCTCCTCCTCCTCCTCCGGTGTGTTCTTCCTCTATGGTCCTCTAGTCACCTGACCAAACGCCATGCAAATCATTCCGCTGCTAGAGCCTCATTGGCCGCTTGTGGCTCATTTAACCGCTGTCAGTGCTCATCATATGGCCGCCGCTTTAACCAACTTCTCAACTCCGACAGGAAAAGTGGCTCAAATGCGCATTCTATCACAGTGGATGTGAACCAGCCCAGGCGAAAACAGGGCGAACTGCTGGTTGGAGAACATTTTATATGCCTTTTCGGATTAATTTTCATCACGTGTTTATTTCAATTTGGGGTAGAATATTAATTTTGTAGCCCAGTTATCTCGAGCGCACCCGTACCTGTGTGCGCCTGACCTGTTGTGAAAGTGACTTGTTTTTTCTCTGTTGGTGGCGAAGTTTAAAAACCAGGTGAATGTATAGCATGATGATGGAAACTGACCTTCATTCCCCCGGCCCCCAAACGAACACGACGACGGGGCAAACGGGGCCGAATAGCGGGTCGAAAGCGAATCAGGAGCGGGTGAAGAGACCTATGAACGCGTTCATGGTGTGGTCCCGTGGGCAGCGGAGAAAGATGGCGCAGGAGAACCCCAAAATGCACAACTCTGAAATTAGCAAGCGGCTGGGCGCCGAGTGGAAGCTGATGTCCGAGGCTGAAAAGCGTCCATTCATCGACGAGGCTAAACGGTTGCGAGCCATGCACATGAAGGAGCATCCGGATTACAAGTACCGACCAAGACGGAAGACCAAGACATTGCTGAAAAAGGACAAATATTCCCTTGCTGGTGGACTTCTTTCTGGGCCGAGCGGTGGCGGTGGAGTTGGTTTAGGGGTTGGCATGGGTTCATCCGGGGTCGGGCAGAGGTTGGAGAGCCCCGGAGGTCACGGAGGTTCCGCCAGCTCCGGCTACGCGCACATGAACGGCTGGGCGAACGGTGCGTACTCGGGGCAGGTGGCTGCTGCCGCGGCGGCCGCAGCGATGATGCAGGAGGCTCAGCTAGCCTACAGCCAGCACCCGGGGAGCGGAGCGCACCACCACCACCACTCACACCACCATCATTCACACAACCCCCAGCCCATGCACCGCTATGACATGACAGCCCTGCAGTACAGCCCCATCTCGAACTCTCAGAGCTACATGAACGCTTCCCCATCCGGCTACGGCGGGATCACCTACACGCAGCACCAGAGCTCCGGCGTCTCTTCCTCAGCTGCCATGGGGACATTAGGGTCGCTGGTGAAGTCGGAGCCGAGTGTAAGCCCTCCCGTCAGCAGCACACACTCACGGGGTCCTTGCCCCGGAGACTTGAGAGAGATGATAAGCATGTATTTACCTACCGGAGAGCCGGGGGACCCCTCAATGCAAACTAGACTCCATGCCTTGCCGCAGCATTACCAGAGCGCCACGGCTGGAGTGAACGGGACCGTCCCGCTAACACACATTTAGAACTCATAGAATAATTGAAAACTGCAAACGAACCATAACCAAATATTTACCTCTTTTCTAAAATAACCCCGGTCCTGAGAACTACCTGCATTTTGTACAGAATGTTTATGATATTGTAAATGAAGGGTAAATAGCATATTCATCTCGGCTTTTTTTGGATTAGCCACCAGTGGAATTATATAACAAATATGATGCTGAGATATTGGTTATTGTGCTATCATTTATTTATTTTTTTTGTCCTTTATTTCACAGTCTTAGCTGAGGGTTACGCCAGGTTTTCACATTGGGGAGATTTGCTTCAATTGTCTCATCATTTTTGGGGGTCGGGGGTGGGGAGGGGGGAGTTTATTGTAAGTTATTTGAAAATGAGATAAGTGTCATAATCATAAGAAAGTGCTTTAAAAGATATGGGAAAATCAGCTTCTTTAAACATTTGTGTTCATTTGCAGAAGCCTGTGTCATAATTCTTGGAAATCATCTCTTTTTATTGTAACACTCTAATTCTTGTAAATTGTGAATAATTTTAATATTTGAAAGGATGACGGGCAACCGCTGTTGTAATTTAAGTGCTTTTCCGCGAGCGAAAAGCTCTGATATTGCAATGAAGAATAATTGAATAAATTTCACAAGATGTTGCTTTGATTCTTAAGAGAACGTCTTAGATTGATTATTTTTCACAGTGGTCTTACGGAAGTGTTTTGTTTTGTTTTAGGTAACAAGAATCAGAAGTCTTCACGAAAAACAAAAAACAAAATCTTCTATTTAAATTTTGACGCTGGTGGACAGATCCCTCGAGCTTTTAAATGGTCCAATTGTTTGTGCGTAATTACGCGTAAAAGCTACAGCCTGTAGGGCTGTGAGGGAACCATTTCACTAACAGGATGCTGTTTTAGAAGCTGAAGTTTCATGTTTAGAAACGTGTCCATAAATTGTTTTTAAAAAGTTTGCTTTTCTCTATTTCAGTAGCACGCAGGCTCCAATACTATGAAAACATTTTTTTAAATATTCAATGCAGGCCCAGATTGTGGCCCGCGTTCTCCTTTAATATAAATATAAAAGGACAAGCTTGATTTTGAATATTTTGAAAACTTATGATGACATAACGCACAAGAAGAACATTTAGCATGACAGCCACCTGTTAGTGTTATGAACGAAGCCTTCTCGTTTATGAATAGAAATTTGATTATATTTGTAATAAGCACATGTCATTTTCCCCTTTCAAAACCGTATGAGATGTGAATCCTTTAATCCTTTATTAGCAAGAGCAGCTTAAATCTTTTTAAATATATATATATATATATTTCTAAATGAAACTAGTTCATTATCTATTCTACTATTATATTAATCAGTGTGTCTAATTGCAATTTTTTTTACGGAAACTTGCGCCAGAATTTCATTTCTTTTCCGATGAAAGCAGATTTTTTTTTTAGTATAAACTGCTCTTAAAAACTGAACAACTTCTCCACTGTGTATTTCATTTTTTAAAGGAAAATATTAAGCTATTTCTTTTTTTATTTAATCACTTTTAACATGTGTTTGATCTCCTGAGATGCATTTTTTTAAAATTCCAATTTTACAGCTTCTGTTCTGAACACACTATAAAAAAAGAATAAGGCAGGGATAGCAAAGAACAGCTATCTAAAAATTTCTTAAAGAAAGAAAAAGATTTTAAAGATAAAATTATTTGTTTCTTTAAATAAGGGGATAAAAATCGAAGTCTGGGTTGTCAGTAATCTTTCACCCGAACTGCACCATCAGTTCATCTTGCATTCACTTCTCTTATTAGCTTTATTTTTATGGTGATGTCAGATAATATATGTGAATTATTAGATTATATATATTGATTTCTACGTTATAAGCTAGAATGCGACAGAGGGTAAAAAGAAAAAAAGGGTGGGATTCACAAGAATCCTAATTTCTTTAGCTGCATTTTCATCAGCTTGCTAATCAAAGAACCGGCACTTAAAGAGGCTTGATCACTCGTCTAACAAATAAATGCAATCTATGTTACTTGGCTTTTATTCTAATTATTTACTCCCATAATGTGAGAAGCAGCAAGGTGGTGGGGGACTTGTTTGCTCCTTTTACTCTCGAGCAAAATAGCAGGAAAGTGAAAGGGGGTGTGGGCAAAGTGCGTGAGGCACAAACTGGGATTCGAACAATAATTTCATGTTCGATAAAAACCACTGAAACTTGAGAGTGAACCAACGACCCGTGATTGTAATTAAAGGAGAAAAATCTCTGTTTAAATGAAAAACAGACGCACAAACCTGACAGTGTCCAAACTGTTGCTCGGACTGAATTTTGACTTCCACTCGTCACAGCTCTACAGACAAGTAGCTTGTTGAGTTGGTGATGACTCATCAGAATTTCACAGATGTAGTGTTTTGATTTTGGACCGGTTTTGGTACCTTTGACAAAAACACCTGCATTTTGAATAAGATGCCCGAGTCATTTTTATAATTATCATTAATCTAAAAGAAATATATGTATATATTAGGCTGAAGACAGGCCACAGATGTTTTTGAGATTTTCCGTTTTTATCGCCTGTAGGCCTCATATGATACCCTAATAGTCATACACATGCAAATGAGGGGAATTTATGCCTGCTTAGGCATAAAAAAAAATCAATTAATCTCAAATACATAGTTAAAGGGCCTATTTCACACTGATGAAGACTTGCATGGTATGTCAATTAAACCTGTTAGGCCTCATAGTAAAGCATGTAACGTCTGGCTGCGCATTAATCTTTTAGGGGGCAAAAAATCAGAGGAACAATGTCTGGAAATTAGTTGAAATTCCAAAACCCGAAAGCAATTGCATCTATGGAGACATCTCCGCAATACAGCGTGCACCGTATGGCAGGGGATGGCCTCCTCGTGTGTTTTTGCATCTGTTTCTATCTTATCTGTTGATGTGAAGAGATGCGGATTAACACTGAAAGCCCGGAGAGGCGGAGCGCGTCACGGCGCATCGCCAGGCTAAAAAGAGGAGCGTTCTGGCAAATTTAACCCGAATAAATTACACCTTGAGGTGGAAGAGGGGGTAAGTGTAGGGTGCAAAGGATACAGGCTATGTGGCGCTTGCTGCTGCTACTGCTGCGTGCGCTCGCGCGCGCGCGTGTGGGAGAAAGAGTATATGTGTGTTTGTGTGAGTGCGCGCACGTACAGCTGGCTGGCCAATAAATCTCTCCACCGTGCGATACCCTTATCTTGTAGCCACCGATATATTCCGTGCTAGGAGGCCATCAGCTCCAGCGCACACTCGGTTGTTCGTAAAGCCCCGATCCCTTGCACTCCCTGTCCTAAATGGGGATAATTAGCGTCACTTTATCACGCCTCTGCATATTTTCTCTGCGTCTCCCCCCTTCCCTAAAAAAAATTACCAAGCAGCCTGCTCTCGTCGCCCGCTCTGTCACAGAAGATTATGGAGACAGATTGCACAGAGCGAATGTGCCGGGCGAGATTAGCGCGGAATAGAGAAAGCAACTGGGCCAATGAATTCCTCGGAAGGGCCTTATCGTGCAATTACACGTTGACATGTTTAACAATCTTGCTGCCTCTTAATCCTGCAGTGCTGCTCTATCTACCCACAGCTACCACGCTATATGCCGGCACACAGACCTAATGCACCGAAACGCGGCACAAATGTACTAAAAGTTATGAGAAATTGCTTTATTTTGAAACTTTGTTCACAACATCCACCAAACGCATTTTTTTTATTTGCTTTTTTTTTCCAGATTTCACCGTTGCTGGAATAGCATCTGCACTGGAACTTTTTTTTTAAGAGGTGAGATATTAAAATACATCTTCTTCATTTATTGTTACCCCAAATCATTGCTTTACTGTAACAGCTTCACAAAGTGACAATAATGATGATGATGATAATAATAATAATAATAATTACAATAACAATAACAAAAAAAAGGGGGGGGGGGCGCCATGTGCATCCGGAGTGGCGACGCAGAAAGTGTCCGTCTTGTCTGGAGCTAAATGTAGACTTTTCCATGTGTCTATCCAACACACACAATCAGCACCACCACATCCCGACCCCTCCCCGTCCCTCCTGCCTGGCGGTATATCGGGGCCTGTGTGGGAGTGATTGTGGAGCGCCACTGTAGGAATTTGGCAGGGTCCGCGGTTTGGAGAGCCGCCCCACGCTGTGTCCCATTCAGCGGCCAGCGCGCTGTGAGGTTGGGAAGTTTCAGTCAGCCGTACAACTCAATGGCCCCCACAAAGGCGATTACAAGCCCCAGCGCATTCCTGTAGGGACCTGGGAGCGGCGCAGGTGCGAGGGGGACCGGGGTAACCCGTCAGAGGACAGATAAAAACGGGACAGTGCTGGGGACCACACAAAACCTGCCACTCCACAGGAACCGGGGATTTTGGGGGGGGAGGAAGGAGGAGAAAGGGAAGAATAAGTCTGTAGAAGATGCAAGTTAAGGGGGTGGGGTGCAGCATACTGAGTGGTCTCACTGTCCATCACTGAATGAAAGTGTTTAAGGATTCCTAGTCAAGATGGTAGCCTGGATTTTTACAAAAGTCACAAGTCTGCAGTCTCCCTTTACCAATCTGGACTTATCCCTTCTCGTTTAATAAAAATAGTCTAACACGGAGTGACATTTATGAAACTACTGCAAATTTTAAGTTAAAATCTTTAAAGCTTATTCGACCCTCCCATCTGGGCTACACCGTTACCTCTTCTGCGTATTCTTTTTTTTTTTTTTTAATTTTACATCTTCACCAATGCCATCTGAAAAAAGTTTCATGAATCCAACTTTGAAAGAATGTTACAAAATGTTACAAAAGACACAATCTCAGCCTCCTCCAGCCTTGCCCGTGGAAAAAAAACTCTTGAAATGTCTTGTGTTAAAAATTTCTTTAATCACACCAATACATTTGATCACTTTCTACAAAAAATAATGTCTTAATGACTTACATTTTTGTCAACAGTTTCTGTCACCACGACAGCAGCAGACCAAACTGTCAACCAGTGAATTTCATTTTCCTATTGTTCACCATATCAACATTTCAATATTGATATTGTGTTTCCATCATGTTCCACTGTGGCCACAGTATAGGTGGCTAGCATGATTTAGTCAAGACTGGCAAAGATTCATAGCAATGGGTAAAAGATACCAACATATACAATTAGAGTTAAATGATTTATAGATTCTGTGTGTCAAAGGCTTTTATATTAAAGACCAAACCAGCCACCCCATCATCCTACCTGAGACTTATCTGCCATGTAGAAATTTGATACTTCGCGCACTGGAAAAAAAATCCTAATGGCAGAAATTCAGGAGCAAACTGTATTAAAGTTGTTAGGAATAAGTTTAAATCCAAGGACACAGGCAGTTGCTGTATTTAATTTAGGTTGCACAGGTACTGGCACTTTATTTTAGCAGCAGAACTAACATAACACCTGCTTTTTCCATCTGTTTCTGTTAAATTCAGAGTTGGTACATGGCATGCAGGTGGGAGACTTGCAAACAAGTGGGCATTACATCTAAATGAAGCGAAGCTATTCACTGATATTTTTGGTAGAAACCGGGTTTCTCAGCAGGTTCTTTAAACAGGGGCAAGCAAAATAGGAAGTCCAAAATAAGAAATGCAAGACACATAAAAAAACATTCCTACTGTGTAAAATTTAAATATGCATTGCAGAAGTACGGTAGAGCAGTCAGTACTTGTGAAAAACCGCCTTGGGTTACTTAAATAATATAATAAACGACCTGTCCTGTTGCCCTCTGATGGCAGCAGGGAATTATCATCAATGATAAACATACAGCTTCTGGTTTGAGAACTGTCATCATTCACAATGATCTACTGTGTTTACCTTTAATTAAACAAACTTGGAAATGAGACCAGACTGAAGCTTCAAACACATCATACTGTTGGATTAATATTCAGTAACCTGCCAGTTTGTGAAGGGGGACTCAGAGATCATTAATCCTGTGCATCATAACCCTTTTTTCAACTTTTCTGGCAAAAGCAGTGTTTCATGCTTTATTATTAAATACAATTTTAATCACGCTAAAATATGATGCAGAATTATTTCTAGAAATATTGGATTGATGTCATGTTACTAATACCTGCAACAAATTCAAAACTACATACAGTATACTGACTGTTCTGTATATTTTTGGATTACTGTGTTGCAAAGAATAAGTGTCAACATACTTAAATAACATGACATGACTGAGCTTTCACCTTTTCCACAAACACTTTGACTGTAGATTTGTTGTGCCATGCTTTCTGGGCTCGAAGTTCTCCACCGTGCACACAGCACTTAAAAGGAATCTTTTAATGTGGCGAGCCACTCTGACTGGCACAACTTTTTTAGTGGTAGGAGTGAAGTAATGTGATTGGTTTAGAGTTTAAAAATTAATTATCCTATCTTTTATGTTAGATTTCAGCGTTGGGGTAAAGGCCTAGTTCACAAGCACCTGTGCATGCAGTGCTCTGATAATTAATCAAATAACTGCCGAACGATCATAAAGTGGCACAAAAGTCAGGCCCAAACAAAATCTGCCAGACAACAGACAACTTCTAAGTAAACCCCCTAGGTTGAAGCTATATTAGGACAAAAATAAAGACCAAAGAAAAACTTGTATAACCTTTACAGGCATTCATCAGATTGTCCTTTCAGGAGGCATTTTATTCTTTCGACTTTGCTTAAAAAGTCAGATACAGTCAATAAATTCCCATCTTCTTGAAGAATATAGTGTTCATATAATTTTTTTTTAACTCTTTTAAAGAAGTGTCAATTCAACTGTATGGTCATTTTTAATCATTCACACTGTGTCTCTGTTTAATTAAATTGCATTATACAGAGCGATATTTCTTTAATTTTTTCTCACCTCACAGATATGACTTTGTGACTTTTACCACAACTAAAATGGATAAAAGTAAGAGCTGGCTTGCTCTACAGTCTCCCTGACTGTTTGACTCTTGCCCTGTCAGAGTTGTTTAGTGATTACAGCAGCATAAGGAGATGTAAGCAATTACTTTGGCGAGCACAGTGACAGGTCCTCCAGCTTAACCCCTTTGAACACAACCCATTAGAGCACAATATGGTTCATCTGTTTTCTGCCTATGTTTGCAAAGGCCGAGACACGAAACAACTTAGTTAGGATTATGGTAATGCAGAGGACCTTGTTCATCAAGCTTATTATATTAAACATGTTAAGATTAAGGAACATAGTTAAAAAAACAAGAGCATTTTGAAATAAAAAAGTGTTTTGTTGACCCATCCACTAACCCTGACCTCCACCCTATGTGGACTTTGCAGTTCAATAACAACAATATCTTTTTTCCTCATTAGTTCGTGTTTTCTAGCACTTCGGTTAGGTTTAGATAATAAAACAACTTGTTTGGGTTTAAGAAAATATCATTTGTATTAAAGTACAGCCCTTTAAGAATTTAAGCCCAACTTTACCCATTTGCCATATTGGTCCTGTCATACTTACTATGACCGTGCAAGGAAATTATTTCTCTTGGAGACTTCCTTGTTACCTGACATAAATCCATAATCCATCAATGGGTGAACAGATGTAGAGGGAAGTTTTTAAGGCTCTGAAATGAAGAAATTGTTCCTTAACATGAATAAAATCAGCTATTTGCTGCTAAAAATAAATAATCTTGTTCTTTAAATGAAAAAACCCCCAGATATTTTAAAAGTTAATCTCATTTTCTCAGGCAAAAGCATTGTGTTGCTTTGCTCAAATAAGAAAATACCTCAGTACCTATTTGTTCCAAACACAACAACAAGGAAAGGCCACATGATAAGTTTTAAGTGTCCTCTGAAATACTCCTGTTTGCGCTCTTGAAGGAAGAATCGTTTACTGTTAGATTTTTTTTCCCCCTCTCTCAGCAGAAGTGCTTCCACAAAGAGTTTCTTTCATGGACTCTTCAAGACAAGCAAACTTAGTGTTGTTTGGCAGCAACAGTCAGACTATTACATGTGCTCCAGAGAGAAAAGGGGATTTTAGAATGAATGTTAATAAAAGCACGGTAAGTGGCTTCCTGTCCCTCACTAAATATATGCAATAACCTTGAGTCTTTTTGGGGGGTGGGGGAATAAACTAAGAGAGCATTTGGAAACTATAAAACTCTCGAAAGCATTTTGACTCTAATAAGTTCTTTTTAATACAAAAGTAATGGTACTTTTGAGTACAATAATATTGTTTTCTTTCTAGCCTACTTATTATCTTGTTTTTTCTTCTCTCCCATTTGAACACCTTTTTTTCTTTTTAAACAGAACCTTATAATTTCAGGAGGTTGATTGAAGTCTTATTTAAAAATAAAAGCAAGTACATGCAGAAGCACTGCTTCTTCTTTCCCAGCTGGTCCCCACAAAGCAATGAGACAAACTTTGAAGCTTTGGACACACATAGAGATGCTCTATGCTCAATGCTCTTTACATAGTAGACGATGTCAGGTGGTGTTCAGACACCGTCTAACAAAAGCAGTGAGGTGAAATTTTGAGAAAAAATTCATGTTCTCCGTAGTCTTTTTGTTGCTTTCTGCTGACTTTTCCTCTAGTGCACCAGCAGGTCAGAGACTTTAGCTGTCCAATAACATATTTTCATCTGCAAAACAAAATGCCATGATGCATGGTTCTCAGACAATGTATGCTATATAGACAAAAGTATTGTGCCACATCTCTGTTCCGGTGTTTTTAGTTCCATTGCCATAGGAATATAAAATCGAGCCCCTTGCCATGCAGTCAACTTTTACAAACATTTGTGGAAAAAATGGGTCATTTTAAAGTGCTCACTGAATTCAAGCTTGGTGCTGTAAATGAATGCCGCCATTGCGACAAGTCAGTTTGTGAAATTTCTTCCCTCCTAGATACTCCACAATCAACTGTAAGTGGTATTATGGCAAAGTGGAAGCATTTAGAAACCACAGCAACTCAGCCATGAAGTGGCAGACCACAGAGCGGAGTTGCTGAGTGCTAAGGCGTATAGTGCATAAAAATCACCAGTGCTCTACTGACTCGATAACTGCAGCGCTCCAACCCTCCTCTGACATTAACATCAGCACAAAAACTGTGCACAGGGAGCTTTGTGACATGGGTTTCCATGGCTTAGTAGTTGCTGTAGGTATAATCTGTAGGTTGCCCATGTTTTCCTTCAGTGAGGCTGATAAGTCATGTGGCTCATATGCAATATTTCCCATCAAATAAATCAAATAATCCCCTCCCTTTTCATCATGTGCCATTAACAGACCAAATTATGTATTTAACGCTAAATAACGGCATTCCCATCAGCCTCAGCTGAAACTGTGATTCTGAAGTCAGTGAGTATTACCACCGCTTACATTATGCCACATTCATGCGTTGTCACTAAAAGTTTCTGGGTGCCTGTGAATATCCAGGCTTGAATTATAACAGGGAAAGTTCCGCTGTTTAACTTTAATATGATCCTTTAAATCATGCAAATAAGGTTGCCGCACATCAAAACTTTGTCATATTTCTTCACTTCACAGTATTTTATTATTCGCACAGCTTTCTTGAAGATGTCAAAACTCACAAGTTGGTATTAAGGAAATCTTTTTTTTCCCCTTCCCACATGACCTCAGTGCAGCATAGATATGTTAGCGCCGCGAGCATCTTACAATGCTATTGTTTCCATTTCGGTAAAACCCTTGCGTTGCCAAAGTGAAGCTAAAGATGCTTGCTCTTATAAATGTTACAACTAGCTCGGTGTTTCACAAACTCTCAGTGACTCTCACCGCCTCGACAAATGTGCAGCAGGCGATAATTCTCAAAGCAGTAGAGAGGGGTTAATGAGGGGTCAAAGAGTTCAGATAAGAAACAGCAGTTTTATGATGCTCACTGCAACCTGCAGCGCACTGATAGCCGTTTGAACCGGCTGCCCTTTGAACTCTGCTGGGTCAAGTGATCAAAACACTGGGTCGTTTAGATAGGTCAGATTGGAACAAGTGAAGGATGTGTATGTCACCGGAAAATGTCAGAGAGGTACAGATAAATTGCTCCTAATGGTTATAACCCTATTCAATTTGTTTCCGCAGCCATTAGATTGTTGTCACCCATCAGACTGTTTAAGGTGTGGGATAAATTTGATTAATTTCTCTGCAAATATATATTCTATGCATTTAACCATTCATCAGATTAGACAATGTACATGTACTCTATGTGTTTCTGTCTGCTTATAATATATATATATATCTATATATATATATATATATATATATATATATATATATATATATATATATACACATACTTATGTGTTTTTGCTAATAACTTTACTTTTACTGACTTTTGATATCCTCTACAAATTAGTAACATATATCTGTTTGTCTCCTTGTTTTTGTGCTTCTATCTGTCTTCCAGGACAATGGCCATCAAGTCTATGACCAGCTGAACTGGATCACTGTGGGGAGACTGTGATTTACAGATAGCTTCTCATCCCTTTTACTGGCAGGCCATCTTTACCATGAGCACTGGGAGATAGGTGGTGCGGGCGAAAAGACCTCTCAGAAAATGTCAGCAACTGTCAGAACCCCAAATTTCTTCCATTAACTCGTTCTTTCCTCTGTGATGCTACCTTCTTGAAACCCCTTAATTACATAACCCCTTTCTCCTGTCACCCAATGTTTTGTATCCAAGTAAAGTGTATGACTTCAGATCGTGTGGCTTTTTTTTAGCTTAAAATTGTGGATAACAAAACAATCCTAGCCCCATATTTTTGCCCATCTGAGCAAAAACAAACACACACATGCACACTCACACACACAAAAGGAAACTGCATTGACTGCAGCAGCTCTCCTTCCCTCGTGGTTTTCACTGGAGCCAGTTTCACTGTCTTAATACCCTTAGTCCCTCAGCTGGCATGTTGTCCAAGAACCCGCTGCATTTTCAGATTTGTAAAATCCGTCAAAATGCCTGTAATGAATCTTTCTACAGCCTCAAGTGTATTTAACGTGCTGTTTGACCAGCCCAAAAGAAACCTTGTAAAGATCTGCCACTATAGGAACAGAGGATCAGATGAAACAGGTCATTTTCATTTGAACACAATCCCCTATAATAAACATGTATTGTTTGGATATGCTGTTAATTTCTTATTAACATCTTTCTTGTGCATGAGTGTATACGCCATGTAATATACATATTTTTTGCTTTAGAAAAGTAACTACTGTTATTATTATTATCAGGTTTTTCCGTGTGTTTTGTTTTGTCTTTTGATGGATTAAAAGTCATCTTATGAGATAGACGTGTGCTATGCACTTGCATTTTGCAGTTTGTTTTTTCTGTTAGCTTACACAGCCACCCATGGCTGGGGAGGGGGGGGGGGGGGGGGGGGGGGGGGGAATAAAGAGTACATACCAAATAAACTCTTGCATCTTATTACAGCCTGAGAATAAAAAAAATACTGTGCTTTCCGTCATTTATTTTCATATTCAATTTGAGAGGTAAATTAATACTTCAAAGTGAGGAGTTACAGAAAAGTTTTAACATTTAAACTATGTATTAATTTCAAGGCCTAAATGCGCCCTCAATTATTTTACCATTGCCCCTAAGTAATTGATTTTGGGTAGAGAAAGCGAAAGGTGCTGGGGTGATCTGTGTTGATGTGTGAAAATCACAAAGCCAATAAATGAAAAATAACTGACGTCGTAATTGCTGTGAGTGTTGTAACCTTGCTTTATTGATTTTTTTTCATCAATGCATTTTGCTAGCATCAAAGTTGGGCCCATAATAACATAAATTGTTCACTGCAGTCTGTAATAATTTATATATTTCTTTCACTCGTTTTCAGCCTCTCATTGACTTGTTCAGGTGTGTGCAGCCCGCCACACAAAGACAAACGCTCATCCAGCAGCATGCAGCTTGTGCCGTGGTACAGACAAAGAGGGAACATGTAAAGAGACTAGATAATAAGTATCTCAGGTGACTACATGCTGTGATTACCAGGTTGCTGGTTGTTATATAGGAACTATATTACATAGACACGCAGTCCCACTCTGTGCACACGTTCAGACCCACATGTTCTGCACTTGCACACACACAAACACACACTCTTGAGAGATCCTTGGTTATCACACCCATCCAGATTGTTCTGAACTACTTATGGAAAACACACACACATCTCAAGATGTGGCCACTCTTGCCAATATGAGCCCAGTGTTAAGAACAGTTGTTGTCGTTGTCGTCGTGTGGTTTTTTTTTAGCATCTCTAAATTCCTAGCGTTGCTAAGGTGCTTTGGGAGGGGATTAACAGAGGCTGGCGCCGATGAGCAAGCCTTCCAGATTTCCAACCAGTAGTGAAAAGACAAAGAAAGAGGGGGGAGAGAAAAAAAAGAGGAAAAACAGCAGAGGGTTAGACAACGGGGAAATGGCAGTAACAGCTTGTGTAAACATGATGACTTGAGAGAGGTAAAGAGGTAGAAACAAATGAGGGATAAGTAACAGAAAGTGAGACTAAATAATAAGTGTCCTAAAGAGCAGGCCTCAATTTTCACACAGGAAAGTGGGGAAGTGCTCTCCCTTTGCTTTTCTTCCCTGTCCTCTTTGCCTATTTTTCTCCAGCGAATTTCCTTCTCCTCACTCTGTGTTCCCTCCTCTCTGTTTCTTCCCATCTCTTTATTCCCCCAAGGCCTACAGTTAGATCCAGACGCTTTTGTCTCTCGTTCTCTCTGTCACAACTTCAAACAGTGCCGGTGTTCAGGTCATACTGATGTGCCCGGAGCATCAGTGACTGAGCTGTCTCAGGTGAACGTCTCCCAGTGTGTCCTTGATGACACTCTCTCCCTTTCTCCCATCTCGCCGCTTCTAATTAGTGTGGTGAGCTGCGGAGGCAGTGCAGGCAGCTGAGCCACATTTACCAATCCTCAGTCTTGCTCGTACGTACAGTAACGCAGCTATTATAATGTTTGTGCAGCACTTACACATGTGAACTGGCCTTTGTTTTCACTAAATCCCTGGTTTTACACTCAGAAGAAATCAGAATGTAGTTCTTCGCCAAAGAAAGTACACCAAAGAGAGGGAGGTCCACAAGCTTTTCTTTGAATCCTCTCCTCAGGCTCAGCTTCTCAGGTAAAGTGTAACTGGATGCGGCCTGTTTGTGGAGTACAAGGCACTTGACCAAGGGCCAGCACTACTCCTCCCTCACCTCCCGTCCCCTCCCTCCCTATCCTTCCCCTACCTGGGTCGGGTTACCCGTCAGCCCCCCTCCTCCCTTCCTTTCCTTGAATGGTGGCAGGTAGTCTGTTTTGCAGCCCCATCGGTGTCTGTGGATGTTGAAAAGCATGTGTCTGTATGTTTGTAGTCTACCCCATACAGGTGTTTGTGACTCTGTTTGGGCTCGTCGGCCGGGCTCCTGTAACTGTGCCTGACGCTGCTGCGCTGGCTAGTGTGACTGGGTTGGCCGAGGTACGGAGGCGGCTGTCTTTCAACCACTGATCCCTCAGAACTACTCATCTGATCAGGCTGGATCTGCGCTTCACGGCTGCCGGGGTCACACAACCCAACCCCGGGGTCAACCAACTAATTACAGACCCCTGTGTCCTCCGTCTCTGTCACCACCGGGGATATGGGGAAGGTGGGCAGGAGAGGGAAGAAGCCTGAGAGTGGTGGTGAAAAAAAAAGACACAATATTGACTTAGACATCAAAAGGTCAACAGTGAGGATAACCAAGCAGTATATTGTTTTTTTTCCTCTTGAAAAGAGAAGAGTGTGAGGATCTGGTTTGCAGCATCTTGGTCACACCCATCATAGCCCTCAGGCAGACACAGAAGCTTAAGACCAGAGTTGCATCATTGTATGCGGATTTATGTATCAGCCTCCCACTAACTTTTCATCTAGCTGTATGCTAGGCTCTCTATATCTTTCCCCATGTCTTTTTAAAACTGATTTATTGTAGCACCCTGGCATATTACCCTTATCACAGCTCCAAGTGAGACAGACTCTTCTGTTAAGAAAATTTCAGGTTTTGTGCATGATTTCTTCCACCCCGACCTTTCGCTTGCCACTATTGACTGAACTGGGATACCACACACAGGAACCAGTGAGAGCACACATGCATATGCACATACAAAAAAAATAAAAAATAAGCCACTATTACATTATATTAGGCTGCAGGTTCATTAATCACAAATGCGAGGGCTTCTCAGCCAACGTAGGAAATTAATCAAAAAAGGGGACATTAATCACATGCATGAACAGCAGTAGTTACACCTGTGACAATGCCATCTGATTTAAACGCGTTGCTCCAGCCTGTGTTAATGATGCCACCCAGGGCCAAGCAAAGCAACCTCTCTGCCATCACTGAAACAATAATGCACTAACTATGAAGCAATTTTCTTACATGTTGTGAAGGGTTATGCTGATGCACATTACACAGGGGTCAGTGGGTGTTGCAGCAATTACCAGGTGCAGCTTTTTCCTCACAGCTTGACCACTGGGTTTTTCACTCTGACTGTTGAAATGTCTGTTCAAATTACATTAGTCATACTTCATTTTCTCTCTCTCTCTCTCTCTCTCTCTCTCTCTCTCTCCCCACGTTGTGCCCCTGACAAATAGGCTATTAAACTGAAACAAAAAAAAAACAAGTTGCTGTTGGAAAGGTTTTATTTGCAAAGATGCAAACGTTTATATAAAATACTACATGTACAGGTGTATTCTAACGCTTTAATATTGTTTATATGAGAGATGCGGAAATAGGGGCAAGCGTCAAGGAAGCCCTGCATGTGTGGTTACACTGCCCTCTTTTGAATGCACTGCAGTGTACCCTCGTAATCTGCAGCAGGAGGGAAAGATAAAGAAATACAGATGTATAATTAATAGTTCAACATCTCACATAAAGGATGTCCCTTTAAAAAGAGTAGAACAGCACATGTGGCACAGCCTGATACAAGGTGACTAAATCGGTAAGTAATATATCATTATTTGTTTTGTTAAACTTCTCACCTACAGCACAATCTCATGTCAAGTCAAAAGTAATGGATTACCTGTTTCTTTTTCTAATACGTTAACAAACCCATAACAAATGTAACATAATGAATCTCATGAATTAAAACATATCTCATTAATTTTAATGTTTTTTTTCTTATGCACATCTTTATTTAATAAAACAGCAAAAACTCTTGTGTAATAATATCAGTGATTATACTGATGTCAACTCAGTCCACTTTTAATATATTAGGACTATGGATGATTAAATGTTTGCATTACTCAAATAATAAGTGCTTAAAAATGTACTATCACATTAAGAAAGAAGAAAATGGTTAAGAAGATCTTGTGTTTTGAGTTCAGTGAGAGAGGCCAACCTCTCAAGTATCTATTTATAAAAGTCTTTCTAAAACTGTCAAATTAAACCTACTAATTACTAACCAAAGGAGAAAGAAAGTGAAGCTGAAGTGCTAATCAGCCTTTCATCTTTGTCTTATCTTGCTTAAATACCAGCAAAAGACATATCAAGACTTTAATCACTGTTTGTTGCAAATCATACGCCAAATTTAATAGTAAGTGTTGCAAAAAAAAAATCATAGTTTTTTTATAGGATGTATGAGAATCAGCTAAGAGGAAAAACAGCTCTTAGCTTTTGAAAACTGGTGCTCGAGCTCAAAAAGTGCTCAAAACACCTCTATGTACACCTGTGTTTTTATTTACACACATTAATGAAGCATGAGATGACCTGTAGGTTTATTTAGTTAAGTTTGGTCTAGTGCTTATAGTTCAGTGTTATATCAGTGATAATAAGGAAACAGTTACATACAGGCAGTAGCTGCGATATCATTTAGAAGTCCCATCATGATTTTTTTGTCTTCTGCTGAGGCCTTTAGCGGGATCTCTGAGCTTGAAAACAAAATGCATCAGATAGGATCTCTTTTAGTTCTGATCCGTTAGCTTCTTTTCTCTGTCTCATGGCTGAGCTAGTGCCACGGCTCAAGCTGCAGTCTGGTCCAACAACACCGTTCTCTGACCCCTGCAGCCTGACAGGCAGCTCTGATAAACTCATATCACCCATGGCAGGGAAACCGAAGACCTGGCCTAATTAGCAGGCAGGACGAGTAGGATGGAGAGAGGAGAGGGAGAGAAAGGAGGGAGTAAAAGGTTGAAAATCAAAATGAGGAAGAGTTTATTAACCGAGCTGGTGGCCCTTGGTTATTTATTCATAGGATTACTAAAGTGGACTTTGGAACAAAGTGCTCTGCAGAGTTCTTAGCAACCCTCTTTTGTGGATGTTTACTGCTTTGTTCCTGATGGGTTGCTAAGCATTACAAACTAACATAAAAACACATAGATGCACTTGACACCTTCATCAGTTGACTTACCTGTCCAGGTATTCCAGTAATCCAGGCCAAGCCTTGTCAGGTGGAAGAAAGTCTATCCTGGGGCGTAGACAGCGGGAGGATAGGAGGAGGTGGGGGAGTTGCAGTAAGCCTAGCCGGTGATGGGGTGGAGGAGGGAGGGAGAGGACCAGAGACAAGGGGCAGGTAAAGGGGATCGTATTCAGGCTCCTGGGGACAGGAGGCTTGGCGTGGCACCGCACTGCCCACCCAACATCAACACTCTCAGGTTCCCTTGCTCAGATGGGCCAGATAATCACCCTCTCTCCACAGGGACCATCTGGAGGCAGGGAGGGAGGTGTGGGCCATATTTTATTTCCATAAAACATAAATTCACTCATCTTCTAGCGAGATGAAAAAAAAAAGAAAAAAACCCACTAACTCCTCTTTTCCCCACTTCCCTTTACCTGACAGCTGATTCACACAAAACATTCACACATGTGATCAAACATGTAACACCCAGCTCAGAGAGCACATTGCGCACGTGTTCACGCTCACAGCAGTGGTACCTCTCATCTCTGAGTGTTTCCAGTTTGATTGACACTCCTATCCCCGTCGAGATCAGAGGACAGCCACTGTGATTATCATCTCACCCCGGTAACCGAGACACCCCTAATCCCATAATAATCCTCCTCAGTCAGTCAGCGCAGGAGTATACTGACCTCCTGCAAGGAGAGCACAGGCACACACATCCAGCAACACTTACAGATTTTAATGAAAACAATAGACCTACATGAACTCCTGGCGACATTATTTTGTAATATTTGCAGTTTCACTGATGAACTCCATCTGCCACAAGCCGCAGATACAACACCTCACTGCTCTTTTTTTCTCATAGCGTTTTTGGCTAAAATCCCATGTGGGCACTAATACGAGCACTATACGTTAGGCTAGGCTATGACCCATCTTTGAAACAGACATTCACCTGCTGCGTCCCATTGTGAAATACAGAATCTATTATTTGTATTTGCTGTGAGGTTTGAAAAGAAGTCAGATACACTGCTGCACAGTTTACGTAGAACATAGCTACAGCCTGGTAATAGCTGCACATTTTCACAGATTAAAACAAACTTTTGTTTTCAGTATCAAAAGCAGAACCAGAGTTATTCCTTATCAAAATCTGGCACCTTACATTACACGCTATCAAACTTAACAGCTGACCGTTTGGTAAGTGATTCTAGTGTATCACTAGCTTTTCTATTCTTACAGGCAACTCAAAGTGCTTAAAAAACCAAGTTTACTAGCTTATGGCCATACCACCCTGAGCACTTCTCAAAATAGTCTGGTCCTTGAAGCTAAGTAAGGTTGGCCTTAGGTAGTACTTGCTGCAAGCTTCTTGGGGTGGGTGTAGCTCAGGAGGTAGAGCTGGTCATGTACTAATCAGAAGGTTAGTGGTTCAATCCCTGGCTTCTGTTTGCATGCTGAAGTATCCTGGGGCAAGATGCTGAACCCCAAGTTGATTCATTCATCTGAGCTTTAGATAGAAAGTACTTAGGTGTAAGGGAAAAAGTGCTTGTATGAATGAGCCATGTTGTGTGAAGCACTTTGAGCGCTCAAGTAGACTAGAAAAGTGCTACATAAGAACCAGTCCACTTACCAAGTCAGATTTTAACAATATATTCATATAGTGTTGTATTCTACACACTTCAAGCACTTTATCTACCTCATACCCGTTACAAATTTAAAGTCACCACATCTTTGGAGCAGAAAGCACAATACCCAGAGGGAACTAACACATGCACAGGGAGAAACTCCATAGAGAAAGGTCTCAGTTTTCTTTTGCACAGATAGCTATGCCGGTCAAAGTTATTTGTAAGTCATTTTGCATATATTTACAATGCATCCATAACTCATAACTGCTAATGTGTGGACCAGCAGAACCTGACCGCAACAGCATCAGATGATACGGGAAAGTACTGACATCCCAAAACATGTGAGATCCTGCTTGTAACCAGTCCACTGAGCTCACTTAGCTCTTTCTTTTATCTATTCTGTTTTTTAGATTAAGTCATTTCCTATGTGTCCGTTCAAGATTTCACGCACTGCCCTCTTAAACTCCCCTTTAAAACTGATCTGTGTAATTTCAACATATATGTAAATTAAACGACTAACTACAGAAGGCCTATCAGCCTTGTGTGATCCTGGCACACTTGGGGTAATGAACTGGTAAAATAAAGGCTTAAAAAGGCAGGAATAGGCTACCTTTGAACTTTCTGTGTGCTTCGATGTTTTAAATTGTGTGACAAACATTAATTATCATAGTAACTGGTATAGCTTCGTGTGTTTTCTTGTTGAGATCACCTAGCTGTTATGGCGCATAAGGCTGCCACCAAAGCGACAAATACAGTTGGGCAAAAAAGTATTTAGTCAGCCACCGATTGTGCAAGTTCCCCCACCTAAAATGATGACAGAGGTCAGTAATTTGCACCAGAGGTACACTTCAACTGTGAGAGACAGAATGTGAAAAAAAAAATCCATGAATCCACATGGTAGGATTTGTAAAGAATTTATTCGTAAATCAGGGTGGAAAATAAGTATTTGGTCAATAACAAAAATACAACTCAATACTTTGTAACATAACCTTTGTTGGCAATAACAGAGGTCAAACGTTTACTATAGGTCTTTACCAGGTTTGCACACACAGTAGCTGGTATTTTGGCCCATTCCTCCATGCAGATCTTCTCGAGAGCAGTGATGTTTTGGGGCTGTCGCCGAGCAACACGGACTTTCAACTCCCGCCACAGATTTTCTATGGGGTTGAGGTCTGGAGACTGGCTAGGCCACTCCAGGACTTTCAAATGCTTCTTACGGAGCCACTCCTTTGTTGCCCGGGCGGTGTGTTTTGGATCATTGTCATGTTGGAAGACCCAGCCTCGTTTCATCTTCAAAGTTCTCACTGATGGAAGGAGGTTTTGGCTCAAAATCTCACGATACATGGCCCCATTCATTCTGTCCTTAACACGGATCAGTCGTCCTGTCCCCTTGGCAGAAAAACAGCCCCATAGCATGATGTTTCCACCCCCATGCTTCACAGTAGGTATGGTGTTCTTGGGATGCAACTCACTATTCGTCTTCCTCCAAACACGACGAGTTGAGTTTATACCAAAAAGTTCTACTTTGGTTTCATCTGACCACATGACATTCTCCCAATCCTCTGCTGTATCATCCATGTGCTCTCTGGCAAACTTCAGACGGGCCTGGACATGCACTGGCTTCAGCAGCGGAACACGTCTGGCACTGCGGGATTTGATTCCCTGCCGTTGTAGTGTGTTACTGATGGTGACCTTTGTTACTTTGGTCCCAGCTCTCTGCAGGTCATTCACCAGGTCCCCCCGTGTGGTTCTGGGATCTTTGCTCACCGTTCTCATGATCATTTTGACCCCACGGGATGAGATCTTGCGTGGAGCCCCAGATCGAGGGAGATTATCAGTGGTCTTGTATGTCTTCCATTTTCTGATGATTGCTCCCACAGTTGATTTTTTCACACCAAGCTGCTTGCCTATTGTAGATTCACTCTTCCCAGTCTGGTGCAGGTCTACAATACTTTTCCTGGTGTCCTTCGAAAGCTCTTTGGTCTTGGCCATGGTGGAGTTTGGGGTCTGACTGTTTGAGGCTGTGGACAGGTGTCTTTTATACAGATGATGAGTTCAAACAGGTGCCATTCATACAGGTAACGAGTGGGGGACAGAAAAGCTTCTTACAGAAGACGTTACAGGTCTGTGAGAGCCAGAGATTTTCCTTGTTTGAGGTGACCAAATACTTATTTTCCACCCTAATTTACGAATAAATTCTTTACAAATCCTACCATGTGGATTCATGGATTTTTTTTTTTTTCACATTCTGTCTCTCACAGTTGAAGTGTACCTCTGGTGCAAATTACTGACCCCTGTCATCATTTTAAGTGGGGGAACTTGCACAATCGGTGGCTGACTAAATACTTTTTTTATTTTTGTGCTGCATTTTTTTGTGACGCAAAGGATGAAAAGATGATGTTTTAAACCAAAGAAACATTTTTTCAGAGCTGACACGAAATATTAAAATTTGAATACATGAAGGATCAGCTCTGAAATTTTTCATTGCCTCGTCTCCGTCCTACCTCCCTATCTCTCCTGTTCTTCTTTTTGCATTTTTGGCAGGTTTCCTGTGTTTTTCTGTATATTCCCTCTGTATAGTCACAGAGTACATGCATGTTCTGTGAGGTTGCTCAAGTCAGTCACTGTGAAGTAACCACAGCCTTGAAGAAGTGGAGTGATGGCTTATTCGTGTTCTTGAAGCCCTGACTGCAGTGAGATGTGCACAGCAGGGCGTCTGGAAGTCAATGCATGTCACTGTTTAACAAGCTGTTACAGCACTGTCCTATAGACAGGAAAAACTGAAGACAGGACAAAGAAAGTCTCTGCAAGTCAGCGTATGTGTGTGCGGTTATGGTAATAACACATACAGACTTGTGTGTCCCCTTTAATTTGCTAACATAGCAAGTTGAATGGGCACACACCCTATGCACACACAGCAGGGGGTCCAAATGGGTCATTATTTCACATCCTTAGAAGAAATTGGTTGTTCTGCTTTAAATTTCTCCTTTTTGATGGCAAGGTGTACCTCGGTGACTCACTGGACATCCAGATATAGAAAATATCCTACAATTACATTTGACAATATGGATTTCTAGTGAATTTTAAATTCTTTTATTGCTGACAACCATGTGGGCATGATTTCCATAAGTTTTTAAAATTAATTTAACAGCTTCTTGTAAGTACAAGGTTTCTTTTAAGGTTTCAACAAGTTATTACACAAACAGATTCGGCAGTAAAGCTGATTGATGGCAGAAATATGCAAAATATGTCCTACAATGGTGTGAGTCCTTACTGTTTTTCTCCTTGTACTTTTTCTCCTCATTTAGTTCATGACAATCAAACAAATGTCTCCCGATTCAAAAGCGGAATTAGTGATTAGTTTAGAGTCAGCTCTGCTTCTCAATAATCCACCAGATCATAATTTCTGAACAAATATTACTCAAAGAACTCACATTTAATTATATCCAGAAGGGTTGCCATCACTGTCTGAAACAGATTTTTTTTTCCTTTGCCAGTTTTCACCGCAGGTCTCATCTCAAAACATTGACTATTAACCGAAGTGATCAACATGTATTCTATTTTTTTTATGTTATTTGAAGAACTGATTTAAAAACGAGTCATGATTATGATTGTATATAATGCCAAAGCCCTCCTTTATTTATTTATTACATTTTTTTTTACAAATCATGTAACTGAGCAACAGATGGCACCAATAATGCCAAAGTGGCAAGAAAGCTTTTGGCCTAAATAACACTTGGTAATAATGATTTGAAGGAGGCACTGATGAACAAGGACAACAATCCAGCCAAGCATATGTCACCAGTAAAAAAAACATAAACACACAGATTACATGTTTCATGTAATCATATAGCCTTACCAGATGTTACAGCTCATTTTACTGATCAAACTGTTGCCATGTCACGCAGGCTTTGGGGAGCTTTTACCACAGAAAATGACTCTTAATTACACCTATTATGCTTTTAGCCATTCTCTGTCATGTATATGTTACTGTTAGTGAGCTAGAAATGACACTTAAAGGTCCCCTTTAAGTTTCACCTGGCTAGAAATAAGGTTTTGGCACATGCTCTTGCAACTAAATTGTGATTAAGGTGATTTTGATATATAGTTAATAAATTTAAGTTGGATTTTTGAATGCTAAACTATAGCAGAAATACATTTGCAAAACTGCAGTCTTCTCCCCTCTTACTGTCATTTCGTGAAACACCTTCAAGAGAAAAGATTGTTGCAATTTTTAAATGCATTTTTGTTGTTTATATTCAAGGCAAAATTAGATCTGAAGAGATGTTATTTGGCCACTCTGATTGATTTAAGATGATACTACCATTTCTCAGCTTCAAGAAAGGCTTTTATTGTTGACAAAGTTTCATAGTTTATGCTCAGTGAATGGCCTGTAAGGTATTCAGCTGCTTCTTTTTCAATCACATTGTCTCTAAAATGCTGAAATTTCCAAACAGCCTTTTTGGGTTATTGCCTGTTTCATTAAATACCAGCTCAGTTTAAGGTTGATCATTTTCACTGGCTGGTATTCTTCTTCTTGTCACCTCAATCATCTGGAACCCGTAGCTGCTGTTCAACTGACACTTTGCACATTAAATGTTACTTATTGTTCAGTAAATGCTGTTTGTTTGCTGGTTGAAGCCCCCTGTGCCAGCATACTGAGACATATTTTGGCACCGTGCGTAGAGTAGCCCCTTTTTTGCTGCATAAAGCAGCATGTTTTCAGCCACAGTTCATATAACTTGTGACATATTTAAGATATTTGAAAAATACACCTGTCAATGTCTTTAAATTAACATACTACAAGTTGCGCGCTCCCCTTCTCCTCTTTCTATCTTTGCCTGGCGGGTAAAAGCACAAACAGACGCACTTTGGGAAAAAGTGTGCACCGGCTCTCTAACGCCACAGGATATCGCATTTTTATGACTGGTCTCAGTGGTGTAACTACAGAACACATCCGTCTCTTCGGCATTAGCGTGATAGATGTATTTTTCATGCTGCCATTAGGGTTGAAGCAGTATGCTGTGCAAGGCTTGTGTATGCTAATGTGCCCTCTCACACCTGCAGTTTCCAATTACCCCTGAGGAATGGAGCCAAGACTCGGTTTGCAGCCACCAGCAATAATATGAGTAATGGCAAAATTGCACAAGTCCTTTTGTAGAAAATTGGAGGTGTGGGGGGAAGAATGAGAGAGAAATCATTCGGGGGGGCAAGAAGTAAGAAAAGGAAAGACAGGTGGAAGCAGAAAGAGAATAAGAAAGTGTGACGAAGACAGGGGTTTAACTTTTTTTGCCTCCAGTTTTCTTTCACTCTTTACTGATGTCCCCACTTTGAACAACATCCGTCTGTCTTAGACTGCGAGGCTTATCGAGTTCAGCTGCTTTCCTCAGATCAGATCTGATCACGCCGAGTGAGATAAATAAACGTGTGAGATGAAGTAGAAATGTGACTCCACACATCCTCAGTCGTCTGTGCTCAGGTTCCTAACTGATTTTTTTCTCTCTCTCTCTGTCTCGTACGCTGTCAAGACTGGAGACACTCTGAGCAAACTATGTTTTCTCTTTCTTCTGCTCTCTTTGCTCGATGCACGCAGAGCCAATTATGCTGATTAGATATTTGTTATGACCACGTGAGCGGGAGCGAGCGAGAGACTTGATAGACCTATTTTCAGTGCATTGAGGCTGCTCATAGCTTGTGTGTATTAGGATCCTTGTGGCTGCTGGCCTTGATAACACGGGGTGGGAAATCAATCACAGTATTTGACAGCCAAGTGGGGAGCCCCACCCCCTTATGTTGCTATCCCTCCCTCCCATTTTTCTCCGTGTCTTGTCAGCCTCTTATAGGGAATAGTCTACGCACACACCTATGCCATATGCCTCTGCGGACATTTACACCCACGAATAAGCAAACAGGAAGCACCTGGCAACACCGTGGCAGGATTAGAGAGTTGTAAGAGTTGGTTACGATGAGGAACACATGTTGAGGTCAATGTTTCACTGACTGTATGATATTGCTCCAAACGCTGTTCGTCTTCTTAAACTCTCTATTTTCTTCTCTTTCCATTCACAACCCCCTCTTTCTGCTCTTCATATATCCACGTGTGTGTGTGTGTGTGTGTGTGTGTGTGTGTGTGTGTGTGTGTGTGTGTGTGTGTGTGTGTGTGCGCGCGCGCGCAAAAACTAAATGTGTTTAAGGGGTGAGGAGGGGGGCACCAATTCCGTAGAGAGGACTTGGCAGTGGCTTTTCTCCCTCTCGCTTCATTGCTTCGGTCCTTCCCAAATCCTATTTCACGGTGCCAAGCATCCGTTCCCTGGGATCTCACAGCTCCCATCTCCAGACGCAGGTTTAAGCCCCTCTCTTGGCACCCAGACCGGGCATGGAGAGAAGGCATGTGACGCGCATCAGCACCGCCAGAGACACAAACACACCTATTATTTTGTTTTGCTCAGAGGGGCACTGACGTCCTGCGGCGCGCACCGTGCGCACTGACACGATCTCAGTGTCGCAAGCCGCATTAACCACATTCATTAACCTCTGACACGAGTCGAGAGGTCACACAGAAACCCGAAAGCTGATTCACTTCTTCATTTACCGACTCACCCGAGCAATCACTCGCACACCAAACACACTCTAAAACTCATTCAGTCAAGTCAATGCACATCAGCCTGATGTTGCTGACACCGTGGAAGCTTCATGAATGAACGAACGGCTGACAAAAGACTATAGACCTAATTGTTACCTTCTGTTAATTTGCTCTCCCATGATACAGGGTTAACTCGTGCTTCAACGGCCCTCCAATTACAGCTAATCAAAGCAATTAATTAGCTACCAAATTACCTGAATCTGCACCAGCAGCGCCGTGGGGCAGATATAAGCGTGTTGCACGTTGAGGCATCTAATGTGCTTTTGCACGGCGACCCCTAGATGGCACCATATACCAGCGTTTCCTGAGTGCTCATGCTGAAGCTCTCCAGCTAACCTTCACCAGCCATCTATTAAGCGTTTGATTTTCCCAAATAACCATAGTGGATCTGTGGTAAACATTCACTGTCAAAGCTCATAATGCACCGACATAAACTGATCTTAATCCAGTCTTCATTCCCTTATGAATGTCATATTTTGTGTTGAAAACAAATTAGATACTTACAACTGAAGCTTTACAAACACTTTTTATATTTATTTAAACGAATCACAGAATTGCAATCAACATTATAAGTTTAAGGCCTGCATACCTAAAATAATGTATTATTGTTGTTCTAATTAAAATACTTATCCTTGCATCGCTTTTGAGAAGAGACTTATGTCTCAGACAAGATCCAGCCATTTCTCACAGATTGTTTAATATCCAGTGTCAGCAAACCAATAGAACAAATTCACATCTACAGCATAATAGTATCCAGTGCTGACAACAGTGCATTGTCAGCTGCTTGTAATGTAACAAGAGCACCAATGATCAAACAACACACATAAAAAAGTTATGTAAAAATGTTTTCTATAAATATTTTAGTAGTTTGGCTACCCTACTGCATGTCAGCATATGGAAACTCGATGACTTACAGTATTTTTTGAATATTTAGCCAGCTATCTTCAGTTAGAAGCACTTATGAAACACCTTTAAACCACAAAGCCTTTAATCACACCCATCTTAGTGTTTTCATAGCATTTATCAACTTTGTAAACGATGCACTACGTGTACAAAAGTACTGCGCCACATTTCTTTATCTTTGAATTCAGGTGTTTGCACTCCCAATGCCACGTGTGTAAAATCAAGCACCTAGTCATGCATTTAACATTTACAAATATTTGTGAAAAAATCGGTTGCACTAAAGAGCTCACCAAATTTTGGCTTGATTTAGACTTCTTACTATAATACGATAAAATGTTTTCCTTCTTACATACTACACGATCAACTGGAAGCAGTTTTCATGCAAGGTGAATGTAAGGAAACCACAGCAACTCAGTCACAAAGTGGTAGATCACACAAAGTGTGTAAAAGTCGCCTCAATAACTCCAGCACTCCAAAACCTCCTATTGCATTAACATCAGCACACAAACAGTGTACTGGGAGCTTCTGGCATGGTTTCAGTGGCTGAGCAGCTCATAGGTGTATAATGTAGGCTGCCAGTAATTTTGTCCATATGGTCTATATGTCAATACATAATAACTTTGTTATTATGGCGATTAAAAACACGAAAGTACACACTGAAACTTTGTAATGAGATCAGACAACAAGAATTCGACCAGAGCTCGTGTACTGGAATAATTAGATCCTCTGTAATTTGAAAACAGTAAACAGTTACCACTTCATGAACTACTGATACTGATACTAGAACCTTCTGCTAGAAGGACTCACAAGATTAGCTGCTATTACAAGACCAACAAATATTTTTACTTTAGCAGAAAAAGATTCCTGGCAAACCTGCTGTAATTCAAATGAATCAATCAATGTGACTATGGATCATATCATCATACTTCATGATTAATTAGTATTAGAACATGATAAAAAGATACTGACATGGCAACTACTGAATGTACTATAGTGTAAAGATTGCTATATGATACAAGCATGCCTTATACTGAGCAATCTGAGCTCTTGAGCCTGTAGGGAAAGTTAATTGTTAAAGAGTTTCTGCCCACAACAGCCTGATGGCAACAGAGAAGTAACCCACTGCCCCATATGCTGCTGTCTTTCACCCACACAGAAGACAGAAGGAAGAAATGAACAATGACCTAGTTCTTCCTCTCAGATGGAACAGTTACAGCCAGTGAACTATGTGATGATATCAGCAACAACAGCAGAAATATTATCATATGCTGCTAATTTTGGTACATTTTTTGGCCCATTTACTTTAGAAATTAAGGCCAGTTACAAACAAAAACAGCAGATCCAGCCAGATGTGCTATTCGGAGAATGATTTTTGGTTTTCATTCATTCCTCCTGTTATAACAAGGGTATAGTGTGTGAACATGAAAACATTGTTTTATCAGTCAGGAATCCCTCTGTTAGCCTTATAGCACACATTACAGTGCATACACTACAGTATTTTATACCTCCCGTGGGGACATTCCTAAGCTAGCTTAAACCCTTGTTATCAATGAGGTTTTTGTGGGAAAACAAAGGTGAAAAGAGGCAAGAAGGAATACTTCAATCACATAACAATGGCGTTACACATGCATATAATTGTCACAGCCGATAAAGACAGAAGACTGTGTAATTTGCATGCCGAGGTGGGCTCGTCATCAGCCATTAAGTGCCCTGAGGGACATAAACAGCCACATTAAACATTAGCAGGTCAGACATGAAAGTGCTGGATCCCTGCATTATTAATAGCGTCAGTGCTAATTGAAAGTCATAATTCCACAAATAAAAGCATCTGGGGAAGACATCATGTGTTTCTGCCCTGCTGCCAGATTTATGCCCTCAGATGGATGTGGAGCTAATTTTAGATTTTAGGTTTCTACTTCATCATATTATTTCTGCATACACCTGTAGGTTTGTGTGCTTTAGAGCTGGCTGATTTCTGCTGGGTTGTCTGCAGACTTTGTATTTGTGTGTGTTCTAGTGTACTTCTGATTTATTTGTTATTGAGCTATTAAAAACATGAAGTATGAACACTGTTCCCTCTGGCACATTTGAGCAATTATTTCTGGAAAGTTAGGTCAGGGTTGCTGACATCCTTTTAGATCACAGGCCACGTGTGGCTCAGACCACCGGCTCGACCAGTAAAACCATTGCATAAACATAGCAAGGTTGTTCTCCCATCGAGTCGTTTCCTGATTTATTTTGTTATCGCTGGTCTTTGGGCATTCCTGTGAGTTTTATTTGCTGTTTTTGTTCATTTTCCTTGTGTGATTGTTCAGATCACCCTTGTTAGTGTCGCTTGTGTTTTGTCTGCCACAGCAGTCATCAGCCTCGTCTGTATACCTGCAGTTTTCTTACCTGCTTTCCAGGGTTCCTCTCGTTTGTTCTTGTGTGTGGCCTCTGGACTGATTTGTGGACTTGTTTTGTGTTGTTTGCCTACTCCTCAATTAGATTGTTTGCCCCACTGAATGGTATCCTTCTGGAGGAAAGATTTGGATTCTGGACAACATTTGGGTCTTCTTCCTTCATGACTCATTTTTCTGAAGATTTTCTGTCCATACATATAAACACATCCTCTTGTGAACAGATAAAAAAGTAAGTGGTCACAACTCCACTTACAACTCATCCATCTTACCTTTGTGTGGAATGGCTGGTCAATGAGCAATGTCTTACTGTTGTCAATAAGAGGATGGTAAAAGTGACGATACTGGATGAAATTGAGCTTGTATGACATGATCCATTCGCAAAGAAAAACAGTGAAAAAAAATGCTTCTCTGAAACGTTTAATTTCTGTATCCAGTGTTCAGGACTGGATAATTTCGCAGACCTGGCTTTGCTGTATGTTTGGCACATCTGAATTAAATGGTCTTTTTCTGAACTTAAGCTTAATTGCTGTACTTGAAATAGCTGTAAATCTGAGATAATTGCAGATTCAAATTTTAAAAGCAATAGTCAGCCAACTTTTTCTATGGGCATTGGCTGCTTTTTCATTCATTTTCTGTCTAGTCCTTGTACCTGAGCATTTTCAGATGAATGCTCTACACATAACAGACAACCTAGCAAAGAACCAATTTTAAATGGTATGTTTACGAACTTTGTTACCAGCAGCCTATTGCAAAAACACATAATTGTTCCCATTTTTGATGAATCTAAAGTTAACATAATTTGAGAGGCATAAAATACTGCAGCAACAAGGTGATTCCCAAAAAGCTATCATCTGACAACCTGGCATATCTATCGTTAAAAAAAGCTGTGGAATGGAGATATGCTGACAGTGGCAACAGGTCTTATGGAGTGATGTATCCAAATTTTTAATTCAAATCATTGTAAATATGTGCAGAGGAGGTCTGGAGAGGTACAGCTGTGACCATCTACACCCATCTGTAGAACACAGTGGAGGCTCTGTCCTGGTTTGGAGAGGCGTTGCAGCCATTAGTGTTGGGTATCTTGTCAAGCCTGATGGAAAAGTACCACCAGATTTTGATCCACTGTGATATAACATCTGGAAAGTGTATGCTGCCAGAGCAGTAAAAGCATACCCAGACAGACAAATCATACAATGCAACACTATCAGTCACTGATTATGCTCCCCAGAGCCTGCACTTTAACAGTATTGAAGAATTTTGTTCTGTTCTCTGTCAAGAGAACAGAACAAAAGGCAGTGTCCAAAGAAGGGCTTTGAATGTCGTTCATGTCAACTATTCCAGAAGACTACTTTGAGAAATTACAAGAAAGCCTGTCTAAGATTTCAGGCTGTGTTAAAGAATTACGATGGTGATACAAAATACTGACCTTCAAGCTCATTACATTTGTACAAAATCTGTTATTGCCTTATATACTACATTTCCATTAATGTTTGCACATTTGTGCATGTCAAAAAGTTTGCACAGCACTCTGTAATAAGCACTTGAAATATGCCATAAGTAAATTCCATTTTCCTGCATAACAGTCTACTAATGGAGAGGAGCAGCTGCTTATTTTATATGTACATTTTTACGTGATTGCAGTTTGAATGTATGAAATTTAGTAGAATATTTTCTAATTTTGATTATGCCTATTTACTTATTTATTTAAGTAAGCATTTCTTTCCACCTGAATGGTCCATCTTTAAAACAGACTGACCTAAAGTTGTCCAGGTCTAACAGGCTTAATCGTGCTGTGATCTCAGGACGTGGGGTTTATGATGTTGGACCTGTGCTCGTTTTCTTCCCTCTCGTGCTTCTGCATGTGGATATCGCTCGTTCGGTGCAGCATTCAATATAACATCCCGGGAGACGCCAGACATGCCATTGCGCACGCGCAGCGTAGTCATCTGACAGATGAGCGCTTTGGACGTTTCGCAGCACCGCTACATCGAGGGCCACCGCTGGGAACACAGAGCAGGACACAGACTCCACGAGGGACCGTCTCCTGCAAGAATAAAAGAACTCGTCACACGGAGAGCACCCTGCAAGAACACCCGCGGGTTTGGAGGTTTGCAAGCGCTGAAAATTCAGTGTAAAATGTAGCCAGCAGCGCTGGTGAGGGGTCGTTGTAATTTCTCGGGGGCTGCATGGCTCTTCCCAGGGATGCCATGAAAATCAGAGCAGCCGAGTGACTGAGAGACCGCTGCTCCTCGTTATCGCAGACACCCGGCGGCGACGGTGGAGGAGGTGAGCGATGGATCCTCGTGGAAAGATCTACACGAGGTAGCGCTTACGAAGATCCATCCAGGGAGAGCTGAACGTCTCTGTCGCGCAGTGTAGCCGTGTAAAGGATGGATTTCAGCCTGCTCCGGAATATCATCAGCAGATACGTAAGGCCCCCAGTGTGTCTGTCAACACTGTCACACAAGTGTAGCTCGGTGACTGGAAGTGCTCTGATACACGTTTTCATGGCTTTGGTTTTTGCACCTAAAACCGTGTTGCTTGTACATTTGCTCAGAGGGTTTGTGTGAGAGTGATAAATAACTTCCTGCAATAATACACATTTGACTCTAGCTGTTTTATTTTGTTTTGTTTTGTTGGCACAGGCCGGTGGCTGTGGGCTTTGCGATGTTTTTGTGGAGCTGAATGGAGAATGTTCCAGTAGCTACAGATGCAGTGATGACTGGTGAATGTGTAGAATTAAAGAAAAAAAAAATGCATGCATGCATACTAAACTTCCTCGTGGCTGGGACTCAAAAGAAGTGAGAGGCCGTGCCTTACACCTCTAGCTTGATAGAAGTTGCTCAGGTTAAGTTAATGAGGTTCTAAGAAAGGCGAGGCCATCAAAGCTTCAACATTTATCTCTAATGAGCAATCAGGTCTGCTTGTGAGCAGGAAATATCCACACAGTAATGATTGCAAGCTGTAATAATATTACTGGTTAGCCTGGTCTCAGTCTCTGTCATCAACAGCCACTGATTATCTATCCGGACATGAGGCAGCTGGTCGGTGGGAGCCTGAATTAGAGGAGAAAAAAAAAGACTATTAGGAACCTGCTTTGACAGGCCCAGTGATGCTCATCAGACTGTGTACGTATAGAGCATTGGTAAATCTGCTACCGTCTGTGGCCCTTTCCCGTGACCTTAAATCTGGCTCAGGTGCAGTGACGTGTATCGAGTTATCTTTCTCATCATTCAAACCTGTTTCGTACCCCTTGGTGTCTATGTGTGTGCACATGTGCGCGAAGCAGGCCAGCGACAGTGTGCGTGGAGCTTGACTGATGTTTCAGCAGGGCTAATATCAGGGGAAATCAGATCTGGGAGGGAGGTCATCATCATTACGATCCCTCGCTCTTTTTTCCAATTGCATCCTGCAATATTAAATAGACACGCAATTAATCACAAATTAAATCCTCTGCATATTGATTTGCAACTGGAGGGATGGATGATGACTGCCTTGGCACCTATTAGTTGTGTATCACCTTCTATTAACCCTGCCGTATTATAACAGATGCTCGGGTAATGAGGGTGCGTAGTAGAACAAACCTTACATCCTTACATGAGACGAGGACAGGGTCCAAACCTTTTTTATTTAGTCCAGATGGAGCCAAGTACACCCAAGTTGAGGTTGCTGCCCAAATGTAGCCGGCCCTCTAATTATTTATCAGTGTTGTTTAAAGAAAGACTGTGCATGTTCTTTGGCCGTTAGAGGATGCAAATTTGATTTAGCCCACTTTAATCCACAGGGCAGGTTTTTGAGCCATTGCTTTTGCAACTAGTTTCCTTATTTTTACTGTCATCAATTCAGGATTTCTTGCTTGAAGCATTTCTGCTACTCTGCTCTTTGAGCTTCCTGGTTTTTCTGGACAGCATTGCAATGCCATATATGTGTAACCTAGTTTTGTTAGAGATTAAAAATAAATAAATACAAATTTTCATTGTTGTTTCAGGTGTCTTTGTTTCAACAGAGATTCATTAAAAACTATAAAATCACTGAAACATGTTGGCAGTTGGTCAGTGACGCTACAAAGTATTGTAGATGCCTCAAAACAATATTGCTCATTGCTTTAATAGTTCAGATCTGTTGCATACGCCTTTATAATTAGATGAAAACTCGGAATGCACTGCATTCAGCCATGCTCGTTCACCTCTTCCCTGGCTGAAAAATTGCGGATGAATTGAGCCTGTGCACCATGGCAAACAATATCGGGAAAGAAAACTGTGGTGTCATGAGATTTTGTGGTGCGTGACGTTTAAATGGGACATTTTTGTTGCGTAACAACTTAAGTCTGTTAAACTTTTCTTTTTTTTTTTGCATAAAAGAATGGCTGAGCCCTCATGCATTGAGATATAGAGGCTGATAGGTGCATGAGTGTGCACACAGACTTCTTCTGGTATGTTAGCAGTCGTTGCAGGAAGAGATTTTATTATAATTAAATTTATCTGTAAAAGGACCACCTGTGCTCTGAGTGTGTGTGTTATGTGTGTTCTCGATCTCCGGTCCCCTTCCTCTTCAGCGCCCTTTTCTCATCTGGTAATAATAGAGATGGAGTGATGCCTTAGACTGTTGCAAACTGTGAGAACTGCATGAGGTCATAATCTGTATAAGATAGTGCTTGTGTGTATGGGGCTGGACTTATTAGAAATAGCTGATGCCATGTAATAGCATAATTATGTCCTCATGCTTTTAACTTCCACAACAATCTATCAGGGTCTCAATATTTGAAACCGTATCTGCTTTATTGCCACTGTGCTGTATATAGCTGTAATTTACCCTTGCCCCCCTGCTATCCTAACCCTCTTCTATCTTATCTCTAAATGTAAACTGTTATTCATGCTGAGACCTCTCACAAAATCAGCAGATAAAAAGAGAAAGGCCAGCGATGTTTCCCTTTTGATTAAAAAGGTGCCAGCAGCACCGTGCGCGCTGAAGGGCTTTAGAAGGGTTTCAAGCAACTTTACAGCCCTTTGAGTCCTGACTGGTGTTGAAAGGCGGAACACAGCCTGCTAGATTACTGTTTGCCACATCACTGCTACAAACAGTTAAGGGCAGTCTATTCCTGTCTGCTGCACCCTTTGGAGACGGGGCACTGGTGGAGCAATGGCAGCTGTAGGTGACAAAAACACACAGGATTTGTGTTTGGGGTTGAGCGTTGCCCGCTGATCTGTGTGCATATCAGAGGAAGCAGTCACACATCTTTTGTGCTGGCAAATAAGACTGATTTTTTTAAAAAAAAAATTTGATTCTCGCAGCATGACCCGAAGACAACGTTTTCTTTATGACACACCATTTCCAGCCTGTATTATCGTCTCAGTGTTAAACGCAGACAAAATGAGAGGGGTTTTTTTTTTTTTTGGGATGCAGATTAGGGTGGCAGGAGGAAAAGGAGAGAGGAGAGGGAGAGGAGAAGTAGCACAGCTGGATTAAAGACTTATGTAACTGTTGGATCACAGCGAGCTGAAGTGGGAGAGGAAGCTGGGACAACAGCGGAATACAAATGTTGTCATGTTAAAGTAATCAGCTCATATTTATCCTTTGATAATGTTGCCGGTGTTTGTGTTATGAGGTATCCGGTGGCTCTTTAATGCTTTTGAAATGCTGTGCGCGGGCTGAAGGGTCACCATTCCCTTTTTTGCTTGTTTGTTTGCGCCTGTATAATTATTTGTCCCAAACACAATTTTTAATGAATGATTAGAATCCCTAAATGCCCATATTGTCCTTAGGAGCCATGTTCTCTCCCTATTTTACCACTTCCTTTTTCATTTCACTTTATACCCCCCAAAAATAAATTTGATAAACAACAGAGTCTAATAAGTCTCATTAAACCAAATAAAAAAACACCAAGAGGATACTGTGGATATTTTCTGGGACACTAATCCAGTCTCATAATCACTTGACTAATGTTGTATCAGAGCATTAAATTGAGGAAAAAATCTTACATGTTCGATCAGCAGCCATTATAATGAAGCCTCTGTGATCTGTCTCTTTGCCTAATGAACCTGCAGACATGCTGTAGAAGTCTCTGCGTACTGTATTGCTGTGGCGATCAGTGACTAATGAGTGTCTTTTTTTTTTTGATCAAGATCCTCAGGCTCCTTTTTCTTATCCGTGTTCAGTGCGACAACAGACTTCAAAGCCTCTGTTAATAGGTTATTGCATTTGTTTTAGTGTTACCACCCCAAATTTACACAGAATTACTTGCTTTGCTCATTAGAGTGCAACAGAGTCCATTAGATGGCTAATATCGATGGGTTACAGCAGCAGTAAAATTAAAAGTTGAATCGTGCCAATTAAACTAAAGAAATGCACCAGGTGATGAGAGACAGTTATGCATGGAGTCACTGTAGCATCCACATAATACTCAAAGATAACATTTCTGAGGCTCTGTAGCAATATATATTTTAAAACGAGCTAAAATTGCTTAATAATATGGTCGCTAGCTTCTGTTTTGAATAAAGCTAAACAGCATCACGTCCTGCTCTGGAGTTGTGTATGTTGTCCATTCTATGTTAGCATGAGGAGTTCATTAAGGTAAGGCTCGCTCAGAGGAATTTGATCTGTCGGTTAATGAAGGATCACTGCTAAACATGCTGCGTGCAGCACAGCATGACTCGGCAGTGGAGGAAGTATGAGACATGACCATATAATCAAGCCAGTTAATGGCGTATGTCTTTTATTGCCCCTCTCTAGTAGAAAGGCACCGCATCACAGAGGTGGCATAGATGGCACTGCTGGGGTCGAGTTGGCGTTTTCGTAATGAAAATGTATGCATTCATGGTGCCATTAAGTGCTTATGGAGCAAAGCCTGTGTGAATGGTAGGCACATTATTACACAATGCTAGATCTGGAAATACTCTCATGGCTTTCTAAAGCAGCATTTCGAATTATAAACAAATGGCAAAGCACCTACCTAATAGGAGTGCTTCACACAGTGCAGAAACATAAATGGGAAAGTTGTAGTGGTGGTTTCTTTAATTTAATTTTTTATTCTTTGCTGTAATAAAGTATATCCTGTCATTGTTGATGATTGATGGTGATGTAAGACCCGTCGCTCTGCTGGTTGGGGTTGTTAATAAAGACAAAGCCTCCATGTCCTGCTACCAGCCACCAAGCCACTTTGTCTGTTGGAGCAGCAGAGTGAAGAGGGAGCTGTGGGACACGGGTTGATACGGATCAGTGAGGATTAATGATCAGATAACTGCACACCACAATGCAATCTCTCTGCGTCTTCCTCCATCCCTCTCCCACAGTCACGCTGTCATAATGTGACACTCGCTGCCAGGAGATGATAGGAACAAAGGGAGAAAACACTGCAGATAGAAATATGGGGGAGATGGATGGTGAATTCAGAGAGCTGTGGATTTGAAGAATGGTTGAACTAATGTAGAAATAGACAGAAGTAAATATTTAGAATGTTTAAGATGTAAGCGAGCAATTTCATTGGAATAGCAATGACCATTTTCCACATTTGTCCTGATTACATTGCAAAACTTTAACCTGAACTCCCACTAATGCATAACGAATCTGAGGCTAGATTATTGTAATTCCTTATAGTCGGGTTTTCCTGATAGCTTTATGGAAAGTCTCCAGTTGAACCAAAATGCTGCTGCAAGAGCACTAACAGGAAGACAGATCACATTTCTCTCTTACTGACTTCTCTTCGCTGGTTCTTTGTTAAATCCAGAATTGAATTTAAAGTCCTTCTCCTCACATTTAAAGGCCTGAGCGATCAGGGTCAGTCACGTCGTAAAGATTTCATATCACCATATTATCCACAACTGAGCACTTTGTGAGTTACCAAAAGTAGAAGGGGAGCCAGAACCTTCAACTATCAGCCTCCTCTCATGTGTGTTATCAGCTCTCAGTTTAGATTTGGAAGATAACCACCCTCATACATGATTAGACTTCCTTTTCGATCAAACCTATAGTTGGGGCTGGATCAGGTGACCCAGGCTCAGACTTTTATCTACTCCTGTAGTTTATGTTTTGTCCTGCTTGGTGTCTTTATTGCTGTCAATTAAGGTGAAAAATACATATGGTTTATGCATTTACTTGGCCACTGAAAGGTCACTGGTTCAAAAAGCCAAACTCTGTCAAATCAAATATGTGGAACTACCCCATGTGACAAGGGACCAGCTGAAAGTAGCTTCCTCTTGTCAAATAAAGTGAACCTCCCACCAAAGGCCCTTTCTATAGCAGGAAAAACCTGCAATGCCAAATTAGAAGTATTTGGAATTTGCCCTTTTAGTTGACAGTGCTTTCTATTCTCCAGCCTCCCATTTAGATCCCCGGTTTGTCCTTTGAATGGATCACATCCTTAGCTTGATTTGATGCAAGCACTATAACAAATTGTACAAAGCCGTCCTTGGTCCAATACACTGCTCTTAATATTAAACCATCAAATGTACTGTATGGTCAGAGAGTTTGATTGTAACCAAGTTTTTTTTGTTGTTGTTGTTGTTGTTGTTGTTTTGGTATTAACATGAACATGAAATTCCTTTGCACATCGTGGTTATGTCGGGTATTTATAAGACGTTTAAAGTAAACAACTAAGGCTCAAGGTTAGGTGGCTTAATATTACCAGGACAGCTGTTTGATTTGGTCAGTTCCCTTTACAAAAAATAAATAAATGAAAGATTACTCGCACATGCTGCATCATGTCAGTGACAACTGCTTCTATTTTTGCCCTCAGCCCCACCTTCTCTCCCCGTTACTCTCCCTATACATCCTTTTCTTTGTCCTTGTTACCCTTTTTCTTCTGTAGAAATCTGTTGTTGCTGATTTCTTCCTGTTCTCTGCTTTTGCTGCTTTCGGTTTCTGCCTTACTTTGAGTTTCTTTCGGTTTCTTTCCATTTTCAGTGTTTGTCTGGGTCATGCTGCTCCCCCACCCCGTAATAGTTTGGAGGGGTCTCCAGTCGGCTGACACTGTTGGATCTGTGTCTATTTTTATCTCACTGCCAAGCGTCTGATGCCAGGATCTGGGTCTCTTTGCTTTTAAGTTTTGCAGTTAGCTATTTGGGTGTCTCATCTTGCGTTGAATTCACTGTGATGCTGCATTAACCTTCATTTGATCTTAAACTTGTTAAAACTTGTGGATTAAGATGACAGGAAACACATTTGGGACATGTACGTGCTGTGGACTGAGCACAAATGTATTAGAAGTTGGGGGTTTTTTTTTTTCTCACTGACAATAATGAGCTACGTCTCTGCCAAAATGTTGAGGACGTTTGAAGCAGTGAAGCGCTACTTCCTCTAAAGTGCTTGTTCCAGAACTTTTCTGCTAATGGTCAACACTTCTGCTTTGAGCTGTGTCAGGTCGGCCGCTTTGCCAAAGTCTACACTAACGGTGCCCACTCAGGCCAAAACATTAGGACTCGTGTAGACACAAACAGCCAAATCCTGGTCTCGTGATTCTTGTTTTGTCTCGGAGAGCTCTGTTACTGCAGTAGCTTTTAATGTGGGACATCTCTGAGAAAAAATGTGCTGCGGTGAAGTCCCACAGTGCATTCTGTTAAGCCCTGGGGATGGTTTGCATGCACGGGAACTGATGTGTATTTAATTTTTTAAAGTCAAGCCACTGAATCAGTTGAAAATTGTAAGAGCAACAACATAGCTGTGTTTTGGACCTGTGCAGATGGAAGAGAGCAGAGGGCTGACTGCAGAATATCCTGACTGTTCTGCAGGAAGAAAAAGATAAATGACAAATCCACTCTACCGTGACTCAGAGCCGAACCCACCTACACGCATCACAAACATTAACACATCCTTCAATTTGGCTTGTCTTGTCTGTAAAGTTGTTTGTTAAAAGAAGTCACAGAAGTCGTGTAACACAGTCTTGTGTAACATTCAGTTTTTCATCTAGGACTCTGTTTTTCTTGATTCTAATCAAAAAAATGTATAAATACTGTTTGCAAGTATTTTTTGATTAGTTGTATATTATCTACAATAATGTATACTGGCTGCTCATATACCGGTAAACTATGCTTCCACGCTGTGAAGTCATGTTTTAAGGAGGTGCTGGTAAAATGTTGGTGTTATTCAGCTGCATCGTTTCAATTGATGTAAGCCAGATAATAGCAAGGAGGTCATTAATTGTAATCGGACACTTTGTGATATAACCCAGTAGGGCTGTTCGATATAACGATATATATCGGATGAAGATATAAAAGCATCTATTGTTTCATTTTACGCTATCGTTTGCTTCGTGGTGTTGCAAAATAAACTGTTTACGGCAATATTTTTTTCATTATTTTGATGGTCACTGTAGTGGCTATATTAATTTCTTAAAGTTCTCACTTTCTCTTATATTTAATAGAACCACACTACAGACAGACAAGCGTTTGTTTTTATGTGTTGTCCTTAGCAACAACGATGGTAAAACCACCGCGTGTCCGCTTGTTCCACATAAACCTTTCACAATAAAGCTCAAGAGCCTGTTGAGACTTTTCAAAATAAACTGAATCACGTGAAAGAGCAGATTATTTACGGATGAGAAGTAAAAAAAAGAGCCGCCAGGTGCTAAAAAAAATAAACTTTAGACTCAAACGTTAGAACAGGCTTTTCCCCGCAGCACGCCGTGTAATAAATACTTACAAAGAAAACGGCGCCGTTACAACTTATGTCTAAAAATGTATAGTTTCATGCATCAGTTAAAACACTCAACTCCAGGTACACGACGCCCAGCTGGAAACACTTCACGCAAGTCGAACTGCCCGAGATTTACAGAATTTATAGAAAATGTTAAATTTTTGTGATTTATATCGTTATCGGACATAGATGTCTTAATATCGGGATATGAGATTTTGGTCATATCGCACAGCTTTATAACCCAGTTTCTTGTCCCCACCTTCTATTGCTATTTATATCTGCATGTTATTTCTTTCTTCTGCAGTGTGTCGGGGAGGAGATCTGGGTGGACAGTCGGACGGTGTATATCGGGCATAAAGAACCCCCTCCAGGAGCTGAGGCGTACATCCCTCAGCGTTATCCCGACAACCGCATTGTGTCCTCCAAGGTGAGCGGTCCTCAGCCCACAAGTCACTGCTGTAACACTTTTTATCATCACGCAATCTTAGTTTTATACTCAGGCAACCAAGTAATCCTGTTTTGGAGCTGTGTTTCTTTTATTTTTAAAGGATGCTTTACTTTTTTTGTCTTTATCATTGTTTTTTGGCACAGGAACTGTTATGATGTTTGCTTTTCTTTTCTTCTAAATGCCTTTCTTCTAAATGTTTGCTGTTACTCTCTTCCACAGTACACCTTCTGGAACTTCATTCCCAAGAACCTGTTTGAGCAGTTCAGAAGAATCGCTAACTTTTACTTTTTGGTCATATTTTTGGTTCAGGTGAGATTTCGGCTTTATTAATGACAATTATTTTTCTCTTTAATCTGCCTACTGTGCGAGCACTGCAGGCACTGCATGTTTGTGCACTCTCTGTAGAAGATACTGTATGTTTATGCCAGATTTCTGTCCTTGTAGAATTAGCAAATCATTTTTTTCCAATTTTTATTTTTTTTTGGAGGGGGGGTTGGTTTCTTTTTTTTTAAACACAGCTTCACAAGTTCTTTGGAAACAGTAATAGTGTTCTGTGTCACTCTTTGATTTCCACCCTTAATATGGATCTCTGGTTGTTTTAGAATCTGCTGATTTTACATTTGTCTGGAATTGATTCATAATTGCCAGAAGTCACAGTGGTGCTGTCTCATTATGTGGCTGTGTGCACTGTTTAATCATATGAGTGCTGAAAGCTGTTTAGACACTCCCTTATCGTTCACATATTTCAAAATAAGAGCACTCACTCATCTGAGGCTAATGCAAATTTGCAAAGTCAACATTCTCGAATGGATTGTTGTAGTGCTCTCTCTGTACCTCAGAAGCTTTTCTTCTTCTTCTGAACTGCCACATTGTATCAAATATAGTGGCTGAATAACAATGCAAGGATGGACTAGTGATAATAGTCAGATAGTTAATAGTTCCGGTCTATTAAGGCAATTTCTCTTCCAGCAGTTGCCTTGATAGAGGAGTTTGAAACATGGCCACAGACTGGGTGCATGCATTTATTGATGATGGGGCGTGCTGAGGATGTGTTTGTAATTTATAACATTTTTTAAACTGAAATAATGACATTGCTTGCTGCATTTAATGTGTCTCTGAAACTGTAGGGGTGTATATGCTATCCCAGGAGGTTAATCCTAAAGGAAAAGATCAAATTTGATCCCAAGCTTGAAGTTTTAAAAGCTCTTCACTGATGCACATTGAACAGTGCTGTTTACTTGACATCCTATCTTCTATTTGTGGCCACTTCTTCACCCACCCCCCCCCCCCCCCCCCCCCCCCCCCCCACTCTACGTCTTCCTCCTCCTGTTTCTTTCCCTTGCAGCTCATCATCGACACCCCCACCAGCCCAGTCACTAGTGGCCTGCCCCTCTTCTTTGTTATCACGGTCACCGCCATCAAACAGGTAGGATGCACACAAATATGCTTATATGTCCAAGAAAAATTGCCCGTGATTATCCTCTATACGCATCAACTGCTGGCCTCAAATACCCACGCACTCTCCGTTCTCCGTTGCTCTATTATCTGTATATACACATTCCACTCCCAGCAAAGGGGCATGCCATTGAATCTGTCTGCTGATGTGAGAAATATGATCATGAATGGTCTCCTCTGTTAATCACTCGAGCTGAGGATCCCGTGACTCTGGGCGATGCATCCTCTCCGTTCCGTCCCAGTACTGAGGGATGGGGTACTATCAGTGATAGAGCTATTCTCGCTCAGGAAGCCAGAGCTTTACTAGGACATAAATCTAAAACATGACACATTGGCTACAAATCCAGGAAACGGGTCACCAAGCTCAGAAAGTGCGATGCTAATTAATTACTATGTATGACTTTGACCTCGTGCTCTCCTCTCTCTTGATCTGGTGCTGGCCCCGATTCTGCTTGTACAACAGTCTATATTCTTTGTTTCCCCACTGCCAACACACACACACACACACACACACACACACACACACACACACACACACACACACACACACACATATATATTTATTTCCTCCTTTTTTTTTTCCACCTCCCCTTACAATCTCGTTTTCTATCCCTTGCTGCAACCCACTTGCTGCATCTCTCTCAGGGCTACGAGGATTGGCTCAGACACAAAGCTGACTGCTCTATAAACGAGTGTCCGGTGGACGTGGTGCAGCAGGGGAAGGTGGTGAGGACACAGAGTCACAAGCTACGGGTAAGAATGGCCTCATTAGAGCAGCATAGCACCTGAGGCCACAAAGCAACACTGCTGTTCTGCTGCATAGCTCACTTTTTTTTCCCTGTAACTGTCGCTCTCACCAGCCCACCCCTTTCTCTTCCTCTCTGCAGTCCTCTCGAACTTTCTTTACTGCTGCTTTTGCTCTCTCTTCACTTTCCCACCAATTAATTTCCCCGAAGCTGTGATAGATTGTCCCCCGGTGTAGCACGCGAGTCCCTCGGAGGACGAAGACGACTGATGTATTTCACGATTTAGGATATTCCTGTCATCATCCTCTGATGTTCTCTTCTGTCATTCTGATGCAACAGTAAATCTCTGTTTGGTGGTGTAATTCAGTTTGCCATGATTGCAAATGATTTTCATAATTTCACATCCCATCTTTGATCGAACTGGTAGTTTTTTTTTCCATCTTTTCCATCTCAGCTCACGTAGGATTTCACGTTATTCCAGTATTATCTTCTCAGCCCACTATCCGATTCTGTTCACTTTAATGCACAAGTGAACTCTTCTTCTTTTTATAGAGCCATTACACCTCTTTCTGTATGAAAACACACTGGAAATAAGGCTCATTAATTTGCATTTATTAGTGTGGCTTTATTTACAGCAGTGCTGCTCGTGGTACCAAATGCAGGGGCGAATGCCAATATTTCTGTGAAAAATATAAACTAGTGTCACTCAGCTGGCATGCTGCTCTGCAGTAATCTGGCCTGTATCATCCAAGTATGAATGAAAACATCAGACTGCTTAATACTAGCCCATCACCTAAAATGTAGATGCATAGAATAGAGCCTGACCGATATTATGTGTGTGCTAATATCAGTCTGCTGATGAATCTGCATTGGCAGTTATAGCAGCCGATAAATTTTTAATTTATCTGCTAGAAAAACAGGAAAGAAGAGAGCAGAGAAACACGCTTCAACCGTGTAATGGGTGTTACAACTCTAAAACGTTCCTGTTGGCGACACAGGAGTGCCTGTAGGTCACGAGGTAGACAGGCTGCTCCAGTCTCCATCAGTGAGATGCTGAACCACCAGTTGCTCTCTAAAGCGTTCATCAGAATATAGAAAACACTTAGAAGAAGCATAAAAACAGTGTTTGTATGAATGGGTGAATGTGGCATGTTGTATAAAGTGCTTTGCCTGCTCAAGTAGAAAATCCCTGTATAAGAACCAGTCCTTTTTCCATTACTGTTTATGTGTTTGGACCGCCACATACACAGCAACCAGCTGATCTGAGTAGGGTAGAACATAAATGAGCAATCGACAACTTGTTGAGACAATAAAATGAGATCATTTTTAAACTGCATTGCGAATTTATTATGGACTCATAAATAACGACACATTCATTCTCGTTTTGAAGCATTGTTTTTTCATAATATGTACTTGGTGCTGGTTACATGTCGTGTCTGCTGCTCTTAAAGTAGAGTTAATGCAGACTATGTGGGAACCTCAGTATATAGTTTGCACAAATCTACCAAGCGAAAGCCCAAATGCACAAATATACTTTTTTTTTTTTCTTTTCTTTTTTTTATGTTTCCTGCCTGGCTTTATCTGTCACTGTCTCTTTCCTGTCTTTCTGCCTCTCTCTAGCTGTCTGTGTCTGTCTTCTGGGGATTGTTTTTTCTTTAGTGCTAAGGTTTCTTCCTTCCATAGATCAGAGAGGATTAAAGTGTGAATTGGGAGCAGGAATAATGATGAATACATTAATCATGCAAAATCAGAGAGCGTGTGTCATGTGTATGGTCACCGTGGAGATGGGATTTATCAGAGTTTAAGCTGCTCTGCTCGCATAATCCGTTATGCAATTTCTGATTTTATTTTTTTAATTTTTTTAAAGAGAGATGGTAAAGGATTTCTAACAGGTTTGTCAGTCCCTGTCACTAATTCTGTGTTTATGTATTTATTATTAATGATATCGAAACCACTTTTTGTCCTCTTCCAGGTGGGGGACATCGTTGTGGTGAAGGAAGATGAGACGTTCCCCTGTGACCTCATTCTTCTCTCCTCTAGTCGCTCTGATGGGACCTGCTACGTCACCACCACCAGCTTGGACGGGGAGTCTAGTCACAAGGTGCCACAACTAGTGAAACTGTTTGAATCAGTCTGTTCTCAACTTGTCTTTATAGCCATCCATCCATCTTCATCCGCTTTATCCGAGGCCGGGTCGCGGGGGCAGCAGCTTAAGCAGAGAAGCCCAGACCTCCCTCTTCCCAGCCACCTCCTCCAGTTTATTCGGGGGAACACCAAGGCGTTCCCAGGCCAGCCGAGAGATATAATCTCTCCAGCGTGTCCTGGGTCTGCCCCGGGGCCTCCTCTTAACTTAGGGGGAGTTAAACTTTTAACTTTCCTCTGACCCCACAAATAGAAGATTTGAACAACAGGTGGGCGGGCCTGCTATGCTCACAGGCAGAGCTGTGTGGCCGAGAGGAACATATTAAGGATATCTTCTCTTTTTGACATCATGAAGATCTAAACGTTTAAAAAAGAAAAGGTTGAAGTGTTTGGAGCAGTCCCAAGTCTGAGGTTTTGGCTCACAGGGATAAAATTATGCCCGTGTTTATTATGAACGCCAGTGTAAACGAAGGAAAAACAGAAATGCCATAATGACCTTTCATTGGATGACACTGCCACTGGAACACAGCAGCGAACATTCAGATGAATGAAGTATGATTGTATTAATGATTTATTGTCATTTCATACATTCTGCAAGTAGCGACCATGTAACGATGAATTTAATTGATTCACGTGCCACTTTAGGGTAAAAATCCAGTTGTCTAATGTACATATTTGTTGCTAATAATAGCAACGAATAATAATAGGACAAATATCTTTTTGGTTGGTCTGAAAAACGGAGCAGTTTAAGAAGGCACCCTTAAGGTTTAACGGGAGTGTGAGGTTTCCATTTATTCTACTTTCTCATGTTTTCTGTCAGTGATTATTCACAAAAGATAATCAGCAGATTTACTCAATAATCAGAACATTAACTGGCTGCAGCCCTGCACTTTTCAGGCAGCATGCACCTACTCATAAATTCATAATGATCGAGGTGACACACTGGCCCACCTGCATAGGTGATCACTGGTGTCACTCACATGATCTTATGCATGGATGATCATATGCATACACAAACACACACACACACACGTATTACCCACAGTATAGAACAGACTACTGAACTCATCTTCCTCATACATGCCCTCGGGGCAGCCCTCTGATGTGTTCACCATCCCAGCATGCTGTCCCCTGGTGACCCCAAGAGCGCCCGACTCATCTTGCTGCCTTTTTTTTTTCCCCCTCAGTCATTTAGTGAACCGGCTGAGGCTCTTCTCATTAGCGACTGTGGGTGACATTTTCCTCTTGCTGTCTTCTTCATCCCCCTCTCCGGCACCTTTTCTGTCTCAGACCTATTATGCTATACCAGATACCATGGCCTTTAGAACAGAGCAGGAGGTGGATTCGCTACATGCCACTATTGAATGTGAACAACCGCAGCCTGACCTCTACAAGTGAGTGGGAAGCATGCTCACTGATGTATCTTTATATGCAAACCTGTTACAAGATACGTCCTCGTCACTGTGTGGGTCTTGTTTTGACATCGCACTGACTTCTTTACAGATTTGTGGGACGTATCAATATTTACAAGGACAAAGAAGAGCCTGTGGCGAGGTTTGTGTTCACTGTGTGAGTGTGTGAGTGTGTTTCAAGGGTTTAATGCCAACGGCCTTCAATTGTTTTCTCTGTAATAACACCAGCATCTTAATTGTATTGTTTCAGACCACTTGGAGCTGAGAATTTGCTCCTTAGAGGAGCCACGCTGAAGAACACACAGCATATTTACGGTATTGATGTGGATTCACTTTGCTTAATGACTCCTGAATGTTTTACAACAGTTGAAGAAATGCTGGTATCATTTCTGCATTTGTAACTCACTGTTGTCTGTGCCTTCAGCTGTTGCAGTCTACACTGGCATGGAGACCAAGATGGCACTTAATTACCAGTCTAAATCTCAGAAGCGCTCTGCTGTGGAAAAGTATGATGAATCTCCCAGCTCATTTCACTGCATGATTGAAAGTCGTTCTTTGAACTGGTTAATTGAAATGCACCCTTCTTTATGCATACTCTCTCTCCTTCTCCTTCTGCAGGTCGATGAATGCCTTCCTCATAGTGTACTTGTGCATCTTGATCAGTAAAGCGGTGATCAACACTGTTCTGAAGTACGCTTGGCAGTGGTCGCCCGATCGGGATGAGCCCTGGTACAACCACAGGACTGAGCACGAGCGTCAGCGCCATGTGGTCCGTTCATAAGTCCTCTACGTTTTTAAAAGTAACCACTTAAACCAAGCGTCTGGTGTCACTTAAAACTTCATAGCTGTTTGTCTCCCTCCCCCAACTCAGGTGATCCGAGCCTTCACAGACTTCCTGGCCTTCATGGTTTTGTTTAATTACATCATCCCCGTGTCCATGTATGTAACGGTGGAGATGCAGAAATTTCTTGGCTCCTATTTCATCAGCTGGGACGAGGAGATGTTTGACGAGGAGCTGGGAGAAGGCGCTCAGGTGAACACCTCGGACCTGAATGAAGAGCTGGGACAGGTACACGCGCACGCCCAGATGCGGACTGTCGGATGCAATCTAAACTCTGTTGAGGCATGCCTCTACTGTACCCTTCTCCTTTCTCCCTCCTAGGTGGAATATGTGTTTACTGATAAGACGGGCACTCTAACTGAGAACAACATGGAGTTTATCGAATGCTGCGTTGATGGGAACGTCTATATCCCACACGCGATCTGCAACGGCCAAATCCTCAGCGCTGCGTCAAGTATAGACATGATTGATTCCTCACCTGGTGGCTACAGGAGAGTAAGTGTGTTTTGCTAAACAAACAAGGGGAAGCTAACCTCAGTTATAAGGCTGGAGGATTTTGATATATCCTATACCCAATACATATAAATTTTAACACTTTCGTTGTATAGTGTATACTTTGTCTTATATTGGGGGTGAAAAAAAAGTCCTCTGGTACACGGAAAAGTGATGAGCATTGCACTTATGGTAGTGGCAACAAAGATTAGTTTAGATTTAATAAAAGAAAACTTGTGTAGTCAGCATAAGCAGCAGTAGCTGCCACAGATGACTAGAGCGCGCGAGAGAGAGGACGAAGGGTGCTCACTGCCAAAAAGTGCTGAAAAGATTTCCTGCTTTATTGCTGGGGGGGGGGGGGGGGGGTTGTTTTTTTTGATATATAGCACAGAAATGTCACGCTATCGACTAAACAGAATCGATTGTGTAAAAAACAAAAAGGGGATTCGTTCTTCACTCTTGTTGTAATTATGCACCTTCTAACTCGGCCTGTTGCCTCCATAAGAAATGATTACGATATGTAGCTGTGCCTTTTGTCTGTCGCTGCAGGAATACGAGGATTTGTTTTTTCGGGCGCTGTGTCTGTGCCACACGGTGCAGGTGAAGGAGGAGGAGACGGTGGATGGCATCAAGAGGGGCATCCACCAGGGCAGGCCCACCTCCTTCTACATCTCTTCCTCACCAGATGAGGTAGCTTTGGTCGAGGGAATGAAAAGGTAAATGCGCTAAAACCACACAAAGTCCCCTAAAATCTTTATAGGTTCAAGTTACATTAAACTTTATTAGTGCGTATTTTATATTTTGGTTGAAAATGTATTTCGGTCAATTACCGTCCAGAACTTTTACTTTTGCCTTCAGGCTGCTCTTCCAACACGGACTCAGCCAGTAAACAGGAATCTGCTGTTTATTTCACAACGGATTAGGGGTTTGGCCGATTCATCAGTTTTATCTAGAAAGGCTTCAGTAAGGGAAACCTGACCTGGAAGTGTCTGTGTGGTAGCCATAACAGGAGCTGGTTCAATTCTCTAAATATTAAGGGAAAGTGCTTCCTTGGTTCCTTTGTTACCTCCTGTAGCAGAGGATACACAGGATAAAATAAGATATTACAGTTTGTTTTATTTTATAGGCTGTTTGTATTATTTAAAATCTCAACCTTTTAATGAATATGTTGCACCAGTATTTTATTTTTATTTAATCTGGCCTGTATGAAACGACATGGTGAGAACACATTGGTGCATTTTGGAATCCATCCTCTGGATTTTGTAGTTTCAGTATGGCAGACAGTTACTAGTCTAATGTAAGTATAATCAGTCTTTGGAAATTCTCCTTCACACCTTTTTAGTCATCTTTTCTTTCATTACTGTGTTTCACTGAAGTAAAGTAAAGGAGATCAATGTTCTTTTTTTAAAATATTTGACCTTCTTTGTACCGCAAGTACCAAAAACTGCAGTTCCACAAATGACCACTTGAGGCTGTCTCCCTGTTAGAGCCCAAATAAACAGTTTAGGTTTTCATGGTGAATTGCCTCCTTCATGATGATTTAATTTGTATTATAATTTAAAGTAATGTGTGACACGTAGGTGCTGATACAGTCTGCTCGCTGTCCCTTCTGTTAAGTTATGACTCTGAGCTCCTCTAGATTATGTTTGTGGCAGCTTTTGGGACATTTTAATAAAATTGTCTGAAAAATATTATAACTGTGATAACTTCCTGTACAGTTGATTGTAGTAACAGCTTGTTTTCAAAGACATATCCTCCTTACCACTTGCAGTGAGTCCACTATGTTGGCAGAGGGAGGGTGCAGGGTCACCCCCTCCAACAAAATGGTCTTGGCTCAATTTTTCCTGAAGTACTATCTGGCAGTGCAAATTGTTAGTCGGTCAAGAACAATTTAAAGCCTTGATGGCACAGAGGATGATGCAGACAGGCTGCTGTGAAGTTTTCAGACTTGTATTATCCTTGATTAACTTGTGCTGTGTTTTACTGTCTGATTACTGTTGAATTACTCAAACTGGACCCCAAGAAGCACCAAGTCCACGCCAACACAGAGAACCTTTTCATTTTTTTTGTGTGTGCTATTTTAAAAGTATAGTGTAGGACACGTCAACCATGCACCATCAGGGAATGCTGCTGTCTTATATAGCTTTCACAGATGTGCTCTGTCTTCGGCGTATGTGTGAGCTCAGGTTACGCAGAATGCGTCAGAGCACCTTTAGCCTTTCCAAGTGGGGCATAAGCGAGTATTGGTGTACATGGTTGCTTTTTGTTGGGCTTTAATGCATCTTTTTCCTTTCACTCTTGTTGCTAGGCTCGGTTACACATATCTAAGACTGAAGGACAACTACATGGAGATCCTCAACAAAGATGACGAGATTGAAAGGTCGGTGTGCTAAGAGACTGGTGCGGTTACTCCACAGGAGATAAAATGAGATTAATTCACTTGATGGAGTTGTGGTCACACATAAGCCGTCATACAACAGCCCTCAGCTTGTGTCTCATGTTCACCCGAGGTTACAAAAAAACTACAACCACCAAAGAGCAGGCAGAGGGTTGCTTTTTACGGAACTACTCAATCGAATCAAAACGTTCCAGCTGATCAGAAAAAACAGAAGCCGAACGAGTTTCCATTAGAGAGTGGTTTTGTGGCAAGTGTTTAATGTTTTGATCCGTGGGATGTGTTTGTGTAACCGCTTTCCCTCGCTATCACTCTCTGCAGTGGCCTGTCAATAGTGAGCTATTTTAAGGAAGCAGGGGAGCTCAGGAAGGGAGGGTGGTGCAGTGGGCAGCGGTGAAGACTTTAGCGGCAATGTGAAAGAAAAAGGTTTTACAGCTTTCTTGCATTTTGTGCTTTTACCCTTTTTAAGGGATCCAAGACCACTCGAGCCAAAAATAGAATTAATTTAAGCCTCGGCCATCAATCTGCATTGTGGTCTGTTTTACAGCTTGCTAATCAGGAAGTTAAAGGATGTAATGAAACTGTAAGAGGGGATAATGTGAGTTGTTTATCTTACAAATTATTGGAAACTAAATTAAATGGAGGAAAAAAATGCAAAAATGAGTGTGTGCACTTATCAGAACTGTTGAGTGTTGGACAATTTGTAGATAATATGCAGCACTCTGGGGAAAAAAAAAGCCACAAACAAATATCTTTGCAAATAAGAAAATTAACAAAACAATAACTGCGTCTTTGCCAATGCCGTCTCTCCATCAGGTTTGAATTGCTCCATGTGCTGAACTTTGACTCTGTCAGGAGGCGAATGAGCGTTATAGTCAAGTCGAGCTCAGGTAAGATATCGTCTAACACGGGGCTGTTTATCGGATGCAGTTCTTGCAGTTGGCTTTACGGATATTTGTTTTGCGTGCTCCCAGGAGACTACCTGCTGTTCTGTAAGGGTGCTGACTCATCCATTTTTCCACGAGTGGTCTCGGGAAAGGTGGAACAAGTTAAAGCCCGGGTGGAACAAAATGCAGTGGTAAGTGGACAGTTTAACCAGCACTGGTTATATAAGGGGATTGATGATACACTGCATCAGGTCAGTTTTAGATATCATTCAGAAATCTTTCATAGCTTCATGCTATAAACTTAAATTTTAATGTTACATTTGAACAAGAGGTTTAAAGAAAATTAATATTTCCTTTAAAAACATGAAAAGAGTACCTCTGTGTGGCATTTTTATTTTTTCATCTTTTAGCATACTAGTTTTTTGTGTGTGTGTTTGTTGTTGTTGTTGTTGTTTTTTTACTGCCCTTCTTTGACGCCTTGCACCTTAATGAGTCTTACTTTTAGCTAAAGCAGTCCACTGTTCCAGCCAACAAAAAAATCTCTAAATGGTACCGATCCAGCACTCAAATTATTAGAAGACAAAGTTAGCAACTACTTAGACAGGATAGTTGAGCGTGTAGCAGTTAAAGAGCCATATATTTCCCTCAGGGGGGGTTTTTGGAGCCCAGCTAAAAAGTGAAGATTGCACCTGCCTTGAAATGACAGATACAAATGTAACTACAAATAAATGCTAGTGCACTTATAACTCTGCTAGATGTGAATGAAAACACATTTTATTCTAAAGCACGTATGGCTCTAATGTGGATGAGATTGGAACACTTGCGATCAGCATTTGAATTTGTTCATTTTTCTCCATCGCTCACTTCGCTGTAACACCAGGAAGGGCTGCGAACTCTGTGCGTCGCCTATCGAAGGCTCTCACAGTCTGAATACCAGGAGGCGTGTCATCACCTGATGGAAGCCAAACTTGCCCTGCAGGACAGGGAGCAGAGGCTGGCTCAGGCCTATGACATCATTGAGAGAGACTTTGTTCTTCTGGGTGCCACAGCAGTGGAGGACAGGTTGGTCAGAAAGAGGGGAACGGAGAGATTTAAAAACAGTGCAGCAGCAGGGGGGCAGAAGGACAGAAGGGAAGATTAATGAATCATTAAGCCGCCCTTAAAGGATTGTCTTCAGAGCGTTCTCATGACTCATGAGTGCAAGAAGAATATTGTGTCAGAGCTCTGATAGGTGACTTACTATTAATACTGCTGTTTCTTTTCCACTGAGAGAATAAATATGCAAGATGTTTTTACGCTCGGAAATAGCAGACCACAGCATTGACCCCAACTTGATTGATCGCAAGCACGACAGTTTAATTTCCTAACAGATAAGCTGCTGATGGGCAGGGACAGGGGTGGCCATGCATTGATAAGTTATCACCAGTCTGTAATGGATTGATTGAAGCTTTGATGAATGCTTTAGTTCTGCATAGCTGAGTGGAGGCTGCATCACTTATTGACTTATCGATGCGCAGGCTCCAGGAGAAAGCAGCAGACACTATTGAGTCACTGCACAAGGCTGGGATGAAAGTTTGGGTCCTGACCGGGGACAAGATGGAGACGGCGGCGGCTACTTGCTACGCCAGCAAGCTGTTCCGTCGCACCACCCAAATCCTGGAGCTCACCAAGAAACGCACGGAAGAGCAGAGCCTTCACGATGTGTTGTTTGAACTCAACAGGACTGTTCTCAGACAGCGCTCCATCTCTGGGTATATGCTCATGTGGGCAATCTGCGTTATGTGTGCAACTGCCTCTTGGTCAAATCAGTAGATCTTTTAGTCCTTCTGATGTGTACATGGATTTCCCTGTTGATTAGTCTGTGATGCATTGTTTTTTTTTTTTTTCTCAGCTTGTCCGTAGACTGCCTCGACTTTGGCCTCATTATCGACGGGGCCACTCTTTCTGCAGTATTGAAGCCCAACCAGGAGGGTGCAGGCCACGGCAACTACAGAGAGATCTTTCTAGAGATCTGTCGTAACTGTAGCGCCGTACTCTGCTGTCGCATGGCACCTCTGCAAAAAGCACAGGTAAAGGAAGTATGCGTGAAGTAAATATGCCACCTCCAAAGTGGCACATTCACAGTGGTACTGATTGGAATGGGATGGGCTTTTCGCAGATTGTGAAGCTGATTAAAGCCTCCAAGGAGCACCCCATAACCCTCGCTATTGGCGATGGAGCCAACGATGTCAGCATGATCTTGGAAGCACATGTGGGAATTGGTGAGTGCATTTAAGCACCATAATTATCAGCTAATTTGCTAAATCATCCATTTAATATTTAACCCAATGCTGATCATGATATTTGATAGCAGAGCTTTAGGTTAACCTAAAGTAAACCTTTGTTTTTGACAATAATCTATCAATTTAGGTGATCACATGTGGCATAATTGTAGTAATTGCAGGATATTTGCAAGTAAAATGCTAAAGGCAGTAACTGCAGCAATAAACATGCGATTAGACTCGTGATCAGGCTGCATTTAACCCTCTTTTCATTTCTTTAGGCATCATGGGTAAAGAAGGTAGACAAGCAGCAAGAAATAGTGACTACGCCATCCCGAAGTTCAAACACCTGAAGAAGATGCTTCTGGTCCATGGCCATTACTACTACATCCGAATTGCTGAGCTCGTTCAGTACTTCTTCTACAAGGTACTAGACGGGCGCCTCATGCGCTCAAGTGGCTCATACGTTTTAATCACTTTATCGTAATTCCCAGTGAAACACAGCCACAATGAACCAGATTTTGCAGCTACTCTGACAGATTACTGGATTCATGAATCCGTGGTGCAACCTATTCCCGGATTCATGCCCATGATGATCAGTGTGGGCGGCTTCCACAGCAAACAGTGCCCTGCCAACTGATTCATTTTTTTTCCCTTTTTGGCAGGCCAGCTGCTTACGGCCCACTCAGTGAGCTTATAGCACACAATTTCTGCATAAACAGAAATGTGTAGATAGTAGCATTTTTAGAGTCTTTAATTTTTTTCATTCGTACTTGTCACAAGCTTATCACTTTCTTTGCTTGTTGTGTTGTTTTTTTTCTCCTCCCCCCCCCCCCCCTTAAATCTTTCCAGAATGTATGCTTCATCTTCCCTCAGTTCCTCTATCAATTCTTCTGTGGATTCTCCCAGCAGGTAAGTACTTTATACGGTGTCAGAGTTATCATTGAGAAGCACGCAGTCATATTTGCATTGGTCACATATTCTCACAGGAGCTTCAAATAGTAACTATTTCTGTATCTATCACTGATGATGAGAGAGGTTTTGCTCAAGCCGTGTGCTGGCATGTCATCCTTCTTCCCTCACTTGTATCTCTTCTTTGATTCTTAACTCCTCCCACTGATGTAGGAGAGAGGGGCAAGAGAGGAGACATGACCTAATCCTTATCCAAAAGGTTCTCTTGAGGTGTCTTGAAGTGAATTTAAGTGATTATAAGAACTTCAGCAATGCTGGACAAGGAATAATTTATAGATGGAGGGGAGAGGAAGTGATAGTTCACAAGTTATTATAATGAAAAGCACCCATAGACGCCACATTTTCTCTCAGTTCTGTGTTCTCTCCAGCTCTGGGGATCTATCAACCATAGTAACAGAAAACAACATTACATGCACAACAGTATTTATATGGCAGATGAAGTCACTAATCGTCTGGCAAACTTAGCGAAGCATATAGCAGTTGAGACCAATTTAAAACCGATAGAATAAATTAGACATACACTCACAGGCCAGTTCATTAGGTACACATGTTTAACAGCTTGTTAATGCAGTTAACATGGCAGCAGCCCAGTTCGTTGAGGCATGTAGGCGTATTCAAGATGACTTGTAAGAACTCAAACTGAGCATCAGAGTGAGGAGGGAAGGGGTTGTTTCATGTCTCTTCATCAAAAGCCATCACACATTAGCCATTGTGCTTGTTTTGTTGGTGTAAAAGTTGTTTGTGCACCTAAAGTGTTTCAACGGACACCGTTAAGAGAACCACAGTAACGTTCCTAGCTCTAATAAGTCAAATATGTCAGTATGTAAATGGTTTCAGATCACTGATGCCGTCTGTTTCCTCTGCAGCCTCTGTACGACACGGCGTATTTGACGCTTTACAACATCAGCTTCACCTCCCTCCCCATTCTGCTGTACAGCCTGGTTGAGCAGCACGTCAGCATGGACACATTGAAGAGAGAGCCCTCCTTGTACAGGTGAGCTCAGAAGAAATCCGATCCCCAAATATTCTCTTTGTGCATGTAATAGCTGTTGTTCCTAATGTACGTTGTCACTCTGTGTTTTTCTCAGGGACATTGCGAAGAACTCCCTCCTCCGCTGGCCTGTCTTTCTCTACTGGACATGCCTGGGTGTGTTTGATGCTGTTGTCTTCTTCTTCGGTGCCTACTTCCTGTTTGACAACACCACCTTCACCAGCAACGGCCAGGTAAGCCTCTGTCTCCCTGTCGGCAAAAGGCGGTGATAACGGCCAGTACGCGAACAGAGCGGAAACTGAAGACTTAAGGGGTGTTTGTGGTGTTTGAGGCATCTTTTAGGGGATTAGAGGGAATAAATGGATGTAAAGTAAGTGCTCTCATTATAAACGCTCACTCGATGGGGTCTCGTTAAAGAGGAGCTTAGGTGTAGCGGTTTGACTTTGCGGTCCTGGCATTGTGGATCTGTAGTAGTAACGTGTCTGTCCTGGGTCCCCATAGGTCAGCTACATTGGATCTCCATTCATATTGACAATAGCATCTTTCTCTGTATTGTTAATTTGTATCATGTCAACTGTTTTTGATCGGTCCTGTTTTTTAAGTTGAGACATCCTGAAATTCATTTTGCCCTTTGTCCTGATTCTTTTCTCTTTTCTCCCCTCCCCCTCCTTCTCCCTGCTTCCTCTCTCTTTATTTTGCTCCTCTTTCTTCTTCTTCTTCTTCTTCTCCCTCTCCTCCTTCAGCTTATGACCACCAACACACAGATGGTAAGCCTGTCTCCCTCCCTGTCAGCTCTCTCTGTCTCTCATACCCTTTTTCGTTCCTGTCGTATTGTTTACGCCTTCAGTTTGACCGTCTCATACCGCTCCATCCTTTCTCACGTCACCGCCATCCATGCACTTCCGTTTGAATGTGTAGTTTTCTAGCGCTCCATTATTCCCCTAATCTATGTAAAGCCCTGAATCCTTGCACAGTATCCTGATCTTAACTGACATGGTAGAAATCTTAGATGCTTCCTCACATTATCCTTGTGTTTCCTTCTGGTAGTAAACAAATGAATACTAGTATCGCTGTGGCTCGAGATCCAACATCTGTTTGTTTTGTTTGTTTTCTGTCGACCTTGTTTGTGCATTTGTGTGTATTTGTACGTCCATGTAATTTCACTGATGTGGGAGGTTTATAAAGGGGGGGGGGGGACCGTACTATTTCTGCAGTTTATAAAGGAAAGAAGTAATGGACACTGGTATCAACAGACAGCTGGTTTCTTTGCCTTGATCTTCCTATCCTGTCACGATCCTCCCTCTTTCATCTTCTCATCCCATCTGTTCACCCCCGATGTCTCCTTAAACCTTTCTAGGATTTCATCAGGTAGAAATATTTGCACACTGAGATATGAAGTGAAAAAGCCTCCAGTTCAGTGCCCACAATATCCCTTTCTCTCACCTTTTATCACAGCAGATATGATGTAAGAGTGTCTGTTCCCGCCTCGGTTTACTTGCTGGAGGGGCGGGCGGGTATCGTAGGGTGTTAAGTAATCCGTGGATGCAGGGAGAACAGCTTGTGCGATTGATGTTGCCTCTAACTCTCTTCTTCCTCTCTTATCCCTGCAGATGTTTGGGAACTGGACGTTTGGGACTCTCATCTTTACTGTTCTGGTGTTCACTGTAACACTAAAGGTGTGTTTGGAAATCCACTGAGGGGAAAATATTTAAGTAAAGCTAATATCAACTACCTTTACATAAATGATATCTTAGTTTGTACCCAGCTAGCTCCTTTTCACTATGTCTATGTTCTGTTTGTTTCAGCTTGCCTTGGACACGCACCACTGGACCTGGATTAATCACTTTGTCATCTGGGGGTCGCTACTTTTCTATGTTATCTTCTCTCTTCTCTGGGGTGGGATCATTTGGTAAGATGTGCTATGATTTTACTTGAATCAGTAAAGTTTATGCTGATCAGTGTATTTCAGGAAAGTCATTGATTTTTTTTTTTTCTTTCTGCCTTTTATTTCACTGCTCAGGCCCTTCCTGAACTACCAGAGGATGTACTACGTGTTCATGCAGATGCTGTCCAGCGGTCCGGCCTGGCTCAGCATCATCCTCCTCATTACAGTCAGCTTGCTGCCAGATGTCATCAAGAAGGTCCTCTGCAGGGCCATGTGTCCCACAGCCACTGAACGCGCACAGGTACAATGTTGGCACCACCTCCACATGAAGCTGGAGGTTTGAATTGTCTCGTGTCTGAAATTAGGCTGTAGATATTTTTTCACTGTAGTGATTTCTGATAGTGTTCACTAAATGACTAATTAACGCTTTCCCCCTTTTCACTACTCAAAATCTGAGCTCATACTACACATCTCAGTACCCTAGTGGTGTGCCATAAATCTGTTGACTGTATTATGAAAGGAGGCCATTCAGATCCTTAGTTTATTTGAATATCAGCTGGATTTACTGACTTCCCGTTCCCTGTGGCTTAGCCTTACGTTGCCGTGAAACAAGCTTCACCGTGAGTGGAAAAGCGAGTGAAAGGTCTGACAGATTTCTTCCTCTTGTGCTTTTTTCCCCCTCCTCTTCTCTTCTTTCTCACTGCACCCTAATGGATCACCGTAATCAAAATCCACACCACCTCTCATTGAGCCTTTCTCTCCTTTCCTTTCTTTTTGCCTTGTTATGCCTTATCTTCACTACTTCCATCCTCCTCTTTATTCTTTTTTTCTTCCTCCCTCCTCATTAATGTCTCCTCTCTCGCCCTCCTTTGTTTTGTCCCCCCACTCACTCACGCGCTCTTTCATGGTAACTACAGTCCACCCGCCCGTGCCTTACTGTGGAACCGTCCACCATCTTCATGCTTTCACAGTCCTCCAGCAGAATGAGTTTCTGATTGGGCCAGAGAGACGAGAGAGGAGCGGGAAGAGGAGGTGACCCTCTCTTTTAAGCCCTCATCTCTGTTTGCATAGTGGCATGCCCCTGTATAAACCACAAAGCACCATCTCTACTAATGTGAAACTAACTACTAGCTGCTAATGACGACACAGCACCCGGTTTGTAAGGTTGCATTTGTAGTATCCTTTTGCTGCCATTTTCATTACATATTTCATTGCGTTTAGTTTCCCTTGGTATGTTTGACATGTATTTTGTTGTCACCGTTCCAGCCAGTCTCATCTATATGTTGTTAAAATGATGATGTGTCGTTGTTGGTAGGACTTTTGTCATATTAGGTTTTACCTGAAACAGTTGAATTTTACAGAAATTTGCACACTGTTTCCTCTAGAAAATACCAGTTTAGCTTTCCTTATTTATTTGTAGCTGGTTTATTAGTCAAAAAGTGAATCAATTATTAGCTGTTCGGTTTAAAAATTCAAAACGACCTTTGGTTCTAGCTGCTCCAGTATGAGTAACTTTCATGTCACTTTAAGCAAGTATTCTTGGGGTTTTTTTAATTGTTTTTGATCCATTTTTAGATGTTTGTTGCCTTGGCCAACAATTCTAAAATTGAATTTAATGACAAATAGTGTAGCAGTTTATACATTTGCCTAACAAGCTAAAAATCCCCAGGTCAATCCCAGGAGGAGACACAAATCCACAAATCCGTTTGGGGGGGGTCTGGAAGGGCATGCAGTGTAAAAATCTGCATATCAAATATGCAAAGCCATCCACTGTGGTTCACCCCTTGTGAATAAGGGAGCAGCCAAGAGTAGCTGTATATTTAATGACAAATAGTCCTGGAGTTTTTCAAACATCACCAAACCATAGCAGCCTTACATGATAGCACAAATCTGATTTATGGAAAATATTTGCAATCCCAGACCACGTCTGGGAATTGGACAGCTGTTAAAGGGACCGTTCACCCCAAAATTAAATATCCATATTTCTTTTAAATCAGCTTAAAGTATTGAAGCATTACTAGACAAAAGACGAAAGGTTGAGCAGATTCCTTCATCAACCCCTGTCCTTTAACATCATCCACAGAGGGTAAGTTCTGTGCAGGTTCTGGAGGACAGCGTAGCTCCTGGCTCTGCTGGTGGAGGTGGAGGCCGTGAAAGGGACCCACTCCACCCTGAGAGGACCTGTGAAGGAGACAGTGGAAAAAAAGCTGCTAGAAGCTCTGACTCCTTGGTACCACATAGTCACAGCACCCTACTCAGCAAACCCTAGAGTACCCACAACAAGGGGGCTAGGGTCACCATGGTAACGGCACACAAAGGGCGTGGATAGTGGGGTGTTGGGCTCTTAATGCTGATGCCATGATGCTTCCTGCTGCTTTGCACTGCATGCGGCATGCAATTGTGCTGTGGCTCAGAGTGACGGGGGTGCAGTGCTGCTTCATGAAGAATTTCCTTCTGCCAAAGCTACTTTCAGGAATCACAATCCCCAATTAAGTCAGCAGCGCTAGTTTCACCCAGAGAGGCTACAGGTTTAATACAGATTTGATAAGTGCAGTCTGTAACTAAGGCTATATTTTATTAGGAAAGGCCCCAAGTAGGTTACTTCCAGCACTCATGTTTACAAATTAAACTCAGGGGTGACATTTAGTTTGTCTCTGGCAATTTGGCAAACCAGGTTGTGCATCAGTGTCTGTAATAAGTGTACACTGGCGCCATCTGGTGCTGAAACATAGAATTGCAAGTGAGTTTTGTCTTCATTACACAAGCATGCTTAATCGAACATGATTGCTAATCATGATGGGTTGTTTTCAGAAGGTTTATTGTTATTGAGTATGTTCTTTTCAGCATTTAAAGTAGAGTCAAGGTTACTTTTCACATTTAAAAAATAAATAAATAAATATGCAGACCACCAAATAACTATGTTAAACCTTCTGAAAATAATTCTGCCTTTCGTGTGCATGTGTCAGATTTTCTCGCAAATTCTATAATTTCACCTGCATGTTTCTTTTCCTCCAGTTTCCTCTTCTATCGCTTGAAATGTCTTATGACGGTGGATTCTCTGTTTTTGTGCAGGATCATCAGAAGCTGTTGCCGGGTAGCGTGGCGGCCGTGACTCCACTGTCCTTCTGTCGATCCTGCAAAGGCACGAGCGCGGACTCCTCTCACCTCCACCTTGGCACCGCAGAGTCACTGTCGCTCTGCAGGTCTGACCCTCTACCCCAGAAACTCCTGGCCCATTTGGCAGAGAGCCGAGGGACAGAATTGTGTCCTCTCAGCCCTTACATGCTCCGTCTCTCTGGGGCAGGGTTCGCCTACTACGCTCCTGGGCCGGAAACCTCAGTGTGAACACAGATGCAGACTCTGAAGCTTCTGCATCTCAGAGATCCGTGAATTACACAACGCAGACATGTTCAAACACATCTGAAGCATGGACACTCCATGCTAAGTTCACCATGTGCATTTTTGGGCTACACCTGAGTGAAAAACCCTTTAGATAGTATTGCCCTTACTCCTAATTCACATACTTGTCTCATTTTTTTTTTCTTTTTTTTTTTTGGTTTGATTCAGCAAATTCCCTGCTCAGACTCTTACTTGAAAAAGTTTATGAGCAAAAGGAGAACCATGTGCGAAAATGCTTCTCGCACTGTGGAGCTGTGCCGTTTGAACTGTTGAACCTTTTTGTATTTCCTCGTCTCATTTTCAGTCTGACACTCTTGCCTGGTCCTCCACTTTTGCGTCCCCTTTTTTCGCTTCTTTGTAAATGTTTGTCGGAAACATTTATGTACATTTTGTGGTCTGGCCAAGTAAGGGGGATAGCCTTCAAGCTCAGCCCTTTAGGTGTGCGTGCGTGTGCATGAGCGTGAGTACGCATGAATTTTGCCTGTTTATTGTATGTTTGTATGTGACACACCTTTGCCTTACAGGTAATAACACAGCAGCAGGCTAGGAGCCAAAGGAGAAAGGTGTTTAGATTTAGAAAAACTGGAAAAAAAGAAGCATAAGTGATGTTTTTACAAAGCCTTACACACAACCATCAGCTGAAGGAGAGAGGCGGGGGAAATCTGAAGAGGGATGTGCAGTATTTTAGCCACCCTGCCTTAATTCATAGATGCCCTTTTTTTCCCTTTTAAACTGATTATATGTGGTCACTTTAAACACATTTGTGAGAGTACAAGGAGGTTCAAAGAGCATAGATATAAATATATACAGTACAATGAGTCTATTATTCCTCCTACTTTCTTTTACCCTCACAATTGTGTCGAGCTTTGTTTCCCTTATCTGTCAGCGTAGCATGTCAGATCTCTCTCTGCATGCTGATTTATTCTTCTCTCAGTTGTTCCACATCCCTCTTTGTCCCAGACATCATTCATCACCAAACCTTTCATGGCACTTGTGTTTTTTTTTTTCCTTTTCCCTGAACAGTTAGCAAAACTGCACCCTCTCCTGCCACCACGTGGTTGTGCAGGGTAACAGCAGCAGCCTGGGACTTGTTTGCGTGTTTGTTTGTGGATGTCCTAAATGACTTGCTACTCCTCCCTGTTGCATTGTGCTCGTGTGTTTGCTGCTGTGCTCCGTGTTATGCAAAAGTTAACGTAAGAATGCTAATGTTGTCACGTTATAAGGGGCTGTCTCTGTGTCACATAATTCCATGAGGCTTTTTTTTTTTTTTTTTTTTTTTTTTGTACTGTTCGAAAATTATTGATGTCAGTCACTATTGATGTGTGGATGTAAATTTAAAAAAACAATATTGATCTATATTGTGGTGAGAAGGGGTGTTGGATAGATTTCATTTCTTGTAAGAAGGTGGGAGACTTGAATCGGCGATGTCACAATCAAATCAATGAGAATGTTGAAGTGATTTGTCCATCACGTCCTCCAGCTGAAGATTGTAGCTCATTTTCGGTGAACCTCTTTTTCTGCATTTCTAAAAATCTGAATTTTGTTGGGTTACATAGCAAGTTACTGACTCTGGAAGTCATGAATGTGAGATTTTCTTCTTCTTTTTTTTTTTTATACATTTATACAGTTTCATACACATCACCATTTGCCAATATGTATAAAATCATTAATCTGGACTCTTCCTTTCAGTTTTCACTCCACAAGCCTCCACAGGTGTGGAGGGGCTCAACATCCCGACCTCAGCGATAAAAGGAACGTACTTGGTGCTTGTAACACAGTGTCCCACCTCACTGTGCCGTTGCCATACCGTATCGAGACATAGTCTAAATGTCATATTCTACAATAATAATGTAACTTTTGTGATATGACGGGGAAGCATTTGTTGTAATTCAGACATGTTTAGTAGCAAATTCCTCCACATTTCAAATTTTCACCACTTAGTCAATTTTTGTGTTGTCCATTGTGTATATTTTTTTTTGCTACTTTTGTATCTCAGAGAGAAGACTATATTTTAACTCTATGCTAGAGTATGTGGTCGAGTTTGTAACCAAAACGAGAGGAAAAAACTAAGATTCATTAGATTTACCAATAGTTATACACAGTGCACTTTGTTTTACAACAGATCTGTTTGACCATTCAAAACCAGGTCTTGTCTTGTCAGCTGGGGTTTATGGTTCACTCTTCCTCACAAGTTATTTTTCTAACAAGATTGTATTGGGTGAGAAGGGGAGGGGAAAAAAAGAAGTGACCAAATAACTTGACTAGGAATGAACTGTCTGTATGTGTCAGCTCTGTCGCAATGGATTTATCACACCAGCCTTCTACTGCTGATCAGAATGTCAAACTGCTTTTTTCTAAGTCCATCAGCACAACAGCAGGTGCTCATCTTGTCACTCCTGAGCTTGGCAAAGGTCTGATATGTCGACTTCTGTGCTCTGAGCAGCACACTTCATATCATACCTTTTTAGTACGGCACTGTTTGTATTACTAAACAGGTTTTGAGAAATTACTTTTTTTCCGTTTTGGATAAAAGATTTTAAAAGTTCACCTGTTGACTTTTTGCCAGCCTGTCTGTAGCAAATGAGGGCAAAGCACTGTATTGTCATTCTGCTTGTAATAAAGAGTGAAAACACTTGTCCTGCCATGGTTTGTGTTATAAACTATATCGCCAAAAGTATTTGCTCATCTGCCATCACACGTAGATGCAACTGAGTAACATTTCATTCTTGATCGATAGGATTGAACATGTCGGCCCAGCCTTTGTAGCTACAAAGCGTCAACTCATCTGGGAAGGCTTTCTGCAAGAGCCGAGCCCGACTCCTGAAAAACAGCCCTGTAGCATAATTCCCCCTCCACCTAACTTTTGGGGGGGAGGAGTTGTCCCAACTTACACTTGGTACAATGCAGTCACACAAGCACTGTTCTGGGAATTGCCGGACAGAGAAGTGTGATTCATCACTCCAAAGGACATGTTTCCGCTCCTCTAGAGTCCAGTAGTGGTGTGCTTTACACCACTGCATTCAGTGCGTTGCACTTGCTGATGTAATGCTTGGATGGCAGCTGCTTTGTAGAGGAAGCAAAAGTACAGAAATTTTATGAAAGTTAAAGTATTGATTCAACTTCATTACTCAAGTAAAAGTGAAAAAGTACGGGCTCTGGAACGTACTCAAAGTAGCTCTTTTGAAGATGTTTCTACCAGCTATTTCTGTGGAAAGCTAGTTGAACCTTATGTTATATTCATGTAATTAAAATCACATTAACATAGTGTGGGAATACAAATGGGAATGCAAACTTTATTTCAGTCTGAGTCCTTATGAATCTACACTGCTTGAATCAGTTATGGAAAAAAGGGGAGTGTTAAAGTGAAACTTGGCAGGTGGGGGAACCCTAAAATTGGTTGTAGTAGCACAGCATTGGGTAAAGAATCACAGCTGAAAATTTTTATTGTGAGCTCCAGTGGGGTTTCTTAGTGTATAGGCTGTGATCAGCCGATCTGGCCTACTGCTGCTACTATTAGGTTTACTGCTCTGTGTGGATTTGCACGACTGAATTCAACTAGATGTAAGCAGATGTTTCATGAATGGTCTTGGCTGATTTCCATCTTATACACTGACAATATTTTGTTTATACTAGATGGTATAAAGTAGCTATGAAGGTTAATTTCAGTGAATGCCACTCAGCTAAATTCATTTTTATCTCTGCTATCCTTTATGTAACCCAGCTCCACCCAGCACACTGTCCATCACACTTCAGCAAACTAACAAACTAACTAGTAAGAATTCTGAATTTAATCTCAGAATTCTTTTTTTTCCCCCAGTGGCCCTATCGTATCTCAGAATCCAGTATTCTGAGAATAAAGTCGGAATCCTGAGAAAAATGTCAGAATTCTGACTTTTTTCACAGAATTCTGAGATTTTAGTCAGAATTCTGACTTTTTTCTCAGGATTCTGGGATTAAAGTCAGCATTCTGACTCAGAATTCTGAGATTAAAGTTATAATTCTAACTCAGAATTCCGAGATTAAAGTTAGAATTCTGAGATTATAGCCAGAATTGAGAAAAAAGTTATAATTCTAACTCAGAATTCCGAGATTAAAGTTAGAATTCTGAGATTATAACCAGAATTGAGAAAAAAGTCAGAATTCTGACTCAAAATTCCGAGATTAAAGTTAGAATTCAGACTCAGTATTCTCAGATTAAAGTTATAATTCTGAAGAAAAAAAAAGTCAGAATTCTGACTCAGAATTCTGAGATTAAAATTAGAATTCTGAGATTATGGTCAGATTTCTGAGAAAAAAGTCAGAATTCTCACTCAGAATTCTGAGATTAAAGTTAGATTTCTCACTCAGACTTCTGACTCAGAATTCTGAGATTAAGGTCAGAATTCCGACTCAGAATTCTAAAAAAAAAAAAAAACAAGTCAGAATCCAGAGTCAGAATTCTGAGACTAAAGTCAGAATTCTCACGTTTTTCTCAGAGTTCTAAGATTATAGTAAGAATTCTGACATTTTTCTCAGAATCCTGAGTTAGATTTCTCACTCAGAATTCTGAAATTACACTCAGACTTCTGACTCAGAATTCTGAGATTAAAGTTAGAATTCTCACTCAGGATTCTGATATTAAGGCCAGAATTCCAACTCAGAATTCTAAAAAAAAAAAAAAAAAAGAAGTCAGAATCCAGAGTCAGAATTCTGAGATTAAAGTCAGAATGCTCACGTTTTTCTCAGAATTCTGAGATTATAGTAAGAATTCTGACATTTTTCTCAGAATCCTGAGATTAAAGTCAGCATTCTGACTCAGATTTCTGAGATTAAAGTTATAATTCTAACTCAGAATTCCGAGATTAAAGTTAGAATTCTGAGATTATAGCCAGAATTCTGAGAAAAAGTCAAAATTCTGACTCAAAATTCAGAGATTAAAGTTAGAATTCAGACTCAGTATTCTCAGATTAAAGTTAGAATTCTGAAGAAAAAAAAAGTCAGAATTCTGACTCAGAATTCTGAGATTAAAATTAGAATTCACACTTAGAATTCTGAGATTAAAATAAGCATTCTGACTTTTTTCTCAGAAATTAAAGTTAGAATTCTGATTCAGAATTCTGAGATTAAAATAAGCATTCTGACATTTTCTCAGAATTCCGATTCAGAATTCTGAGATTAAAGTTAGAATTCTGATTCAGAATTCTGAGAAAAAAGTCAGCATTCTGAGAAAGAGAATTCTGAAAAAATGTTTAGAAATCTGACTCAGAATTCTGAGAAAATGTCAGAATGCTTATTTTAATCTCAGAATTTTGACTTTTCTCTCAGAATTCTAACTAGTCAGAATTCTAACTAGTTAGAATTCTGACTAGTTAGAATTCTGACATCAATCTCAGAATCCTTCCCCCCCCCCCCCCCCCCCCCAGTGGCCCTAATCCCCTCCCGTAGAGTTAGCACACTGTAGTTTGTTTTACAGGATGTCTCTCAATTTAGAATAACATAAATTCACATCAAATACATATCCAAAATCTGATTTAACAATTGAGAACTTGCATATATTTCCAGTTTATTAAATACCACTGAGCAGTCCTTACCTTTAACTAGGTATTCCTGTCCTGACCTGTCTTTCTTTCTCCATCTCTGAGTGAAGTTAGCTGGACATTAGCTAGCTAGCAGACAAGTTGCACACATAGCCATGGAAGTGATTGAATTCAATGACTTGACTTCAATGGGTGAGTGAATATTTTCAGCAATATAGTATGTCACAGTTCATCAAAACTTCACCAAAATGCTCCACCCACAAGTTGGCGCTAGCTCTACGCAGTCACTGGGCTGCATCTCCATCCTGCCTGTAGAACTTTGTATTTGGCCACACACATAGCAACTCAAGAACAGATGAGAAACAAAGTCATCTACCAGTCTGGAAATGGTTAAAAACCATTTCCCAGGCTTTGGGACTCCAGTGAATCACAGTGAGAGCCATTATTCACTAATAGAGACAATTTGGAACAGTGGTGAACCTTCCCAAGAGTGGCCAGCTTGCCAAAATCACTCCAGAAGTACACTCACAAGTCATCCAGGAGGCCACAAAAGAAACCAGAAAAACATCAAAAGAACTGCAGGCCTCACTTATTTCAGTTAAAGTCGGAGTTCATGATTCAACAATAAGAAAGCAACTGGGCAAAAATGGCATCCATTGGAGACTTGGCGAAAACCACTCCTGACCAAAAAAACCACACAGAGTCTTTTAGGTAAAAATTCTGTGGACTACAAGACTAAAGTTGGACTTTTTGGAAAGTTTAAGTTCTGTTACATTTTACATAAAACTAACACAGCATTTCATAGAAAGAGCATTAAAGCAACAATCAAACATGTTGGTGATAGTGTGATGGTCAGAGGCTGCTTTGCCACTTCAGGACCTGGACAATTTGCCGTAATTGATGAATGTTCTGTTTTCTACCAGAAAATCCTAAAAGAGGATTTCCACCAGTTTGTGTCCTAAAGCTCAAGCTCACTTGGTTTATGCAGTGGGACAATGATCCGAAACATACAGGCAAGTCCATCTCTGAATGGCTCACAAAACAAACGGTAGGTTTTGGAGTGAAAAAAGTCTGAACTGAGTCCAATTGACATGTTTTGGCATGAAGTTAAACAAGCCATTTATGCTTGAAAACTGCAATGCAATTTGCAAATTCTGTAAAGAAGAGTGGGGCAAAATTCTTCCACAACAATTTGAAAGACTCGCCAGTTATCATAAATGTTTGCAGTTCTGGGTTAGGGCAGTTAGGGTTAGTCCTCATGATATAAACGAGAAGAAAGTTCATCATGCAATGTCACAGATTTCTCTCTAGACTAACTGACAATACCACTTCTATCTTGAGGTGTCAACCAGTCAAGCCAGAATGTGCCCATCTTATTGTCAATAAGTAAGGCTGGAGTTATTCGACTGTTTAATGAATTCAGACATACCAGTGACATCGCGTCACCCCCGTCAACGAACACCTCAGTGGCTTCAGCCTCTACAGATGGCAAGAACATCCCTGCCGTACAACTATGGCAGTGTAAGAAAATGAGTGAACATCTGACATAACTGGAGTAGAGCAATGACAGATAAATCAAATCAAATCAAATCACTTTTATTGTCACATCACATGTGCAGGCACACTGGCACAGCACATGCGAGTGAAATTCTTGTGTGCGAGCCCCACAAGCAACAGAGATGTGCAAACACAACAACACAAACGAGCAAAATACAAGAATGGCCAACCTGAAACTAATAAATATATGTACAATATATAATAGTGTATGCATTTCTGGATGTGTATACTAAATATTTTCCTACGTGTGTGTGTGTGTGTGTGTGTGTGTGTGTGTGTGTGTGTGTGTGTGTGTGTATACACATTTTTACAAATTAAATAGTAAAAAATAATAATAATAATAATAATAATAATAATAATAATAATAATAAAATATATAAAATATACAGAGTTGAATATGTGCAAAACAAGTGGCATTTATATACAGTATGGAGTGCATAATGTTGAAGTTCCAGTAGTGAAGCTGAGGTGTCTATGACGTGTTCAGCAGTCTGATGGCCTGATGGAAAAAGCTGTCTCTCAGTCTGCTGGTACGGGACCGGATGCTGCAGAACCTCCTTCCTGATGGAAGCAGTCTGAACAGTTTATGGCTGGGGTGACTGGAGTCCTTGATGATCCTCCCCGCTTTCCTCAGGCAGCGCTTCCTGTAGATGTCTTGGAGGGAGGGAAGCTCACCTCCAATTATCCGTTCAGAGCACCGCACTACTCGCTGGAGAGCTTTGCAGTTGTAGGCGGTGCTGTTGCCATACCAGGTGGTGATGCATCCAGTGAGGATGCTCTCAATGGCACAGTGATAGAAGGTCCTGAGGATGCGGGGGCTCATGCCGAATCTTTTCAGTCTCCTGAGAAAGAAGAGGCGCTGCTGCGCCTTCTTCACTGTTTTGTTTGTGTGTACTGACCACGTAAGATCCTCAGCCAGATGTACACCAAGGAACCGGAAGCTGCTCACTCTCTCCACAGCAGCGCCGTTGATGGTGATGGGGGTGTGTACTTCTCTGCACCTCCGGAAGTCCACTATCAACTCCTTTGTCTTTGCGACGTTGAGGGTGAGATGGTTGTCTTGACACCAGTGGGTCAGGGCGCTGACCTCCTCCCTGTAAGCCGTCTCATCACCGTTGGTGATAAGACCCACCACTGTAGTGTTGTCTGCAAACTTCACAATGATGTTGGAGCTGTTAGTGGCTGTGCAGTCGTAGGTGTAGAGTGAGTACAGGAGAGGGCTCAGTACACACCCCTGTGGAGCACCAGTGTTCAGTGTGATGGGGGATGAGGTGATGCTGCCCAGTCTGACCACCTGGCGTCTGTCAGACAGGAAGCTAAGGATCCAGCTGCAGAGGGAGCTGCTCAGTCCTAGATCCTGCAGTTTCCTGTCCAGCTTCGAGGGAACGATGGTATTGAATGCTGAGCTGTAATCTACAAACAGCATTCTCACATACGTGTCTCTCTTCTCCAGGTGTGACAGGGCAGTGTGTAGTGTCAGGGCTATGGCATCATCAGTGGACCTGTTGTGGCGGTATGCAAACTGTAGAGGGTCCAGTGAGTCGGGTAGTGCAGAGCAGATGAAGTCCCTGACCAGCTTCTCGAAGCATTTGCTTACGATGGGGGTCAGGGCTACAGGTCGCCAGTCGTTCAATGAGGAGATGGTGGAGGATTTGGGTACAGGGACGATGGTGGCCATTTTGAAGCAGGCTGGGACTACAGACAGAGAGAGGGAAAGGTTGAAGATGTGCGTGAACACTCCAGCCAGCTGAGCCGCGCATGACCTGAGGACGCGGCCGGGAATCCCGTCCGGACCAGTAGCTTTGCGTGCGTTCACCTTCCTGAAGCACTTCCGCACATCCTCCTCAGACACAGTGTGCGTGTAAACAACAATAAACCTCTTGTTCTACATTAGTGCTAAAAAATATAAGGTCACTGGGGTCAGAGTCCCCAGAAGAGACCTAGTGTCACCTGAATGGAAAAGTACACAATAATGATGGTCCTCACTTAAGAGGTCTGTCTGCTAACTTATGGATTAAATGCTGTATTGCTATTGTCTGAGTGACATTTTCTTTGAATTTCCCTGGATTATCTTGTATTTTCAGCTTTTGAGTCTACACAAGACATCGCTAAAACATTAGAAACTAGATAAGCAGCAACCAGCACCCACAATGAATACAGATTTATGAAATTCATCCCTCATTTTATTGAGCGTCTTACCTAGCTGTGTCAAGGATGCATGTAATTAAAGCTCTTATATATGCAGTCTGTGAAGTTTGTTTACACATGGAATTTGCAAAGAGGGTTACCGAAGATGATCCTACTGTATTTTGTCATAACCATGTGCCGTCACATGGTGGCAATGCAGCATAATCAATGATGCATGGCCGGCATTGGTACCATTGCCGTCTCTGTTTCTGCAGATAAGAATGTTTCATGACAAAGCTGTTGTCCCTTTCCTTTACGCTGGATGTCACTATTGGATCAGCTGTTTGTGCAAAACTGTTATGCTGACCTTCACATCCCCTCCCCCAATCTGCCTGCCAGGTCTGCACCATCATGTGTGCTGAGGCAGAAGCATGCATGTGTGAATGAGGCTGTCTGCTGCTCCACCTCCTCCCCGTCTCCCTCCTTCACCATCCTTTGCGCTGCATTTTCCTGCAGGAGACTCGTCACTGTGGCTGAGGCTGTCACAGCCATAACAGCTTCAGCATCAGCATCATTTCCTCATCTGTCTCAGCAGCATCCACTCCATCCTGGAGAGCATTCATTTTTCACAAGCGCACACCCCCTTTTACCTCTCTTTCCTCTAGATTTTTAACTCACATCCTAGGTTCGTTTACCCTGTCGCATCTCCCTCTTCCCTTCTGCTCAACTCAACAGTCTCCCTCACCACCATCCACTCTTCCATAGCACCGCTCAGCAAAAAGCAGGCAAGCTGTCTCTTCTTCCTACAAAAGCGTCTCTTAGCTGGACAGCTGGTCTTCCACTGTCCCTCTGGAGGATGATCCTGTGGATGAAGACAGAGGAGATGGCCCTCGGTGAGCTGCTAGTGAGACTGAGGACCGTCACCCAAAGCATAGGTGGGTGGCAACGACACAATCGGAAGCAGCTCTTGTCTCTGGTCATTGTATTTTTTGCTTGCTGAGGATGTTGCATGTTGATCTTAAACATAGACATAGGTGAAAATACTATTACTAAAATGCAGACACAGTAAGAGACATATTATTCCTTTGCCTTGATGGAATCAAGTCCAAATGGACATCAAAACAAAAGCAGTTTACAAAGCCAATGCAGAATCACAATGTCGAAGCGTGTTGTACAGGAAACCACACAAGCTTGAATGTGCTGCTGTTCATGATCATTCTGCCTCAAGACATGCAGGTGCTTAGTCGGAATACGATTTTATCCTCTGAAATAAAATCTGGTTCATGCTGACATTAAAGAGATATTAAAGTATTTACAATGCGGATAAACAGAAATACTATTGCATGAAAAGCTGTCTCATTTTTTTACAGAAACGCAGGCTGTACACAGGGTGGTTTGTGTTGTGATACACTACCTCACTAACCCCAATTGTAGTACTCCACCCTAGAAAACTATAGTGTGTGGAATATGTCTGATTAGCAAAAGTGTTTTTAAAAAATGAGACACAATGACCTTCCTCTGTAACCGTAGAATGATTATTTAACATAACCTTTTCATTTCCGAATATTCGCACGGTTTCTTTTACTGATTTTGCTGTTAGGTCTGCCTTCCTGAGCTCCCCTCATGGTGTTTTTGTGGTTAGACGGCTTTTTTTCTACTCTATATATGACGTTCTCCTGCTTTTGCAGCTTCTTGATTTATCGCCACCAAATCAAGGACAGACGTTTCTCCTGTGCTAAATTAATGCCACTGATGTGATTTGTGATCTTTGCTTCTGGTCCCTTTTGATCCATTTATAGAGATCTCCCCTAATCCACTCACTGCCAGCACACAACCACTCTAATAAGCATGAACGCACACATGCACAGCCTGCACAGACAACCTGCCAAACACTTGGGTGTGTTAATATTTTATTTAATGTTTGTAAAACCTTACTTAGAAAAGACTACCCTAAAGAGTTATAGCTTTCAGACCCTCATTTCATTTTGCACCTGTACATGTCAAGCTAAAGTGAGAGGAAATAATGTTTTACTAAGTGCATTTACTGGTTTCCCCTTTGCATGGTTTCATTTTTAAGATGATGAAAGCATGGCAGTAGTGAGTGGGTGGACTTGACTAAGGAGGGGGGACTTGGCTATGCCCAGGCTAGAGGAATGAAAATGCAAAGACTCTAAAGGCAAATCAAGAATTGCATCACTCTACTTAGCTAAAATCAAAATGAAAATAAGGTCATATTGTTCCTGGGGTTTTTTAAGTTTGCAATACTATCCTAAAACTGTACATTAATCCAGTCCCTGGTAGCTGTTTATAAAGAAGTGTGACAGGAATTCGCTGTGGCAGGAGAATGAGAGCAGCAATCGGCTCAGAGAGGAGAGTAACGCTGATCACAGAAGACAGCAGAGAGGAAGGGAGAGTGAGGAAAAGGGAGATTCGGGGAATTGAGTCAGCTAAGGATGCATAGGATTTAGCATCATCTAACTTGAAGAACTGTTTTTTTCTTCTTGTTTTTCTCTGATCCATTCTCTGATGGATGTTGCATTGTACACTGTAGAAAGCTGAAGTATTAATTGCTTTTTTTTTGTCCCTTGGGGAATACTGCACTCCTGTCTGTTTCAACTTCTGGCTGCTGGCTGTCTTTGCAACGTCATTAGCATGAGTGCAACACAACGTGATATAAACCAAAAACATCTATTTGGATCATGACCTGTAGCTGAGTGCATTTTCCTTTTTTGGTAAAGATGATGGGTGATCCAGTTCATTCGTCAGTGTAGTAAGCTGTGGGTAGACAAGAGTCGTTTTTTACAGCTTATTCAAGGGAGAGAGAAAATAAAATATTGGGTAAATGGTAGCTTTTCCTAAATGCAATTAAATAAAGCTAACGGATTTTGATCAGATTGTTGCGAATTACACTTATACAGGTAATAAACCAAAATATTAGACACATCAAAACTTTGACCTGATGATGGTGCTAGAATACAGGTTAAAGGATCACCACGGTAATCATTCTAAGGGACGTGTGCGTGGGTCTTTGTGTAGGTGTGTGAGCCTTTATGGCAGTTTATTAAATACTTAGATGTTCACTCACAAAATCACAATTAAAGACACCTGTTGTTTTCGTACAGGAAGTCATGGGATCACTAGCGTCATGTGTAAACCATGAAATTTCATGGCAGTCCTTTTAACAATTGTGGTTTTCTAGTACAATAACACTGATGAACCAATCCACAGCACCATGCTCAGTAATTTAATTGGCAGAACCATTAGTCAGTTAACTGAAAGGAAAACAGTAGGTTAACTACGAATATAATACTTAGAGCCATAATCACTGGAAGCCTCTTTCTGACTTTCTAACTGGGCATTTGACCTACTTCCAGCTGATTTAAAAGGACACATCTAGTTCACTGAGTCACAGGTGTCGGCTTTTCCAGCAGGAATGTGTTCTTCTGCAGCTGGTGAAGCTTAGGGGGGCTGTTTCTTTATTTTTTATTTATCGTGCAGCACACGCATGCAAGCCAAGTGGAAGAGGCTTATTATATATTGCGTGGGGGAGTTTATGGCTTGGAAGGAGCTGACTCTCATGAACCTTTGCTTGAAAGCAGTCCATCTATCCCATGAGTATGGTTACATTTTGATAATGGTCATTTGTAACTGAGCAGATTTTTCACTGTTTCATTGATGGAACATTAACTCAACAAGGAGGTGTATAAATCAAATACTATATTGTGTCAGGTTCCTTTTTAAGCTAAAGGTCAATGGTTCATTCTGCCCTAAGTGGGCTATGCTGTTCATCCTTAAAGGCAGAGCAGGTGTATAACCAGATGGATCCAGCAGGCAACTATCAGCTTCCAGCTAGCCAGCCATGCTCAGAGAGATATAGTACCTAGGGATAGCAAGAGTGGTAGTAAAAGCATTCTAAATTTGTCTTTTGCTAGTTACAATTACTGTTTCATGTAAAACAAAATCTAATGTATCACTATATATATCCACCACTTTTATTACATTAGTCTTGATACAGCCTCTGCCACCACATCAGATCAATTGCTCTGGGCTCCTTTGATCAGCTCCATCACCTAGTGGGGGTGGGGGGTCATAGTTTGGTCCCGCCTTCACTGTTGTGATTGGTGTGGGGGTAGGGACAGGCTTAGGGCGTCGGGGGGTTCCCCGGAGGCATCTTCCTTGGGGGGCTCAACCCGGGGTAGCGGTCATGTCCGGTTAGGGGCTCTGTTGGCTCTCAGGTGACTGTTTCCTCGCGGCTGCGTGCAGCGGGGCTAGGGGAGGGTCTGTGCTGACGGACATGGGTTACTGACCTGGTAGCCTGGCTGCCCCTGGGTGGGTCCGGGATGGGCGTGAGGTTCTGGGGGCGCTCCGTCTCTGGGCTGGGACCCGGACCGGGCCTCGGGGGCTTGGGTCCTGGTTGGTGTGTTGCCGGGGTTGTGGGCAGGTGGGTGCATGGGGGCCCAGCCCTGGAGCAGGGTGCCGCCGGTGCATCGAGCCACCTGGGGGGCTCTTCAACTGGTGGGGGAGATTGTCACATCTTGCAGGAGCTTTCCTCTCCTCAGGAGCTCCCTCTGCAGGAGGGGGAGATACAGGAGAGGTGGAGGAAGATCTCAGCCTGGGTGTTTATTGTCTTATGTAGTCTGGAAGATGAGTGGATGGTGGGGTGGGTGCAGTTTTCTCTGTGGTGGGGTTGGGTGGACTGTCCCGGGCTCTGTGGGGCCGGGCGGCGCTGCTGCACTGGGCCCCGGTCTGGATGGGCCTGGGCCCCCTTTCCCTGGCGGATCGCGGAGTGTGGGGGTGCCTACTGGGGTCAGCGGGGGAGCTGGCCCCAGGGAGGGGTCACTTGCCCCTCCCTTCCTTTCCTCCCCATCTCCAGCTGCCTCCCTCTTCCCGCTCCACCACAACCACCCACACATGCAGGGCCTTGGAGTAGGGGTATGTCACCAGGGTGCAGAGGAGGCTACCCCCCCCCCCCCCCCCCCCCTCTGTCCCCTTCTGGCTGCCTCTGCCTCAATTTTATCCCACAACTTAGACATTCACATTACTCACACTCTCATTACACATACATATAGGATCTTGGGGGTGGGCACGATGCACGGAGTCCAAAGTACCATCAGGGTGTACACCCCACCCCTGGCATCGTTGCCCACCTCTCAATTTTAAATACACATAGACATTGAGGGCTAGCAGGAGGGACCATGCGCTTACCTGCTGCTCTCTGGCAGGTAGCTCCAAGCCCTCCTGGGTTTTAAATGCACCTTAAAACACACATGCATCAACACTACAATGAGCGGCTGGAGGGAGGTTTGGAGTCTTCTCTCACCCCCATTCTCTGCGACCTGCTGGAGCAGGGGGGCTAGGAGGAGGAGTTGGCCGTCCGACTGCGGTCTGGAGTGTGGAGCCTTCCTGCTGCTGCGGAGTCGGGGCGGTCTGCCTCCCCCCACCGCAGGGAAAAGGGAAACACCACCTGGGTCTGGGTGCAGTTCCCCCCTCCAGAGGCGGGGGCACCTAGACCCGGTTTGTAGAGTACGCTTGGGGAGTGTGATCGTGTGTACAACGTCTCTTTATGTCTGTCTCCACGTTGGTTGAGTGTGGAGTAAGTGCATATGAGAGCATGAGGGTGGGAATGGATGTTTGTATCTGTGTGTGCCTGTATGTCTGTGTCTATATGTCAGGTTGGGTGTCAGGCGCCACCTCTCTGGGGACATCTCAGGCCCTCCAAGGTTTGGAGGCCTATCTCCCCCTACCACCACTTCCCCTGCCAGTGGCGGACCCCCTCAGACATCGGTGCGTTGGTGGTTCTTTGTGTCCGGGGATGGGCGTCCAGGTACACACCGGCTCACTCCTTGGCGGCCGCTTATCGGGGCCTGGAGCCTGGGGCTCGCTCGGGCCACTTCGGAGGTGGGGTGCCCCCGGCCTCTCAGCCTGGGGCTCGGTCACTCAGGCGCAGCTGGCTGCCGGCGGAGCTCACGGGCGCGTCACTGCAACTCCCCCTGGCTTCTGCTCCGCGGCTGCTGAGTGAGCCCTCATCTGGGACTCTCCTCAGCTCTTTCCGGGACAGTGGCGCAGCTGCCCCTCTGTTGGTCTTCCTTGGTCTCTTGTGTTCTGGGGGCCTCTGGATGTCTGGAGTTTTGATCTCCTCCACACCTGCTTCATGCCCTGGAGGACGGGGCTGTGGCCCCCCCACACCCTCTAGCAGATCATTACATGAAGGAACCTTTTAAAAAAAACAACAACAAGCGCGTCCATGCTCACAGGTGTACACACGGGTGATCACACCCACAAACTACACCCTTTTTGGCTCCTACCTCAAAGCACACTGTGTTCTGTTGATCTTATGTGCTGCACAATAATGTTTAACATTTAGTATTTACTGTCATATTCCCATATATCATTGTGATGTTGTTTATTCTATTACTCTTGTTCTCTTCTGCTTGCTTTCTTTTTTCTTTCTCAGCAGGTGATCCAGGTGATTGATATGTGCATTTTTTTTTCTCTGCCCGTCCCTCTTCTCAGCTGTTTCTCTTTCCCTCTTTCTTTCTCCCCTTCTTTCCCCCAGTCAAGTCTGTCCCGTATTCAGTAAGTGAAAATAAAATAAACAATAAAAGGTGAATCAAATGGACCATTACGGCAAGGCTGGGATGGTCAGTTTGGTAAAGTAAATCCGTTGGGCATCTTTCTTTGCCTTTAGACAACAATTCTGAGGGCAAAAGAGCCAAACGGGACAGGCCAAAAAAATAAATAAATAAAAATAAATTAAAAAAAAAAAAAAAAAAAAATGGGATGGACGTAGAGACCTAAAATTCATTCCAGATACACAATATAACCATCCCTCCCAAACAGTGGTCACAAATCAGTCCAAATGTGTGGTAGTGGGCACATCTGCCATATTGAGATAATCCATCCCACCTCACAGGTGTGCCACATCAGGATGCTGATCTGACATCATGAGTAGTGCACAGGTGTACCTCAGACTGCCCACAACAAAAGGCCACCCTGGAATGTGCAGCTTTTTGCGCTATTGGGGGTCTGGGGACCCAGAACCGGTCAGTATCTGGTGTGACCACCATTTGCCTCATGCAGTGCAACACATCATCGCATGGAGTCTATCAGATTGTCAATTGTGGCCTGTGGAATGTTGGTCCACTCCACTTCAATGGCTGTGCGAGGTTGTTGGATATTCGTGGGAACTGGTACATGCTGTCGTATACGCCGGTCAAGCACATCCCGAACATGCTCAATGGGTGACATGTCCGGTGAGTATGCTGGCCATGCAAGAACTGGGACATTCTCAGCTGCCATCTGCCCTGAACAATGTGAACCATGATTCATCCGTGAAGCGCACACCTCTCCAACGTGCCAGACGCCATCGAATGTGAGCATTTGCCCACACAAGTCTGTTACGGCGACGAGCTGGAGTCAGGTCAAGACCCCGATGAGGACGACGGGCATGCAGTTGAGCGTCCCTGAGACGGTTTCTGACAGTTTGTGCAGAAATTGTTTTGTTGTGCAAACCAATTGTTCCAGCAGCTGTCTGGGTGGCTGGTCTCAGACGATCTTGGAGGTGAACCTGCTGGATGTGGAGGTCCTGGGCTGGTGTGGTTACACGAGGTCTGCGGTTGTGAGGCCGGTTGGATGTGCTGCCATGTTCTCTGAAACGCCTGTGGAGACGGCTTATGGTTGAGAAATGAACATTCAATGCACGGGCGACAGATCTAGTTGACATTCCTGCTGTCAGCATGCCAATTGCACGCTCCCTCATTGCTTGTGGCATCTGTGGCATTTTGCTGTGAGACAAAACTGCACATTCCAGGGTGGCCTTTTGTTGTGGGCAGTCTGAGGTACACCTGTGCACTACTCATGATGTCAGATCAGCATCCTGATGTGGCACACCTGTGAGGTGGGATGGATTATCTCAATATAGCAGATGTGCCCACTACCACACACTTGGACTGATTTGTGACCACTGTTTGGGAGGGATGGTTATATTGTGTATCTGGAATGAATTTTAGGTCTCTACGTCCATCCCATGGGGAATGGGAGCAGTAACAAAGGTGTTGCGTTTATATTTTTGTTGAGTGTATATATATATATATATATATCCACCACTTTGGGATACACTGAAACATTTACTAAATGAGACCATTTTGAACAAAAGTTTCAGTCTGGACGACTGTAGTGTAGAGAAGATTTCAATCTGCAGTGGTTTATATTTAGCAGTGTGGCTGTGTCCTGTGACCTTCCTCTAATGTACATGAAACCCCAGAGGCAGGGACAGAAGCAGTAAGACCTTGACAAAGAATAGAGCATCAGTATAACTTTGATTAAATAGAGAAGAAATCATGAAAGGTGGACCTGAGGTGAAGATGGTGATATGCTGCAACTGCAGTCAGACTTAAAAAGTAGGCCCTATATAGGATTTGTCATTTGTGTAGAAGGGTATCAGCTAAGCCATCAGCTGATCAGCTTGGACTGCAGCTGAGCTTGACTTTGAGAAAATGCAATGCTCGATTTGAGGTCCCCAGACGATGAATCCTAATGGCTTTGGTGATCCCCGGTCAAAGTGTGTGGAGCACAGAAGAAAGCACCATTATTAATAAGTGTGCATTTGTGGTTTTTAGTTAAATGCCCTGACAACTTTTGGAGTTTTTTTCATGACTGTAGACTCTTTACTTATTTGTGCTCTTTGCAGGTTTTACCACATTGGGTTATTGCTTTGGTCTGTATGAAGGAGAGGAAATTTAAGTTGTCAGTTCATCAGTTCATTCCCTGAAGCTCAAGCACACTTGGGTTATCTTTGTCTGATATTAAAATGTATTTAATCTAAAATATGTTAACTGTGAGAAATAAAAAAATAAAAAATAAAAAAACAGGAAGAGAGAGAAAATAAGTTTTCACAGCACTGTATGTAAGTATGTGCCCAAACACCAAAAGGGTAATAGAAAGTTAAGTATAGGAGGTGGAATATGTCATAAATGGGGGATAAGACATGATTAATAAGAAGACAGGGATGGAGGGATGAGGTGGAGATTAGGGCTGAATGTCTGTGATGGCCAAACCCTTGTCCACACTCTGAAGTCAGTAACTCTTGTATTTTCATTTCTTCATTTGAACATAGTAACACACTTTAGTTTCCAATAACTTTATTGATTGGTTTGGATACATCTGTTCTATTTGTGAGCGCGCACATTTAGTTTACTTATGTATTCATATCACTTCATTACTTTGATTTTTGACTAACCTTTTTCTTTTTATTTCTTACCTGCCATCATCCCTGGGAGTTCCTGGACAAAAGATGGTAGCCAGGGTTTGAAACCACTAAATGCAAAAAGGGATAATTGGACCACACCGCCACTTCCTACTGAAGGGGAGAATGTGTGTTTTCTTTCATTTAAAAACAAAGTATTTGTATTAAATTAAATATTTGAGTTTAGGGTTTAATGGTTTTGATTTTCTTCTTTAGTGTTTAGTTTATTAACAAACTAGATTGTACTGCATTGTGTTGTCATTTATGATTGTGTTTGTTTGTTACCCCCTCAGTCATTTGGTTTGTTGTTTGCAGTCGTTGCCTGAGTTCAGTTTTGTTTCTTTGACCTCTTTTATGAGCTCAACATTTATTACTTTTGTAAATATAATTTTGGGGGGTTAAATAAATGAAAACCATATTTTTTTAATAATTCCTGGGACGACTCCTGTTTTTCAACTCGGTCCATCACAATGTCACTGAATAGCAAGCTGAAGTTGTGTGTCCCATCCGCTGTAGGTGCCTCATTGGTATGTGAGAGAGTGCATCTCCCCTCTCATCTCTATTCTAAGCCTATAAAGTGCAAGCTGCCTTTTTGCTTGCCAGCCAAACACTCACACAAAACCCACAAATAAACCCAAGCCTGCCAATAAGCAACCTCCTCTCCACTGGGTTTGCTCCTCCTCGGTTTCAGGCAACATAGTAACAAGAAACTTTTTAACTGTTGCCATAAAGTTTATGGGGTTTTTTCTTGTTTTTTTTGCTGGGTTTTTTGTTTTTTAAGTCTTACAGGTGATTGGCTTTAGCGCAGTAGTTTTTTGCACTGTGAATTTAATGCATGGAGGAATCCTGTGAGATAGAGGGAAAGAAAAGGTAGATTAGTTCAGGAGCAGAGGAGTATAATTAGCCTAAACAGCAGAAGGGGATTTATGCTCTGCCGGCTGCCCTCTGCTTCTGCTGCCTTCCACCCTCCTCCCCTCTTGTCCTTCCTTGGAAAGCATTGCTTCTCTCAGTTGTCAATAGTTCCACTGACGATGTGTGTGTGTACTAGGGGTCTGTGTGCGAATGTGTGTGAAGGGACCTGGGCTTGTTCTCACCTCTAGTGTGAGCAGTGTTTGTTTCAGAGTTTATGCAGACAGTGACTCAGCTGTTTGTGATTCTGCAAGCTTTGCACTGTGCGCTTGCCTTGAGTCCTCAATGTGGCTCTGCAGAGGACAGTAGGCTTATCTTATATGTAGCCACTGCAAACATCTACGCACAGGAACACGTGTGAGAGCATCTCTTTGTAATCCTGAGTAACCTGGCACATTAAAAGAAGGATCCTTCCCATGTCAGCATTTGGGAATTATGCTTTGGAGTCTGTCAAAGCTTTAAAAAGTGCAGCGAGGGGTCTCTCTCTCTGGATGACAAAGTTTGTTTTAGAGGGGTGAGACCAGCAGCCAGCTCTAATGTCTCTCCATGAGTTTCTTCGGGAGGGCGGTGAGGCATCGTTCCGGATCATGAACCGCCTCAGTCATCTTATGCAGAACTTGGAATTCTCTGGACTGGGCTCGGCTTTCCCTTTCAGCCCTGCCAGCCGCAAGAACTCCTGGAGAGCCTGGGATGGTAGGACTGAGAAAAAAGAGTGTATTCTGTGTGAGAGTGAGTGTGCATGTGTGCACGTATACTCGCAACTTTTTGTGCCTGTGTGTGTATTTGCGCATAATATATTTTTCATTGAAGCTCTGGCTAGAGTATGTAGGGCATCGCGCCCAGAGACTCACATACAGTGTTTCCTGTGGGCTTCCCTTGCCCCCACCCCCTCTGCTGGGCTGTTTCTGTGTCTTGATGTGTATAACATTTTGTGTGTGAGTGCATGACTGCGCAGCTTAATCAGCTGCTTCAGTATCCAACATGCACATCTCGGCAGCTGCACTGACATTTTTCCATAGAAGCAGTGAAAAATTCTTCAGCAGATGCAGAAACTGCAGCACAGAGCAGCAGAAGAGCTGGTGCAAAGGAATGCTGATTAAAGCTGCTGAGCTAACAGTTTGGTGTCGTCTCAGCCAGATTGTTGCCACTTTTACTAACACACAGCAAGAAAAGAAATGGTGAAGAGAACCAAGAAGAGTGTTTCTCAGTGGGATAGTGGGATGCCAATGGTCCCGCTTAAGCCATGTGAGTCAGGGGTCTTTTTTCAGCGTTTTTCTTTATCTGGGACATATAGAAAGCAGCTGTTTTCAGCGATTCTCCTGCTGACTGTCTATATAAATATTTTAAAACCTTTTGTAGTCTTCATATTCTTGTTTCTCATGTTTCTCTTTGTGATTTTGTTAGATATTCATGCAGTGCTTGCTGTAGGTTTTACTTCTACATATACAATTTGTGCATATACTTTATGCACAATGTGCATGATCTGAACACACAGTATGTGCATTTTTGTCTGTACCTGAAGCTATGAGATTTCGGAGGAAGGTTTTCATTTCCTGTCCTCCCAGCTCTGTTTAAGTCATTAGCCATGAGGAGAATTTGAGAGAGGGATTTCTGTTTTTTAGATGTTATGTTTTGTAGACTGAGACTATTAACTCTGACACCATGGAAAATTCTCAGGAGAAAAGATTAGCAAATATTTTGGTGTAGTAGTTTTGTGTGATTTCTTGCATTTGCAAGTAACTCATAGTCTTCCAGTTCTACGCTCTTCTTGTTGATCAAAGTGATTTTTGCACAGTTGTCGCAGCCTTTATAATAACATTTGTAGACAGTGAAACTGTATACAGAAGTATGCTAATCGGCCACTTTATAAGAACTGCTCATTGATGCAAATATTTAATCTATGTGCCTACATGTGCAGAGTTGGCAGCATTTAGACATGTAGACTTGGTCAAGATGACCTGCTAAAATTCAAACTGAGCATTAGAATACATACACCAGTTAGTTTACATCAGAATGAAATTTCAATGCATTTACTCGCCATCACATTGCACAATCTCAATAATAAATTAATCTAAAGGTATAAAATATAAAAATATAATCTAGGATATGTGCACATAATAATATAAGAGAAATGAGTCCATATACATTATTATTGGTAAAACTTTACAGAATATTAACAATGGAGCAGAAAACCAGAGTAAATCATTATTCCAGGCTGTCATGATCCAAGCAGCCAGGAACACACAGGCACAAATATAATCTTCAAAAAATGGGTTTATTATACCCCCAAAAAGGACAAGATGATTACAAAAATTCAAAATAACAAAAAATAACGTTTTTAAGAACCAAGTGGGCCCATAAAAGAGGTTAACTTAACAGACTGCTACTCAAAAATCACTTAACAAAAACATAACTCAACAAACTGACCTGCCCAAATGAGAAACAGCTCCAGTTATATAGCAAATGAATAAACCATTATATACACCAAAGGTGAAAACTAAAGAGATAACAGATAACCATCATTCAAGAAGAACCCCATTCCCCCTGCATGATCACAATAGATGGTCCAGTCCACTTTATTGGCTTCTGCATTTAAACCAGCTCCACCCTCAGCCTCCTCTTTCAGCCAAACCAGGAAGGACTGGAGCGGAGGTCAGGTAACTCAGAAAGAGTAGAAATATAATCAATATAACATACCTATATAAAATAACAAACAATGCAAAGCAAAGTCTATGCCAACATTTGGGCTATAGCTTAGTGCTGTCATGCATTACAGGTAAACTCAAAATATCAAATTAGTTAACTTATGATCACAGAAACTTTAGAGCATAACGTAAACATAAGACAAAAGACCAAATGAATATTACCTAAGTATCTCAGTTGTGTGGTTGCATGCATCCATCACACAGGCATTAAATTGCCCTGTTCTAAATATACAGATGTGAAACGTTTAAAGAAATTTGCCTTGTGCAAAAAATAAGGAAGAAAGTAGCCAAAAAGGCTGGTCCAAGTGTTTCAGAAACTACTGATTTACTGGGATTCTTCCATAAAATCATCTCTAGGGAATGATCCAAAAGAAAGGAAATATGCAGAGAGCAGCAGTTCTCTGTGTGAAAATGCTGTGTTGATCTCAGAAGAGCATCTCTGAACATGTCAAACCTTAATGCAGATGGACTACAACAGAAGACCACGCTAGGGGCTATTCCTCTCAGCTAAGAACAGGAAGCCGAGGTTACAGTCTGCATGGGCTCACAAAAAGTTGAGCCTTTTTCGAGCAGAAAGGAGGGGGGAGAGAGCAAGGAAGGACATGCAAAGGGCCACATCTTCTGATGGCTGCTCCCAGAAGGTTAACCTACTATCTCACAAATCATCTCAAACTGCTTCCTTGAACATGACAGTGAGTTCAGTTTACTCAAGGGGTATCCACAGTCACCAGATCTCAGCCCAGTAGAACACCTGTGTGATGTGGTGGAAACAAAGATTTACCCAAAATGGGGTGTGTGTGTGTGTGTGTGTGTGTGTGTGTGTGTGTGTGTGTGTGTGTGTGTGTGTGTGTGTGTGTGTGTGTGTGTGTGTGTGTGTGTGTGTGTGTGTGTGTGTGTGTGTGTGTGTGTGTGTGTGTGTTAACAGTTTTATGCAGCGTGTTTTCATTTATTCAACTGACTCTGTGAGCTGATTTGATGGACTGTGCCTTGTTTGACTATCTTGCTCACTTTAAGCTGCATAGTTTTCCAGTCTAGTGGCTTTAGCTTTGAACTTATAAAGTTTATGGCACTGATAGCCTGCATGCCCTTGGTCATAAAGCAAATGCCCACGTTAAACACACAAACACACCGATGCAGAGGCAAGCTGCACACACTTTACACAGGTATATGTTCCCCAAGCCATTTAGCACCACTGCATCTTCGTTTAATAGATATTGGCTGAATTAGGAGACAAAGAATCAAGTCTATTAGCCTTTTTTTAACTGAAATGTATCTTTTGAACAACTCACTGTAATGGAATCTAAATTGCCACTTTGTATTAAGAGACAGCGTCTTTCTTTGAGAGGTCTCCTTAGAATTAAGTCTTTCAGTAAGTTTGTAAGAATGGGGTCTTTTGAGCGGAGTAAACAAGAATAGAGGCTTTGAATGGATCGAGTCAGTGAATGGTTAAATGGGGATGTCTTTGAATGGGTTGGTCAGAATGGAGGCTTTGTATTTTTAGTCCACATTTCCTGAGATAAGGCAGACGCGGATCGCGAGTTTTGTTGCCATAGGTAAATGAGCAGTGGAAGCTGCAGTACCTTTAATAACCAAAGTGACGCACAGCAGCTTAATGTAGAACCTATTTCCCTATTCTTGATTAGTCATGAAGAGGCATGACTACTTCCTTTTTATTGGTCAGACTGTCAGCTATGTAAAGTTGGAGGCTTTTTAGCTAGTTAGATAACTGTCCTCTTAGGGGAGGTATAAAGGTAGTTGGACCAGGAGAGAGGGTGGGGTCTAGCAGTACACTGTAGCTTTTGTATACAGGGAAGGTAACCTGAGGTTGCAATAGGAAGTCCTCTCAGTTACTGCGTCTGTGGGCTGTAGAGCACCTGCAGCCTGACCAAGAGGTTAAATGTAGTGTCTGGCGAAAGGTAGAGTCAGGATGAGAGGGAAATTGTTGTTGTGATATTGTTTGTGAAGCTACATGGAAGAAATGCTGGAGAAAAGAAGTGAAGGAGACATAGACTGGGACAGGAAGATGGGAAGAGAGGAGATAGCAGATTTGGGCTCCTTGATGGATGCAGACATCGAGGTTGAGCTAGATCCTGGGTTTTGCTTGGAAATGGACTCAGAGGTGACTCTAGCTGGACAGGTGAGTCCAGGCTCACAGGAGTGCTCTGACAGTGAGGAAGTGGACTGGTGTGTAATTAAAGGACACACAGATTCTCTGGTTGTGGTTGAAGACATGAAAGAGGGAAGGGCAGCTGAGATTGAGGCGTATTACACGTCAAAGGAGATTGGAGAGACTGATGAAAATGCAAACATGGATATGGAAGATCAGAGGAGCAAAGAGGAAATGGTAGAGGAAGTATTGGATGCATTTTTGGGGCCAAGGGAGGAAATTGGGGTTCATGTCCGGCTCACTATTGAGGAGGTGGAAAGTTACTACAGATTTTCTTGCCGTTGCAACTGGTTATGTGGTAAGTTATACCTATTCATTCTTCATCCTCTTTCTTTTTTATTGTTGTATTACATTAACAGCAGTTTAAGTAATGGCTCTCATATCTTCAAGGGGGTATCTTGTAATCATTAAGACATGATATTTTCATTCTTGAACTTTCAAATAATTCTTATTTTTCTTATACTGTGTGTTTGTGCAGGCCTCAGTTCATCCATGGTCTGAGAAAGTAGTTCCTCTCCCTTCTTTTTCTTCTGGAGTGTCACCTTTGATAAGAAAAGAAAGGCTAATATTTAGTTCTCTCTAAAAAAATACCAGAGGTTCAGAGAGCATGACAGCACTGAATTTGGACAAGGGCCAGAAATGACTGACATCACAATGTAAACCCAGTAAATCATTTGACCAACGAAATCGCGATTAGGTGCTGAGCCACCACAAGCAGCAACAGTGCAAGCTGACAGAGATATTTGAAGATTCTGTAAATCTTCTGAAGGGATTGAACCATACTACTATTCAATTTTCTATGCATCCAGCTTTCTGCCATTTATGTCCAGACACCACTTCAAACTAACCAGTTTGCATATGCCCACAAAAAAAACGTCACTTTGGAGTAAACGGGAGCCCAAATCACATCACCTGGCTGCTTTTGAAGTGGAGGAACGACAGCTTTTCATCCTTTTTCTAAGACCTTCAGCTGAAGCTCTGTTGCTACTATCATTTTCTTTTGTTCACTACCTACATAGCCAAGGGCGAGGGTAGGAACATAGATCGACCAGTAGATTGACAGCGTAGCTTTCACATTCAGGTCTCTCTTCTCCACATCAGACCGGTGCAGCTTCTGCATCACTGCAGACGCTGCACCAATCCATCTGTCAGTCTCCTGTTCCACTCTTTCCTTGCTTATGAACAAAATCCGATATACTCAAAGAGCAATTTATTTGCTTTTTTATACTAATAAACTTAGTGACCTCTTGTATCTTATTAATGGGAATGCTGTATAGGAACCCAAACCCAGTAGGATGGAAATGCTTCATTCTAACATGAAGTCTCAGTTTGCAGTGAATTGCAGCAAACATTTCTCCAGTGGGGACAAGTGAGCCTATATCAGCAAAACTATAACAGCAAAATGTTCCAAAAAAACCATCAAGTCCCTTCACTGTAAGTCACAATGAGATAAGATAGGGTTTTTTTGTTTTGTTCTTTTTCCAGGGGTAAATATCACCCCTTGCATTCCTCCAACCATTTGCTTTATCTCTGCTACTCCTCCTCCTTCATGACCCCTTAAGCACCTTATTCCCTCTTGTTGCCCACCCAGACCCCCACTGCTCCGCTTCCTGCCCCTTCCTGATCCCAACTGTTAATTATTTAAATGTTATATTTTTTGAGTACATTACTATAAGATCACATTGAGGGAGTGGGTCAAGTAAACAGCTCTGGTGAATGAAGCAATTTCTTAACCATATAAATTAACAAGAAAATAGGCAGTTTGTTTTGTTGCATGTGCGTGTGTGTGTCAGTCACGTGGGCCTGTCAATCCAGGATTTCTTTCCTCTCGTCTACTCCTGCTTAATCTGTGTCAGTAGTGGCAGGCAGTCCAGGTGTGTCACTGTGACCCACTAAAGTTTGACCAGTTGCCCACAAACGTGTACGTGAGTGGTCGCTAATCCCAGTCGTTAAGCTTTCTAAAGAACATTAGCGCCTCACCCAGCAGGTGGTATGTGATTGTGTGTCTGTATGTGAGTATACAGGGAATGTTGAAATTGCTTGAAAATTATTTAGAGGGAATATTTTTTGTAACAGACATAGTTACTGTATCACTAAAGATCAGAATGCTCTAATAATAGCATCTCGGTCATCTTAATGTAAAGAGTGCTCTTTTACACGTACATCTTTGTCTCGCTTTAGGTTGTTTTGACACCACAGATACTCTGAGGAGAGAAAATACAAAGAAAGACAGACTGGAAAAAAAAAAACGTCATAGTTTCAGTGTCTTGTAGTATCTGATACTGTTTCAATTCACAGCCAGAGGGGCTTTTAGCATTGTGCATGTGGCAATAGTTTATGCAAGCATGTGAGAAAATTACGATTTGTAGAGTAAGGGCTATAGGAGATACAATTGGTGTGAAGACTCTAATAAAAATAATGTGTAATAATAATAATGCATAATAGAAAGTAACCATGCATAAGGTTATGTTAACAAATCAAAACAAAAAAGCTGTTAAAAAGGAGCCAGATCGGATATTCAGGGGGAGACTTTTCGGTAACCGAATAGCCCCTTTCTCTAAACAGTGCAGCTATTGCTGGCCTGGGTCGGGGCCGGCGTTTGATTTGATCTGCGTGGGAGATTCTGGGTGCAAGGTGTGGTTGGGCAGGTCAGAAAGTGGAAACTCTTGGAGGTTTCTGTGTGAACTTGAGCACATTAGAAGCTTGCGAGCACCTGTGAGAGCTTTCCAGATGGCTAGCCTCATGCAGCTTTGTGTCCAATGACCTCAGGCACTGCTGGCCATTATCGACGTAACAACACTGCTTTACCAAGTTACGAACATCAGATATGGTCATTTATCTGAGCCTATATCCACTTGCTTGGTTTCTTTTATTAAAAAGCCATTTGTGGGCGACACCCTTGCTTGAGGTTAATTTGAGAGAAAAGAGGAAAAGAGTTTTTGTTCCGATTAACATCTGTAGGGGTCAGTCAGTAGAGAACCTTTATTATCGCTTGGCCTTAAAAGCGTTGAAGGGACAAAACTAAGTCAGTTCAAAGAAAAGAGGATTTTTACTAAAACAAACTGAGGTTCAATCAGTCAGTATGTGATCAGTATGGTCTGCACACCTACATTTAGGAGGGTAATGTACAATAAATTTGTCCAAGCTTAGTGCTACAGAAACATGTAGTGAAGGAGATTATGAGTCCGATTATTTGACTGATGATGGGGACTGGGTCAGGTTTTTGCTTTTGAAATGTACACTTTACTGAACTTCGGACACATGCGTCAGTCTGGATGTGGCAGATTAGTGTAATCTTGGAGTCCACCTCAGAGGTCTCCAGCTGTCATGCAAGATTTAAAACCACCTGCTACAGTAAACAGAGGCTGTACAGGACCACGTGTGATAGGCTTCACAGAGGTCATGCCATTGAGGTGCACTCCCTTTATTGCTAATTTGGTTTCTTACACATAAGGTGGCTATAAAAACAATGCTGAAAGCCTATTTTCTTGGCCGCTTTGTTACTGATTGATTTCTTAAATGACTTTTTTTCGAGTTTGTTTAATGCTGCTTTCTCCTAACTCCTCTTAACAGCTTGGAAGAAGGCCAGTGTGTATCAAAAATCTTAACATCTGAAAATTACTGACGGCATTGATATGTTTACTTTTTGCTAGATCACAGTTATAGTCAAACACAATATGATTAAGCCAATATCACTCTACGCAATCATTCATAGTACAAAACATTTTGAAAATCTGGTGAAGAGCAGTTCTTGGTGTTTGAAATGTCACATTATCTTTCATTGTTGGGCTGTTTTAAACTGACCACGTGTTCTTTTCTTGGCTTGCATGTGCCTTGCATTTTTAGTTTATACACAGAACTTTAAAAAGATGCATGCACTGTGACCCTTTAGTGGGTCACAGTGACACATCAGTTCTATCCCTGTGTTAAAAATTTACATCAACAGCCCATTATAACATAGGTGTTCGTAACTAGAACCCAGGATTTTAATGTACTGTTGTGGCTGTGTCTGTGACCCAGAATTTTGTGTTTATTTTTGCATTTGTGATTTATTATGTTATATTGAAAGGATGTTAAGATCTAGGATTATCATGTGTTTGCCTTGAGTTTCGTTTCGTTTATGTTTCTCCTAAGTCTTCTGTGTTACTCTCATGAATTTCTTGTCTGTGTGCTTCATGTTGTCTAGCCGGTGTTATGTCACATGTTTCACGTTTTGTTTTTTCCTGTTTGTCTTGTGTTTCTTTGTTCAGTGTGTTTAATTTTACTCCTCCCTGTAACGTCACTATGTTCATTTGTGTCAGCTGTTTCCCCATGTGTTTCCACTTCCCCTGATCACCTCCTGGATGTATTTAAGTCCACTGTCTTTCTTTGTTCAGCGTCAAGTCGTCGGTGTTAATTCCTTCTGCGTCACGTCAGGTTAAGAGTTTTTCATGATTCTGCTCAGTTCATGTTTTTTCATCATAGTTATTTGCATGTTCCTGCTCAGAGTCATGTTCCTGTCTGTAGTCATAGTTATTATAGTTTAATCATAATAACCACAGTGTAGTTTCCCGAGTTTAGGTTTTAGTTCAGTTTTTGCCCTTATTTGCCTTTTGTATTCAGGTTTAATCAGCCTGAATAAACGGCTCGCTTTTTGTTTGAAATGCAGTTTCGTCTCTTTTTCACGCTACACGCCGTCGGCTCCCCCTGGCTGTGACAATCTATTGGGGGCAATTGTAACAGTTTATTGTTATTATTGTTTTCTTTAAAAGGACATATTCCACTACACTATGAAAAAGCATATTTTGTGTAAAATAGTGGGGGGGGGGGGTTTAATGTGTTAAAACAATATTAGCTTACATATGGACAGGAGAAAAAGAAAGCAACAGTTTGCAGGTATATTCATGACATATACAGGTGAAGCATGTGAGAAATAAATAAATACATGTCATCCATTTATTTCGGGTGCTTTTAAACTAATATATCAACATGTTTACATGATCTTATTATGTTATTTTATCAAGATCTGTTATGCCATCTGCCATATCTGTTGTCAATACTAACATGAAATACGTTAGAAACTTGTTTCATCAAAGCATTATCATACATTTAAGTCACCTGTACTTGTATTTAGTATGTTGACTTAAAATCGAATTACCACTAGAATAGCTTCCAGGTTTTTCAAGTCTTTGTAGGCTTTGGCACATCCTGCAGTACCCAACATTTAAACAAATTTTAAAGTATTTAAGCTATATCATTAGATACAATTGCAGCAATGTGATTACCTGAAAGATTGCTTCTTTTTGAGATATAGTGGCATGATGACTTTTTATATAATAATAATGGATTGCATTTATATAGCGCTTTACAATTCCACTATTCATTCACACACTGGTGGAGGCAAGCCACAGCTGCCCTGGGGCAGACTGACAGAAGCAAGGTTGCCATATCGCGCCATCGGCCCCTCTGGCCGTCACCAGTAGGTGAAGTGTCTTGCCCAGGGACACAACAACCGAGACTGTCTGAGCCGGGGCTCGAACCGGCAACCTTCCGATCACAAGATAAACTCCCAACTCTTGAGCCACGATTGCACCGATCATGTTTGTACACACCAAGGGAGCCATTTATAACAGTCTGACTTCCTGGATTAAAAATAATATTGCAGTCTTGTCCTTATTAGTAAAAAAGGAAACACCTATTGTACTGCTAGTTAGTGTACATATATATGTTCCTTTTCTCAATAAATGTTACAATAGTCCTCGGGCTTCCCTGCCAACAGCTGGGAGCAAAACGGATTCAAAGGACAGACGAAGACTGCACATTTAAATGAGTCTTATCACTAAACAGTGTATATGTGTGTTGCTTTGTTTGAAAAGGGAAGAGAGTGACATGTTTTTGTTTCCCACTACACTAACTCTCTGATAATGATGGTGGTAATACCCAAAGGCCAAGTAACCTGATATGACCTGTTGTCAAACAAAGAGTGACACTAAGACTTTGGTTTGTTTAAGCTACACTAAGACAAGTGTTTGCATAAAGGGAGGGTGTTAGTCACCTAAAATGCACAGCAAAGAAGGGAACACTATGGTTAACAATGAGGATTACTGTATGATGGACTGAAAGCACCAGGTCATATCTTGTCTATGCTTTGTTCTGGCGAATATCATGGACACAGGTATGGTTCTGGGGACAGACTTTATTCGTCTGACTTTTCTGTATATTTCTCTATACATTGGGTTTCTTCTGAATGTTTCGTGTGTGCATGTAGAGTCTAGAGTCTAATGTTTGTCAGCTTACCAAGTCTTGAGTTTGCTAGGATGAGCTTAACAAACCATTTAATTTACCGTTATGTTGTCTCTCTTAAGTTCTAATAATTTCCATGCGTATATTTTTTAGGCACCCCCTTCCTTATGTATGTTTATGGATGGACTCTTGCTATAGATATCAAAAGAAGCATAACAGCTTGCAGTATAGCCACAACATTAAAACCAATGATCGATTGCAGATATAGCGCATCAGACCAGTGGCAGTCTCCAGTCAGGACACTGCCACATCACAAAATAAAGAAGAGCCTGGGCTTGCAGACTTTACAGATCCCAACGCAGTCAAGCAACCAGGAGGTGTGCCAGAGCAAGCCCGATCCACAGAGGCCCCACTAATGTCCTTTTCAAAGAAAAGATCATAATGATGAGGGAATAAAATAATACTTTTGATACAGTGAAACAATAACATGTGAATCCAGTGTGAATTATGTGCTTTAGGAAAATGAAGCAAACAAAGTCAGACTGATACCAAAAGTCAATATTGCTCTTCAGTCTTATCTTAAGCAGTATGTCTGTGTTCACATCCATATTTACAGGAAACTCCCCTCCTAGAAACTTGATGGCACAAATAAATGTTCTTTCTCTCTTTTGGCTCAATATAATACAGATTTCTGTTCCTGGATAGCTTAGTGAACATGAATGTTTCTGTAGGAACTAAATAGAGTAGTGCTTCAGATTTGCCCATGTTCTGTTTTTAAATTAAATTATTAGGTCTCATTATGGACCTTAAATCCATGGCTCAAAAGAACCTGATGTAAAAGATGCCAGAACGCTGCTGCAAGAGAAAGAAAACCCAGAAACAACCACACATCTGATTCAAGCTTCTTCCCCAAATTAATCGAACCACAACTGAAAAAAGGATTGCCACTAACTTTCTACTCAACTCATAATTAATAAATAATAAACACAACTGCAAAAGTAACACAGGAATAATGCCTGTGCTGATGGAGGTGAGGGAGCAGAAGCTCCAGCTTCTTGGGTTTTATATGAGCGAAGGTGAAGCTTCTGCAGCCAATCAGCACTAGGAATAAATCTGAAGCTTAAATGTAACTGTAGAAAGTTAATGACAGGATGACAGATGTACTGGTACACTGGGGCAAGTGTAACACTTATATTATTGAGCTCGTCACATAAAACACATCTCAGCATAAATAATTAAATACCAAACTGTAATAGCAAATGGCACAGAGTTCATTACAGCAGTGCCACATTTTCTCTGCTTGTTTTCCCTGCTCAAAACCAATAAAAAACTTTTTTAAATAAAACACAACAAAGCTCAGAGCTTGTTTAGATCTTTGATATAGAAACATGTGAATGATATGTATGGATTACAGTAGAGTACTGCTTTTTTATGGATGCTGTGGAGGTGGCTTAGTTTACATGTCTTAACAGTGGGAGTGAGTGATGTTCATTTTTTTTATTGTATGTATATAATGTATGACTATCAGTTTCAAGTTGAGCTCTGGGCAGTTGTTATTGTATAGTTTCCATTGCATATAAAATACCAGGCAGTCATGACCCCTACAGCATTCACCGCAGTAGTCCAAATCAGCTGTGAGTGTTGCTAGAGTTTTGCCCTCTTCATCACAGCAGCCTGTGCCAACATCAGTAAGCGACCCTGCCACTTCAGCCAGAGTCTTAATTCATGATTGCCCAGTCCTAACTGGTGCACCAAAGTAAGTTTCCCTGTTGAGCCCCTTCTGCTTCAAATCATTGAGAAGTGTTGAAAAGAACACCGAAACTCTTATGTGATGCAACCAGAATAGTTCAGCAGAAAGTAACATGTTAATTTAAGAGATGATTACTCAAACTGTAGTGAGAGGCCAACCGAGGACATAAAGTATGTTTTTAGTCCCTTTTAATACATATTCATGAGGGTTAAAAGCTCAGAAACTGGAATCTGTAAAGCTTTTTCAATATGTATTTAATCTGTTTCTCTGTGCTTTGTGGTGAAGATTATTTTGGAAAGTTGTCTGTTGCGTGATTAAAATCTCCTTCCACTTCTGCATATTATGTTACAGCTTGTCTAGCCTACAAGGCTCCCTAACCTCTAGTTTGATCCCCAGTATAATTACAATCTCTATCTCCAACTGGGGGAATGACCTTTAATCTGATTAATTTAATCTGTATGAGGCGAGCACATGGGCAGATCAAGAACTGTTGACAAAGCCTGTTAACATATCAGTACTGTTTGTTTACAGCAAAAGTAACCTGCGTTTTGGTGAAATGAAGTATATATGAAAATGCACCACAATATACTGTTTTATTAATGAATTATGTGTAGAGATGGTAGACATATTTTTAGAACCATGACAGTCTAAACAATCCTCAAATTAATCTGTCAGACTTTGCTAAACTTTGTGTATTCGGTTCAGATGTATTGCTACTTATAATTTTGTAACTTTTTTTTCTCCAGATGAGATCATGCAGCTGGACAGCTGTCCTCTCCGCGCTGCTGACATCACTCCTGACCTGCAAAAGAAGTTTGCCTTCCTTTCAGGTCAAATTGCCATGTCTTTTTTTTTGTCTTCCTTTTTGTTTTGTCTGTCTGCTTCACCGGATCTGGGTTCTTTGTCATTTTGTTTGCTATTTTTCAATGATCAGCACTCCTCTTAAATTTTTCATAATTCAGCTGAACAGGACAGCTTTAATTTGCCATTCAAATTTCCCCTCTATCGGTTTCCTCTTCACGGTTTATCACGTTACGGCCCATGCTTCATTGATACTGTTACCTGGAATTTTTGGACTTACCGCCTCTGCATGTTAGATGTTTTCACCTCCAAAAAAGTGTATTTTTAGCATCATTTTAAAGACATTTCAAGCTACAGCAAGTCCTACAGTGACAAAAATCCTGTCCAAGAGGCGACCTTGTGGCTGTGGCAGAATTGAGAAAACATTTTGCAGACAAAGATCTAAGCAGACGTTGAAACCATGACCATGCACTTGCTGTTGCTATAGTGATGAGGGAAGGAAAAGGCAGAGATTTATATTCTAGTCATGAGTGCTGACAGAGCAGCTGTTTCACACAGGGACAGGCATGCGCGTGCGTGCGTGCGTGCGCGTGGTGAGACTGTTGTTGTCAACGTTATTCACTGTGTGCAAACACTGAAGCATCCCTCTGTCTCATATCATTTTATTATTTTTCTATCCTTCCATCTTTAATTGTTATATAATCTTTTGTCATCATCTTATTGAGAGTGAGAACACTCAAATATTTCTTTTTTGTCATTATTTCATGTAAATGATCTCTGAGTCTCAAAGTCTCAAACCTGAGGCAACATTTAAATCATGTGCTGGAGATCAGTATTGGAGAAAACATGTATTTACATGAAACCAGTGGCTTTTTGCCGATTGTCTGTTGAAGAGAACGAGAGCCTACAAGACTATATTTTTTTTATGTGAATATATAGTATTTTTTTCTGTCCAGTCTCCAGTATCACAATCTAGTCTTCACATCAGTGCCCCCTTGTGACTGCATTTTTCGTTCTATTCTTATGTCCTATTAAACATAAAGCATTCTTACAGAACCCCCTATTTTATCTGGAAAGTTTCAGTGTATCTTGTTTTCCTTTTCTTAGGAGGAAGAGGAGATAATGGCAGCCCCATCATTGTGTTCCCAGAATTCCCTGCATTTGGGGAGATCACAGACAAGGAGTTTCACAACGTGTTGACCTACCTGACAAGCGTCCCAAGGTAAAGTCTGAACTTTTTCACCTCTAAAGTCTCATCTCGCTCACCCTGTGTCACCTTTCCCTTGGTTTCTCTACGGTCATTGCAACAAAGTACTGCTGATGAACATATCCAGGTTTATGGATAAACCATGTGGCCCAGACAGTATCAAATATTATGTAATAAAATAGAAAGGCTTTGAAAGTGGCTCAAACTAGGGAAGTTTTCATGCTGATCACCTGAACTGAAACTAGAGGAAGGATAGTGATGTACTGGAAGGAGTGTATGAAGTCTGCCAGTAGATGGCAGTAGTTAACTTATTACAGCCTCACTCTAGAATTGCTCAAAGAGAAAGACTCAATTACCTCATAGCTTTGTATAAAAGAAGAGGGCCAGTTGGGATTCCTGCGGACACTTTATTTTATAAGTGTTCTTCAGTTCAGTCTTTGTCCACATGGGCAGAGCAGATGTCGAGAGAAGAGGAAAAAATTTGCAGGAGCAACCGTTTCTCCAAATTTCTTTTATAATCAATACCTGGCTCTTTAAATCATGATATTTTTTTATGTTTTTTGATTTAGCTTATCATCTTGTATGTCCTGCTTTCCCTTCATTCTGCCTGAAATTTCTCATTGTGTATAAATAGAAACCAGCAGTGATTCTAGCGGGTTGAACCTGAATAATGCATACAGCTAACCAGAGGGGGTGTGTGTGTGTGTGTGTGTGTGTGTGTGTGTGTGTGTGTGTGTGTGTGTGTGTGTGTGTGTGTGTGTGTGTGTGTGTGTGTGTGTGTGTGTGTGTGTGTGTGTGTGTGTGAGAGAGACATGGCCACTTGCTCACTGAGGCATGTCTCCGTATCCATGTGTCTGCAATGGCCTTTAGTCACAGCACAGCTTTTCTTCCGTTAACAGTGGAGCTTTAATCACTTGAAGTAAATACCGAGTTAGTTGGCCAATGTTTGGCTAACTTTATTTCAGTATGGGCTTAATTTTCCTAACTGGATACAATTTAGGTAATGCACTTACTTGTTGGTCACTCTGTCAAGTGAGTGAGGGTCAGCCACAGGGTGAGATGGTGCTGAGCCAGCCTCAAGCTGTTCTGAATGCACAGACAGATGGCTGGAGATACCTGAGGGACTGACACCACGAATGAGGCACACAGAATCCAGGGACAAATGTCTGTTCTGACCTTGGACAGCTGCTGCTTGTTTGAAATTAATACCACAGGATCGATATTAATTGTAGACATAATTTCTTATGTTGATACTCTCATACATACGTACGTGTGCATGCTTGACTGGCTGGTTGCTGGGATGTGTTGACTACTAAACTAATTTGGGTCTTGTCTTGTGAATGAAGGAATCTAATTAATTGACTCTATTCTTTGCATCCACCAACACTCAGTAAATGAACCCGTAAATGGTTTGTGTATCTTGGGGAATACAGTCAGCAGACAGACTGTGGGGGGAGGGGCATTAAGCTGGTGCACTCTTAAAGTGGACATGAAACACTACGTATGAAGGTTAAGACCATGGAGCTCTACTCTTAAAAGAATTGTGAGAGATTTAACAGTCTGTGACTGTGAAGTGTTTAAAGCTACAGGCTTTAGCAAATGCATTGCAACATCTTGTGCCAGTACAGAATGTGATGTCACAGGGTTGGTAGGTTGGTTGCTGCTAATAGACTTAGATTAGTTTATGTAAAATAACTAGTGAAAGAAGCGATAACTCAGTGGAAAGCAAGGAAGCTAAAACTAAAAAACAGTTTATGGTGGCTACTTTATTTTTACTGTCTTTTTCACTCTCTGCGTCTTTTTCACTAACTGATTCTTTATCGTTGGCTAGCTGCACCGAAACAGGAGAATCCACTTGTTAGCCGTAATGTTAGGATTTGCAGAGTACTTTATAAATAACGACTGCATGGAGGAAATCCAGTTTACAGCATATAACATTTACTACATGCACATCACAACACAAGCATAACTACGTTTTTTTACCAAAGCACAACTGGGAATGCCAATCTCCATCAGAAGGTCCGCAGCAAGGTCCAGATATAAATGAGGTCACTTACATTTGGACCTTGTTTTTCCTCACTACTTGTATGAATTTCTAATATGGCACATCCAGTGTCTGCAGTGGTTCCACTACATAGGGGACCTACCAATGCTTGCCAAAATGAAAAAATGCCTATATAACAGCAAATATGATCTTGGATTTAAGCTCATTTTGGGTTTAAACCCAGTAAATAAACACCATGTCCAGCTTTCACTGAAATCTGCTAATATTTCTAAGTAGAACAGCAGTTCTTGTGCCTTATAGAGGGATGGATGAACAGATACGTTGCCATCACATAACTTCATCAGTCCTTCAGCCAGATCTCGTTACACTATGTTGACACAGACAATTTGAATACAAGTTATTGTTTTGCATCGTGTTAAATAAACCAGTATAAAGCATCAAATAATTATAGTTTGTAATTCTTCAAAAACCATGCAAGGACCTTGAGAACTGGCCTGAGGAAATTGAACTCTCACCTTTAGAATGAGATAATCAGTGAACAGAACATTCTACATTCGTTATATTACTATAGTAAGTACGGAAGTAATTATATATGACTTTTAATGTCTTCCTCATATCACACTTTGCAGACTGATGCCGAAAATAAAATGAAACCTCAGTACTTCCACAGACAGTTTCACTCTAATGTGACCATTCAAATAGTTAAATGTCTAACGTCACATGTGAGAATGTTCAATACTTCAATTTTCTTGAAACAGGAGCTTTACTGACCTCTTGAAATTCCTCATAAAATGTTGTTCACTGTTTTAAATGTCAACTACCACTCATGTGTTCAGCTGCTAGTGAGGGGAGGGGCTCTGTGCCTGCTCTATCCACAACTGGTGGACCCAAAGATCGCACTGTTGGTTTTGGTAATATTTTGATTGAGTATCTAATTTTGTAGTCATTTTTAGTAGCGATTAGCATCCGGATATCAATTTTTGTGACAATACTGATGGAATGCTCCCTCCTCAGACACATTAGCCAGGTACCTATAAGCAGGTCAGCTATGTTTTGGCAGTAGGTCTCAAAATTGGTGTGATTGGTTTTGTCTGAACATACACAGATTGTGTGATATTTCAACAAAGACACAACTACAATTGTTAGTGTGTACAATCAAATTGTAAGCTTTTTGTTGATAACGAAAGACCAAAGAAAGAAAGAGAGGCCCAAATGACTTCTCTGAAATCATACCATCTCTGATCTAAGTCTATATTAATTTGGTCTTTGCTAGAGAAAATCATTTCAACTTCATAATACATTAAATTAACATGGATACAATCACTGCGAGAAAATCCCCCTTAGAAGTCAGGCGAATGGTTTTGTTTTCATAAGCATAATCCAAATTAAAGTTTATTTTAATTTATTTTGTTTCTTATAGATTCACAAATTAACAATTGGTTTGCTTCTTATTTATTATATAACACAGATGCACATTTCTTTGCCCTGTTAAAAGACAAGAGGAGGCCGGAGCTGTACCATGCGTGTTATGTGTTGCATATCCACTAAACCAGGAGACTCATCCCATCACTGCAGTGGCTTTGGGCAAAAGCTTTTTCACAGCTCGACTCACAGCTCGAGGTGCTTCTGTACCCTTTGACATTAGAAATCCAATTATTAGAAGGACACTCATGGATGCGCAGCCCCCAAAGCACCAGAAAATATCTATGAATATTTAAATGAGTAGTGTTTGCAAAAAAATTTATAGCTACACAAAAAACTGTACATCCACTTATTCACATTTACCTTCAAATTTCTGCTAATACTTTAAAGTTGTGCTACTACTTGATAGGCCAAATGATTAAATTTCCCATCCCCTGGCAGTGGATGTTCAGCATAAACCACCCTCTTATTTTACGAGTCATAAATGTCTGAAAGGATGAAAAGCTCTTGTCTCACTTTACCTCTGCACATGAGTTGTAAAGCAATGACTGTGTGAAACTGCAGGGGTGAAAAGTGAGGATGATAGAGGAGGAGAAAAAGGAAAAGATGAAAGGGGAAGGAAGTGTCATGAGTAATTTAATGTAAATGATACAGTAAGTAACAGCATTAACTAGAGAGGCAGACATGAATAGATTTACTAATACTGCAAGCTTTGGGTGCACACTGTAAATGTTCTTCAGAAGCTCACATCTGTTTTGATCCGTTGATTGGCTAATAAAGCTGCCCATTGCTATGCACCCTTGGTTTGGTTGGCTCTTATTCCAGCAGCTCTCAGCTCTCATTGGTTAGCGCACAGATGCAGTGAAGGGGGTGCAGAGTCTGGATCCTGGAATGGTCTTAAACATTTGGCTGCCTCTGCTTCAAACAGCACAACACACTGGGATCTGCATCTACTGTGTTTTCATTTTGCCTTCATTGTTACACGGACCGCTCTTTTTTTAACTGCTGCCACCTTGTCTACGCAGTCAATAGTTGCAGAATGAAAGATGTGAAAACAAATACTTGAAGCTTACTGGAATATTTCTGCTTGAAAGGTAATGACGGTGCTTTACCTCTACCTGAAACAGGATGCACATGTTTCAGGTAGTGTAGATAGGATTCTGCTGGTAAACTGCACGTGCGGCCGTCAGTAGTTGTTGTCAGTGTTTACCCATCCCCTCCCCATTTCTACTGGGACCACAAAGGAGAGCAGGGGAATGGGGGAAGTGAGGGCTGGGGGCTGGTGGCCAAGAAATCTGGAGGCGCTTCACAGTATCTCCTTTTATTGATGGCGCCAGCTGTCTAAGAAGATAAAGAGCAGCACAACAAAACTGAAATCTGTGAACAGGCACTTGGCTTCACTTCTGTGCCATAGAGGATTTTTTCCCACCTCTTAAAGCTCTTGTGTTTAAAGAATTCCCTACTTGTCTGTCGTTTGGTTGTAGTACAGGCTGTTTCCATGTAAAACAAACAAACAAACTGATATGACATCCTCCACATTCACTGTGCTGCTAACTTTCTCACCCTTGAACCATCAAGCTGGTCACAACAGATCTGTTTAGTTTGTGCTGAAAATGTTTCCTCCTTGTGTGTTCCAGCTTGTCGTCAACAGGCGTGGGGTTCATCCTGGTGATTGATCGCCGGCAAGACCGATGGGCAGCTGTAAAGGGGACCCTGCTTCGTATTGCAGTAAGTTTGTCTTTGCCTCTGCAGATCTGAGCATGCACTTGCCTTCTGCATGAGTCTCACTGGGACAGAAACAGATATTTCATCAGCTGTGAGAGTGAGGGGACCGAGGTTTGACAGGAACTGTCCGTACACCATCACCCATGGGAGGATGAAGCTTATTAGGCCTCAGAGAGATGTTGTAACTTCCTCTACTTAACAGCTCCACCACTAATATATGAGAAAGCACAGCCATAAGCTCTCGACCATTACCATCACAGTCAGTGTTTTCACAGCTATGGGGAAAAATAAGCTGAAAATACAGCAGAATGTGTTTGTTTTGTTCACACATTCGTTTAAATCTTTCACTCATCATCTTGGCTTTACATTGATTGATATTTGGGCCTCTATTATAAACAATTGAGTAAATTAGTATAAATGAGTCACTTAAATGCTGCTCACAGTGGCTTAAAGGACTCCTGCACAACCTACTAAGCAAAGTAGCCTTTTGTATGTTTTTCAGCTGCTGCATGATACATCAGGATAGAGGGAACTTCTGATATAATCTCTTCCATTGCTCATTAATCCTGCTTCTTTTTAGATGGAAAACTGACACTAACAGAATAAGGAGAATGTTATTTTGGAGCATGTTTCATTTGTCCCAGGCTTTACTTGTGTACAGTGAGCCAGAGTGTCTATATGATCATCCATGTTTCAGGCTTTCTGTAGGGAGTTGATGAAGCACTGGCAGCGCTCCATAGTGTATATAGATGGGGGTGGGAATCACCCTCTTACACAATCTCTGTATTGTTTAACTGGAGCTAAACCAATGGACTGCTGACAAGCACCATGATTCATATACTAATGAAAGGCGGCCACTTTTCTTTGGCTTAGTAGCTTCTTTATGTAACAAAAATGAGCTACTGTGTTGATCTCCAGTATCATAGAATTGCTCCACTGGAATCAAAAGAATCTCAGGATTTTTCAGACACGGCAGATGACAAAGATGGTGTGTAGGACAGTTTTCCTTAAGGAAATCTACATAGAACAGCATTTTTTGTGTGAAGCAGATCCTCACGTGTCTATTGAAAACACTGAAGGAGGCAGATGTATAAAAAGATGAAATGCCTGAGTGGGAGAGCAAACGATGGCTATTACCACCCACTGTCTCCAGAGATATGGGAGACCCACTCAGTCATTTCAAATTAAATCAAGCTTTATTAATCCCACAAGGCAGACTTTTACAGGTTGACAGGCTGGTAATAAGGGGCCATTCAGTCAGCCCTGTACTAATACTCTGCTTGAAGTGATTCCACCAGGCTGTTAAATACGTGGTGATGAAAAGTGGCGCTATCTGTAGAGTGGAGGTTCTTCCGTCTGTGTGTTGGTCTGTGTCTGTGAGAAAATAAGGCGGCTGAGGAGTGATGCTCTTTGTCTTTTGCTGTGCATGTGCATGTCTATGTAGATGTGTGTACTCGTGCATATGTGGGCTTGTGGGCCTGAATGTGGGTCAGTGTGTTTTTGAGGACAGCTGAGCTGAGTCTTATGAGAGAAAGTGTTTGTAGACTGGTCTTAATTAAGTCTGTCACTACCTAAAGCTTGTCATTTATCAGGCTCCTCCTGAGGCGTGTGTGTGTCAGCCATTGTCAAAGAGCAAGTAGTGCATGACTGCCAGAGACAACAGATCCAAGCAACATGGATGAATGCTTGGAAGCTAAGACTGGATATATAATATAGTGTCAGCTCCCAAAACTGTCTGTAGCCTTTAGCCTATGAGAACTTTAATTTAAAGAAGATAACCTGCTGCACATGAATATATAGTTATATTTCTAAAAATATATATTTTTAATTCCTGCGACTGTTTTAGAAAACACACTGTGTTAGTTGGACTATATTTAGCTAGTGCACTAGGACTCACAGCAGTGCCTTTGTTCAATGTATTCTCTGAAGGTTTAACAATACATTACATTAAAGTTCCTAACAGCTATTCTGGATTCTTACCAGGAATCGGATATATCAGGCTTTGCTACACACAGGCTCAGATATTAATTTGCATATATATTTCTTAGGATTTTGGTTTTTTGATGGTGATAAAATATAGAATCTTACCAGATTTACCATTTACTCGTTTCAGATTTGTTTCTGCACAAGACTGCCAGATCCATTAATCATAAAATAATTAATAACAGGCCTGTTTTGTGATAACACCTACCACTAACAAACAGAGCCATATGTTCTGCAGATTGCATGATTCATCTCTGCAGATGGTGAATGACCATTTTAACCAGTTATCTTCCTTCTTCCAGCGGGTCAGTAAGGACAAACAATGGATTGATTTATTAATCCCATTAATAATGCTGCTCCCAAGAGGATTTCTTTTATGAACAATGTATTCGCTCTCACTTCTGCTTGGACCAGCATTCCCCAACTCACTCGAGGAGGATGGCCAATCAGACAAACCATCCATTTAGGTCATTAGCTAATTAAAGCTGCATTATCTATTGTATTGCCTGAAGAAGGGAGATCAGCTTGTGCCCTCCATGCTGTCAGTGGGTGTCAATCATGACATTTTAATTAGCTTTTATTGGGTCTGTTGGCTGAGAGTGTGTGGTAGATGGACAGAAAGATACATATGAAAAGGATTTATGTGGATGTTCTGAACACATGAAGCAAAACTGTTTTGCTTAGTGAAATCTGTTTTTGTGCTGAGTATGTTGTTTGAAGCAACTGTCTTTGTTTTCTTTTTGCAAAGAAATAATCAAGTTAATTATAGACGTGTCCCCTAGTGTTTATACTGTGCAGCCAAGCTGTGAAAAGGGCTAAAAAAATACTCCTCAGATACAGGGATAAGATGTGAAATAGATGTGTCTAAAAAGGAGATAAATTGATAACTTCCTTGTCACCAAACAACTCAAAACTATGCCAGTTCAGCTTGACAATGTCAACTGAGTAAGGGGAAACCCTGATTGAATGTGCCTCCACACATGTGTGAATACGCCGTCTGCCTCATTATTCATGCAGAAGCATCTCAGAGACATGAAGATTAATGTCCCTGGCATGCGATGGCGCCCTGCACCCTCCACATTTTCTTCATTCTCTGGTAGTCTACTAGCTTCTTCACATCGGTGTTATCACGTGGGAGATGGAAGGAGAGACAAAGGGGGGGAGTAATATATGAGAAGTCCATGCTGTCAGCAGGAAAACAAAAGAAGAAAAAAACAGAACATGTACAACTGAAGTGTGATGACTTGCTTGCCTTACTACATACTCGGTCTCCTTTCCTATGTCAGGGCTCCTTCCCAGGGAACCTCCAGCTGGTTCTGGTTCTGAGGCCCACTACCCTTCTGCAACGCACACTCTCCGACATCCTCTTCAAGTTCAACAAGGATGAGTTCAAGATGAAGGTGCCGGTGCGTGCGCTTTGGGTCTCCTGTGCAAAAACACACTTGTGTCTATTCCATGAGTGACTTGTGTTCTCCTCTCAAATAGGAAAAAAAATGAAGAAGAAATATAGTTGCTCAAAGATGTTGATGTTTGTCTCTCTCAGGTGATTATGTTGAGCTCTATAACTGAGCTGCACTCTTATATTGATCGCACCCAACTGACCCAGGAGCTCGGGGGAACACAGGAGTACTGCCATGAGAAGTGGATCTCTCACCGCACAGTATGTACTGTTCAGTACTATCCATTGATTATAAGACAATTTTAAAAAAAAAAACCTTTTTCTGCATGCCTGTAAGCAAGGGTTAAAGTGGGTTTTGGTAGAAGGGAGAACTCTAGTATTCAATGCAGCTGTAAGGATTAGGGGCGGGATCATTTAAAAATAATACTTTAAGATCTAATTTAAACTGAAATGTGCTACCCTTGACATAACCACTTACAATGAACACCACAACCTGCACTGCTTAGTCTGTGTGCCACAGTGCTGTAAACTAACCACTACAGCCTGCACTAAAATCCCCAGCATTTTCATCCAGCACATATATACAGTATGTACCATGTACAGGTCCAACATCTGATGACCAAAGAATAAGCATGGTTACATAAGCTTTAAATTTCCAGTTTATCAGATGCCTTTGAAAATAATTTCTCATCTTCCTCTCCTGTCCTCTTTGTCTTATACCTTTCTCCATCTCTTTGAGGGAACTTGCTATACCACACACAATTGGCTCGCAGCCACACTGTGGTCCAAACGGTACAGAAATAGTTTGTATTTGCTGATATTTGCTAAACTTTTTGAAGCATTTGAAATTACCTGAAGGTTATAAGTGTTACTCTGTTTATCCATGAACACCTTACTTGTGTTTAACGTGGAAGCTGGCTTGTAAGTTGGCTGCAGCACATGAAAAATAAATTTTTCGGTTCTATTAGATATTAAACTGCTGATAAGATTTGATCACTTATTAGCTAAAAGTGCCAGAACTGGATCCATCCAGTCTACTTTAACCTCCGCCTATACAGTAAGATCAAAATGTAAAGTGATATTTGCAAATTGAGTACTGACGATATTGACATAAAGTATTCTACTTACAGACTGCAATTCGGAACTAGCCAATCCCCTCAAAAGTGCACTTTATGATTTGTTTTACATGTTACAAGAACCCAGTGCATTTTATCAGCATCACCTGAGAATGAAAATTTGGCATTTTCTCGATGAAAATCTCTGTTGTCTCCCGTGACTCAGGCTATTGAAGGCTTTGCACTGATGGTAAAGAAAACTGCACAGACTCTGCAGTCATTTGGGACTGAGCTGGCAGAAACTGAACTCCCAAATGAAATACAGGCCACAACCATCCTTCTGAGCACACACACCAGCAAGAAAGAAAGAATGAAGGTAATACCTTCAAATATAAAAATGCATTCTTTGAAATTACAAGAGTAATATGATATGCATTAATTGCTTCATTGGTCTGTTCAGATAATGCATGCTTGCCCCATCTGTCTCTGTATTTCTAGGAGGATTTACTGGTGGCTCTGGGTCAGGGCAGCAGGCTGTTGGAGAGCATCAATGAGCCTGTAGTGCGAGACCCCGACCACAACATGAACCAGGATGAACTGGAGAATCTGGCTACAGTTCAAAGGTTGGAACCAGTTACGCCAGTGGCACAGCTGCGGGACGGTGACTGAAAACTAAAAAACTTCCAGTCATGGCACATTAGGAGATATTAGAGGAGCACTTTTTTCTTTGCTGATTGAGACAGAACTTTTAACTTTTTGTGGGATGAATATTTGTTTGAAATTCATAAATAATGATTCCCTAGATTTTTTTGGACATGCTTTGAACTAAGTTAAAATTAAGAGCTAAGCATATCAGGCCAGCACTGAATTATAAAGGCATTTCACATCCTGATGTATTTACGTAACAAAAATTAAAGCCTTTTTTAAAATGCAAGATATTTTTTCCTGGCCTGTTTCATCTCTTTTCGCTATTTTAGGAATATTGTTTCAAGTCAGTATGCTTTGAGGTCACACGGTATTTTAAGGCACATTGAGAGAACCGATCTCCACAATAATCATAATAGTTATTGCCACTAAATAGCATAAAAACATGCAAACACAATAAACCAAGAGGATCTGAAAACCTCAGTCAGCATTCTCTGCTTCATTAATTTTCCCCCTACGGCTTTAGCTCGATTTAACGCTGGCTCTTTCCTCTCCGTCTTTCTCGCCTTGCCTGGCAGATTGCTGTCTCAGCTGGACGAGACAGAACGAGCTTTTGATGAGTTCTGGGTGAGACATCAAACCAAACTAGAGCAGTGTCTTCAACTGCGCCACTTTGAGCATAACTACCGAGAGGTGAGCAGGACTTTTTTTATATATTGAAATCCCGCATACTGGATCTCTTCAAAACTTGTGTTTCTGGTGCAGGTGAGGGCTCTGCTGGATCAGGTGTCTGAGAAACTTGCAACCTTCTCTGAGGTTGGGATCAGTCCAGCCCATGCTGACCACATCTTCATTGAGCTCACGACCTACGAGGAGAAAGTCTGTGTAAGTCACACCTGAATCATCACAATTAAAGCTTTGTGTAATCATGACCCAAACAGCTGAATAAGATGCTTTATAATATGGATGGGGGTGGAGGGGAGGTGTTCTGCTTTCTTTTTTGTCATTTCGAAATTACATTACACTCCAAAAACAAATCACCGGCTGTGTTTTAGCAGATGATTGAAATTAAATGATATTTAAATAAACTTTCATGTAAGAAAATTAAAAAAACGGAGATGTGCTTCATTTTGTTCAAAATGACTAATTTGTTTGCGATTTTATATAGTAAGGTTGATAGAACAGATAATAGTGATCATCATCATCATCATGAAATGTGATTAAACATCTTTATATTTCATATTCATGTGTAAAATGTCTAAAGTGCAGCAATTTTCTCAAGTTTTCTTATTTCATAATGTGCGTTTATCTAATAAAGTACTGCACAGAGGACGCAGGGATCACTAAAAAAGTCCAACTTAAGGACATCAAACTAGATGAGTTTCTCCCAAACTGTGAGAATAATTAAAGTCCATAAAGATAATAAGGAAAACCAAAGCTTAAGGAAGGTTAGCAAGGAGCAAGGGAACTCAGATGACATCAAGGGTGGAAAAAGAACAAGGTTGTGTCTAAAAATACAACAATCTACACAAAAAATTAAACAAATTTAAAGTAAAAGCGTAAGTAATTCAAATTGAAACATGCTATGCACTGACCAACAGAACCACATACTAAGCAAGAAAGACCTAAATAAAAAAGTAGTGCAATCAGCTTTAAATCAAGAACCAAAACTACATCAGTAGCTTCATCTGGACAAAATCCCATTACACTCTGCAGGAACTCTTAAATATGAGCTTTTAGGCTTATATTTCCTAAAATTCGTGTCACAGCTGCACAGTGCATTCAAAGCACAATACCTGTGTGCACAACAACCCCATATATTTTTGACTCACTCAGTGTCTATAACCCAACTGGACCTCTCAGGTCATCTCAGTGTGCTTTCAATAACTGTGGTCCTGTTCTTTGGAACAAACTGTCCGCTGAGCTGAGGTCAGAACTGAACTGTTGCACTACACTGGTCCTCAGGAGGTTCTGGTCAGAACTGCAGCCTTGTCCCAGGAGGGTGATGAACTGATCCAGAAGTCCCATTACGCTGAGGACTCCATTCAGCCCAAATGCAGTGAGCTTAGAACAATCAGTGAAACTGTGAACAACAATCTGAGAGCCAAGAAGGACCATCTCCTCAAAGCCAGGGAGCTACACCACCGGCTGGAGCGGGTGAGAAGACAACTGCATACATGCCCCCATTAGTCCCTTTGTCTTGTGTTGTTTCTGGTTTTTCCACTTTCATCCTCCTCTGCTCTCCTCTGCAGGCATCAAAGTGGGTTGATGATGGCATATACCTGCTGGCTTCTCAGCCGGTTGATAAATGTCAGTCACATGAGGGCGCAGAGTTGGCCCTGCAGGAGCTGGAACGTTACCTGGATAATGCAGGCGAGAATCAGCTGACAGACCTCAGCACCATCTGGAAAGACTACGAGGCCGTGCTGAACCAGCAGTTTAGGGTAAGAGGACTGACATGAGAGGAGAACACACGTGTTGCATTCAAACGTCACATCGCTGAGGTTTTCGCCAACAAAAATGACCACATTAGTGCTAATGTCTAACATTGCATAATATCTCATCTCAGATTATTGTGTTACGACTTTACTGATGTTGGCATACATCAATAACACATTTAATGGTGACACTTTTCCGGTGGCTTCCTGTGCATCAGGACCAAGTGGAGAAAGTTTTCCAGAAGCAGGCGTCCATGCAGGAGATGTTTGACAAGAGGAGAGTCAGCCTCAAGAAGCTAGCAGCTAAACAAACCAGGCCTGTGCAGCCAGTAGCCCCGAGACCCGAAGCCTTCATCAAATCCCCTCTCAGCTCACCTGGTCAGTCTTCACACGGCCGTACATTACACTCGTCATGCAGTGCAGAGCCTTTTCAGACTTTCTCAGGTTTTTGTGCTCTTCAGTCTTAGCATTACTTGAAGCCTGTTGATGCTGTCTCTAGCTCTTATGTGTGCAATACCTGAGACCATGCATTAACAGTCCATTTTCCACTGTTCAAACACAATAAGGATGCATAACTTATTGCAGAACAACCTTGTAGAAGGAAATAAAAAAAATCTTATATTTTTAGCTTGAAATCACTATTTTCACGACAAAAAAAATGTATACATTTTCTTTATTTATCCTGCATCCTACACATTTACATACAAGGGCCTTTACACACTCTCCAGTTAATTTATAGTTTTTCACAGCTATTCTATTAGTCAGTATATTGAAGCATTGACAGTAATAGAAACCACATAACCTCTTTGTATTAATTGTACAAAATTGCCACACAATGTATAATATACATGTTGCAAAAAGGATGTTTCAAGCTGCAAGCATTACTGAGCTGAAACCAGCTTCTTACAATAATAAAGTATTTGGAAACCTTGAATGCAGCTTTTCTAATATCATGCCACATTCCTCATGACCAGCTAAAACGATCAAAGTTATTAATAGTTATTACATAGTTTAATAAGTTGAAAATCATCCCTGTATTTTCACATCCCCAGCACGCAGAGCAAAGCTGGAGAAGAAATGCTCAGAGACAGACTCCGGCAACTGTGAAAAAGTGAGACTCAAGATTCTGTTTGTAAACTGTTGTACAAGTGTTTTCTGAAGACTTTGGAGTCTGTTCCATATCCAATGTTCCCCCCTTTTTTTTAGGGAAATGGCCAACTGAAGAACGAATACAGTAGCAGCAGACATACCTCTCTGTCAGAGGAGGAGGAGAACCTGGCAGTGCTCAGGCGGTGAGGGATCAACACTAACTCTTTCATCTGTAATCAAATTACACAGCAGATGGGCTGTGTGAAAAGGGTTATCTGGGGATCTAAAGCTCCGTGCAGCTATCTGAGTACACCAAACCCCTTACTTGATCTCTCTGCCTTTGCCTTTCTGCAGACATGTTATGAACGAGCTGCTGGAAACTGAGAGGGCTTACGTGGAGGAGCTGCTCTGTGTCTTACAGGTGTAGAATCACTCCACAGAAGGTTTTCTGCGCTCTCTGTTTTTCCTGCTCTGGGTATTTCATATTGTGCTTTTGTTGGTTTGTTTCAGGGATACGCCTCTGAGATGGATAATCCAGCAATGTCTCACCTTATCCCTGCGCCTTTGCAGAACAAAAAGGAGGTTTTGTTTGGCAACATGCCGGAAATTTACCACTTTCACAAAAGGTAACGGAGCGCCATCTGGTGGTCACTGATCATATCTGTCCTGTGTTGGACATCAAGGCCAATAAACACATTCAAAATCTTTTTTCTTTTTTTTTTTGTTTTACCAGAACTTTTCTGAGGGAGTTGGAGCAGTACACAGACTGCCCAGAGTTGGTTGGTAGATGCTTCTTAGAGAGGGTGAGTAAAGGGTGAGATAGCCGAGAGGCACACAACAAATTTTACTGAAGGAAGGGACTGTGCTGTACAAATCTTTTTCATTGCTTTCCCCTCAGATGACAGACCTGCAGATCTATGAGAAGTACTGTCACAACAAACCTCGCTCTGAGAGCCTGTGGAGGCAGTGCTCAGACTGCGCCTTCTTCCAGGTGAACAAATCAGCCGTCAGCACATTTGTGTTAGCCTAACCCATTTAACATTTCATTGCTTGGGGAAATAACAACCTCCCAAAAAATATTTTTAAAAACTCATTTGTATAAATACTTAAATTCAGTTGCCTAGTTACCAAAAATTGCAAACTGATTTTTCCAGCGTCCAGTGGGAAATTAAAAGCTATAATATTTGAAAAACACAGCATTATATAACAACTCAAGTTACCAAGTTAAACACATTTTTCAGTGAGATACAGTAGCTCAAAAGAGATTTACGCTCAGGTGGGCAGAGTAAAAAGGTGTTAATGTTTTATTTGACATCATTTTCTTTTTATTACATCAGGAATGCCAGAAAAAGCTGGAGCATAAACTGGGTTTAGATTCATATCTCCTGAAGCCGGTTCAGAGGATTACCAAGTACCAGCTGCTACTGAAGGTGTGAATCTATCTGTTGGCCACAAATCAAACAGACTCTACAACTGTTTTTTTTCTGTTTTCGTGTGGTTGCTATGAGCTGTTTCTTCGGTTTTTTCTAACTTCAGGAAATGCTGAAGTACAGTAAGGGCTGTGAAGGGGCTGATGACCTGCAGGATGCGCTGACCTCCATCGTGGGGATCCTCAAGGCTGTCAATGACTCCATGCACCTTATCGCCATTACAGGATTTGAGGTGAGACATTAAACAGGCGCAGAGTTTATCAGTCACCTAACAGATGCTTGGCATCCACTACATGGACTCTCAGAGCCACCATAACCTACAGTTTATAGTTAAATATCTAGAAGGGAAGAAATTTCACAAACTGGCCTGCTGCAAAGGTGCCCAAATATCTGTGAAGGCAGACTGAGACTGCATGGCTAGGTGCTTGATTTTATAGGCTACACCTGTGGCAATGGGACTGTTAACACCTGAATTCAAGGAATAACAGTTGCCAGCCAATACTTTAGTGTATGTCACTGACATGTCATGGACGTCAGATAGGTTCTGAGGTGAAATTGTTCTTTTAAATGATATAATAGAGCTTTTTACAATCCATGAAGCAAAACTGAAAGCTCTTTTTTTTTTTTAAAATCAAAATGTAAAATCAGTTCAAACAAAGACTCGAGTAAGAAAGTCTACATATTTTGTGATATTTAAAACATTAAAGAACTGCACTGCAACAACATATCTGTGGCCCAGATATGCAAATCTGTAACACTCAAAAATAATGTGCAAACTGTGAAAACTGTTGGGAGAAAAGAGCTGACATGATCCTTCGACTTCCTTGATGTCAAAGGATCAAGTGTTAACAGATCATTTGAGATATAAAGGTCCAGAAAGGTGAAACTCCTTTTGAATTCCACTGTTACTTTCATCTAGCAGATGGAAACATGATGATAAGTGACGTGAGAGCTTTGAAATTAGGATAAATTAGACAAGTGTTCTGCTCTTGCGCCTGTTAAAACTTGGCAGCCACTTACAAGTGTATATATAAATTATTTAGAAAGATATATTTGTCATAATCGTGACACTTCAGATAACTCTGGCATACAGCACAAAAGAGAGCTACATTTGGCATAAAGACTGAGGTGTGTGAAAGTCAAACTTGGGCATCTGTAAACTATTTTAGAGCATATCCAGCGTGTTTTTGTTTTTAAATTAAAGTATCTCTTCCCTTCAACCCATTCATTTCTCAGGGTAATCTGAGTGAGCTGGGTAAACTGCTTATGCAAGGGTCATTCAGTGTGTGGACCGAGCACAAGAAAGGCCATGCCAAGGTTAAGGATCTGGCCCGTTTCAAGCCCATGCAGAGACACCTCTTCCTCCACGAGAAGGCCCTGCTCTTCTGCAAGAGGAGAGAGGAGAACGGGGAAGGTTATGAGAAAGCTCCTTCATACAGCTTCAAGCAGTCCTTGAATGTGAGCCCATCTAAGGTTGCAAATTGCATTTGATTCTTTTTTTACTGATGTGGTAACAAAGATGCATATTTCTCTTCACTGTTTATTGAACAGATGAGAGCCGTGGGCATCACTGAGAATGCAAAAGGAGACAACAAAAAGTTTGAAATTTGGTGCAACTCCAGAGAAGAAGTCTATATTGTTCAGGTAAATAAACAAAGACTAATAAAGAACAACTACTGAGCAAATACTCTGATAATGGTTAGATTTTGAGGGGTGTACATCCTTTTTGTCTCAGGCACCAACGGCTGAAGTCAAAACCACTTGGGTAAATGAGATCAGGAAGGTCCTGACGACCCAGCTGGAGGAATGCAGAGGTACATTCATGTATTATGAAAGCCATTATGAAAGTTTTTCTATAACTTATGCCTTAGCTGAAGTGATGTTCCAGCATCGCTGTTTTTCTCTCATTTGTGTCATTCAGAAGCAAGCCAGCAGAGGGCACCAGATCAGGCCACCCATGCTCCACCTGTTCCCACTGGAACCGTAAGTCTCAGGTAAGTCCGAACTCCCCACCTCATTTACTTTCTCTCACTGGTGTTACGAACATTTTCCATGTGATTGCCCTTTGTAAACTTTTAATAATCTGGGCCAGTTCTTTCAGAAATTGTTGAAGCTTCTCATGTTGCTCTCTTTTCCACTTGCAGCCCATTCAAGACAGGCCAGAAGAGCATTAAAAAGGGAGAAGAGAAGAAAGCTGAGTCCTGCAGTCCTGATGTCAATTCCTCCTCTTCTGTAAAGGCTGCAGGGAAAGGTGAGTGAAGAGCGCACGAGGGATACCCGCCTTGTTTCTTGTTAAATTTTAACTGTAACATTTGCAATGCATGTGTTGCATCAACTCTGTTTTACCCTACCTCTGTGCTTTCCCACTTCTTATGATTGGTTCGTGTCTTAACTTCTCATTTCCCAATGAATCAAGTTCCATTTTCCCTCCGTATTGATTCCCTCTTAACCCAACTTACCTTCTTCCCTAATTCTTTTTGTCCGTCTGTCTTGTCTCCTTGCTTTCCGTCTGAGTCAGATGAGGGTGTGACAAGCCCGACCTCAGACAGAGCTGCTGTGGCTAAAAAGCGCTTTACTTTACAGGGCTTCAGTAACCTCAAAGCTCAGAAAGGTAACTGCAAGCCAGAGATTTTCCATTATCCACCTGATATGTCATCTTCTGCATCTGTGAAACAAAAAAAGGATTTTTCCATTTAGTGTGACGCAATACATTTTTGTTTAATCATCTTAAGACACTAATATTACATCAGTTAGAAGCTGGATCACTCTCATGTCTTTAGGACAAGAAATAATCAGGCTCAAGTGAGTTTGCAGGAAGTTATTGCTATAAATCATCATAGATCATATACAATTATGTTTTTAACCTATTTCCTGACTTTGTCACAACTTCTGGGTAAAGCTAACTTCTGACAGCACTCTTTTCACTTTTACCACAAAGACATGAGTGTGTGACTGTTGCTCAGTCTGGAGAAAGTATCTGGGGGATTTTATTAAAGCCTTTTAGTCAGAAATGCTGCATGCTTCCCTCCACAGAGCCCTCAAGTACTGATGACAAAAGTTTTACATTGCCCATGACAGTCTTCCCATCATCAGGTATCGCACAGCTCTAGACCCCAGTTTTATTTCATCCAATGTAATGGCATTTGCACAGTTGACATTTTGACTTTGTTAAGAAAAGCATGTGAATCTGAGCAGGTGTTGAAAGTTATGTCAGGGTAAACAGAATAAATCAGCATGCAGAATATCAGAACCACAGAAGTGCAAAAACCTTACACCTGCATACTGTAACATGTCAAAATGTCTCCCGTGAGCGGCCTCTGTGTTGCTGAAGCACTTTTTCTATGGCAGCAGCTTCTATTCTGAAATCTTGCAGAGTTCAGCTACTTTTTGCAGGTGCTGTTTTAGTTAGAGTTACTTTTCTACCTCTGTATTAGTTGACTTTTGTTTGTTTTATTAGTCTGAGCTGAGAAAGTGCTGTTTTCTATGCCTCCTTTATACCTTTCCTTCATTCCTTTCATGAAAATAGGCCTGTTGAATATTACTTTTTGATAATTATGTCTTTCTTGATTTAACTTTCAACCTCATCTCTTCTTTTTACTTTTTTTCCCCAGGATCTCCCACCAGCCCAGATCACAAGACGAAACGCCAGAGTGATCCCACACCATTTGGCTTTAAAGGTAATGTTCAGCCACTGCATAGCCTCCTTGCTGGGTTAGTTGTTTTCCATAATGCTTGAATACATCCAAGGTCTTACACAGGTTTGGTTGGCTGCAGCTACAGCAGGAAAAGTGACTAGCTGTGTTTCCATTGCCTCCTGTCCCTCAGATGCAGGTCCTCCAGCCCTCCACCTGACCAGAGCCAGGTGGTTCAGCACCTCTAGTCTCTTACAGACAAAGTGGAGAGGTATATTGGCACTAACCTGCCACAGCTGGCTGTGTCAGGGTGTTTCACTGCTATGAACCTTTTAAAGGCAGCGCGTTTGTCTTTTCCACATCCCCTTCAAGTGCAGAGAAAATCATAGAATACCCTCTGACACAGAGGCATGTTTGCCTGCCCACTTTATACCTCTGTTTGAAGAAAGTTTAAAATATGAAGTTGCATGCCAGTCTCCACCATCTTGGAGTTTTTCTGTAGTGCATAGTTGTGGATCTGATTGTGTAATCTGGGATTCCTGATTTTAGCCACTTTTGTTCTAACAATGGGGACCTTATCGTGGTTCTTCCATACTCATCACTCTCCCTTCAGGTCACGTACATGTTTGACAGTAGCTGAGGCTGAATGTTGCTGCAAACTAAGCACCTGTTTTGTTTTGTTTTTTGCCTCTTCTGTTCAGGCTGGAATAAAGCCTCCCTGTCACTCGATGCCTCAGGGGAACATGACGGCTACTCCAGCGCTGAAGATCCTCTTAACTCTGACCCAGAAGACGAAAATGGCAAGAAGCTGGTGAGTCGCTGTGTATGACTAACAGATGGCAGGCTTGTAATCACAGTGTTGGTGCTATGGTATCCAGTATTTATATCTAAGGTTACATTCAAAGTTTTCAGACATTTGATATCATTGTTGGTACCATAACACTGCCAGCAGAAATAGAATACACTTTTATGTCAGTGTTGCTCATAGCTTCAGACAACAGTGATGGAACGATTCCCAGTATTCGTGCTATATAGGGAGTGCAGAATTATTAGGCAAGTTGTATTTTTGAGGAATAATTTTATTATTGAACAACAACCATGTTCTCAATGAACCCAAAAAACTCATTAATATCAAAGCTGAATGTTTTTGGAAGTAGTTTTTAGTTTGCTTTTAGTTTTAGCTATTTTAGGGGGATATCTGTGTGTTCAGGTGACTATTACTGTGCATAATTATTAGGCAACTTAACAAAAAACAAATATATACCCATTTCAATTATTTATTTTTACCAGTGACACCAATATAACATCTCCACATTTACAAATATACATTTCTGACATTCAAAAACAAAACAAAAACAAATCAGCGACCAATATAGCCACCTTTCTTTGCAAGGACACTCAAAAGCCTGCCATCCATGGATTCTGTCAGTGTTTTGATCTGTTCACCATCAACATTGCGTGCAGCAGCAACCACAGCCTCCCAGACACTGTTCAGAGAGGTGTACTGTTTTCCCTCCTTGTAAATCTCACATTTGATGATGGACCACAGGTTCTCAATGGGGTTCAGATCAGGTGAACAAGGAGGCCATGTCATTAGTTTTTCTTCTTTTATACCCTTTCTTGCCAGCCACGCTGTGGAGTACTTGGACGCGTATGATGGAGCATTGTCCTGCATGAAAATCATGTTTTTCTTGAAGGATGCAGACTTCTTCCTGTACCACTGCTTGAAGAAGGTGTCTTCCAGAAACTGGCAGTAGGACTGGGAGTTGAGCTTGACTCCATCCTCAACCCGAAAAGGCCCCACAAGCTCATCTTTGATGATACCAGCCCAAACCAGTACTCCACCTCCACCTTGCTGGCGTCTGAGTCGGACTGGAGCTCTCTGCCCTTTACCAATCCAGCCACGGGCCCATCCATCTGGCCCATCAAGACTCACCCTCATTTCATCAGTCCATAAAACCTTAGAAAAATCCGTCTTGAGATATTTCTTGGCCCAGTCTTGACGTTTCAGCTTGTGTGTCTTGTTCAGTGGTGGTCGTCTTTCAGCCTTTCTTACCTTGGCCATGTCTCTGAGTATTGCACACCTTGTGCTTTTGGGCACTCCAGTGATGTTGCAGCTCTGAAATATGGCCAAACTGGTGGCAAGTGGCATCTTGGCAGCTGCACGCTTGACTTTTCTCAGTTCATGGGCAGTTATTTTGCGCCTTGGTTTTTCCACACGCTTCTTGCGACCCTGTTGACTATTTGAATGAAACGCTTGATTGTTCGATGATCACGCTTCAGAAGCTTTGCAATTTTGAGACTGCTGCATCCCTCTGCAAGATATCTCATTATTTTTGACTTTTCTGAGCCTGTCAAGTCCTTCTTTTGACCCATTTTGCCAAAGGAAAGGAAGTTGCCTAATGATTATGCACACCTGATATAGGGTGTTGATGTCATTAGACCACACCCCTTCTCATTACAGAGATGCACATCACCTAATATGCTTAATTGGTAGTAGGCTTTCGAGCCTATACAGCTTGGAGTAAGACAACATGCATGAAGAGGATGATGTGGACAAAATACTCATTTGCCTAATAATTCTGCACTCCCTGTATTATATAGGCCTTGTAATCAGAAGGTTGCCGGTTCGAGCCCCGGCTTGGACAGTCTCGGTCGTTGTGTCCTTGGGCAAGACACTTCACCCGTTGCCTACTGGTGGTGGTCAGAGGGCCCGGTGGCGCCAGTGTCCGGTAGCCTCGCCTCTGTCAGTGCGCCCAGGGTGGCTGTGGCTACAATGTAGCTTGCCATCACCAGTGTGTGAATGTGTGTGTGAATGGGTGGATGACTGCATATGTAGAGCGCTTTGGGGTCCTTAGGGACTATTAAAAGCGCTATATAAATACAGGCCATTTACCATATAATGTGTGCAAGTCTTTCTGCCATTGTAGAAAAGTATTGCTGTACACTTTAGTTAATAGTAACAGTTTAAAACTGTAACTTTATAAGTACTTGATAAAGTTGCCACTGTTGTGCTCGTAGGAGGAGGATGCTGCTTTCCAATACTGATAAATTCAGAAGAAAGACTTCCACAAACAGCTGAAAGCTTAAAGCTGATTTCAACTCTTGCTAACCTTTTGTCAAAACTCTGATATCAATTACTGCTGAGTCTTATTAATCTGAGCTGTCACAGAATGACTTCAGAACTGTCATAAAGCCATTACTTTCTAATAGATCTAAAACTGTAGTGTAAAGTGAAGAAGAGACAATTCAACACGCATGAAACATGATTTTGGAGGTTTGGAAGAGCCTATGGTAACTGAAGGCATGCAATTGTTTTTTGTATTGTGTGACATTAATGGAAATCCATTTATGGAATTATCTTAACGTGTTACTCATGATCTGGAAAGATTGCTGAATTTCTCTTGAATCCGTCTCTTATCTTGACTATGAACAGTGTGCTGGAAAATACACCGTCAGGGCTGAGTATGAGATCGGTGGCGCTCAAGAGCTCTCTGTGAAGAGCGGAGATGTAGTGCAGCTGGTCAAGGAGGGGGACGATGGACAGTGGTGAGGTTACAACCTTATATTATCTATGTGAACTAATAAAAAAATCTATAATTTAGAAGCATTGGTTTAACTATACTTTTGTGTCTAGGCTTGTGCGTAACTTAAACACATCTAAGGAGGGTTGGATTCCTGCTGCTAATCTTATCAACCTCATTGGAAAATCAAAGTCTTGTCAGTCTCTCACCAGCTCAGGTATTCTAAGAAACAGTCCCAAATAAATCATGTCAAAATCCAACATGCATTTGTTACACATGCATTAACTCCTCAATGTGGCTGTGTTTCAAACAGAAGGCAGTGGCTCTGGGAACCTCAGCACATCATCTAGCTGCAGTGAGACCTACACAAGCTTCTCTGATATCAAACCCTGAAAATACTCTGCACTTTCTTCATCATCAAACTGCCATCATTCCTACATCATGTGGCTATCTGTACCGTTTTGCCAGCATATGTAATCATGAATTTTGTCAATTTTCCACAGAAAACAGAAGTTACAAAGGTAACTATAGTTTTATGAATTCTAGGATCACTGCCGGTGGCAGTAAACAAAATGTCTCCTCATAGTCTGCACGTGTTGAAATCTTATATAAACAAAATCATATGCATGATGTGTAGGCTACCTGTGCATATGCACTATAAATAACTTGGTAGGCTACATATGAGCTCTATGAAACTTCTCATGCTGAAATTTTCCAAGTGACCAGCATGACTGGCAATCATCTTGGGTTTCACAGAACCACAGTCATCAAACTTCTGTACTGTTTTACTTCTTCCTTACTGCCAGTGGCAGTAAACAAAGTGGATGACTTAAAGCAGCATCAAGAGGAACAGACAACTTCTAGTCAACCAGTGGCTGGTAACGTGAATCCACAGGCTGACAGAACCTCACAAATGTACAGGGTGTTCCCCAAGATGCCGCTGCACAGATTACACAGATGGGACACCCCACATTGCTCTCCAGGAGGTGGCCGCACCCCTGGTTGAGTGACAGACGACACCTGAAGAATGCAGGCACATCTGCTATTCCATATGCCTGTTTCATCATGTTTACAGCTCAGTGGGAATGCCCCAGTATGAACACATCTTTTCTCTTGTTCTTTTCATTATAAGAAATCAAAGACAGGTCCCATGTTGCAGTGCCCCCCATGTCCCAATGTTCAAGGTCCTAGCACACCTGCCATAATAGGAAAAGACCAGCAGAGCTTCAGCTCTTCCAAAAAGCTCTTCTTCTGAGTTGCCAATAGCAAATACAAACCAGCCACACCTTTAAGAGGGCAAAGACTGCACTCTGACAATGACAGTCTGAATGACAACCTCCTACCCCTTACTCCAAGGGATGCTTACCTCCTGAACATAGATTATAGATCATTAATTATCAACCTAAAGAACAATTAACCAAGAAAAAACACCGGGCTGACAGCATGAAAATCAACGGGGCTGGGCTACCAGGGGGTATTTCCATCACATTTTAGCATATAGGATCTCACCCTGTGTGGCATATGAGGAGACATATTTGCTGTGTTTTCCTGCCATTGGCAGTCATGAGTTAATGAAACAAAACTGCATTTTTATTTAATTTTTCTAACCTCTCACATACACTGCACATTCAGAATGTTATACATTTACTGTGAAGGAACAAAACACATGCATATGGTAATTTCACTGTATAGATCTGTCATGGAGACAGAAGATCCACGTGCTGATAATGTAATAGATGTATGAATGGGCCAGCAGGACTGATCTCAGCAAATGCATCTATTTATGCTCACACTAAAAGCGGGGAGAGGTTAGTGGACAACAGCTGTCTTTGTGTTCACATGCACTAATTTCTTCAGGAGTTCATATTTTAACTCTGAATGAGAAAGAGGGCAATGTCCACTTTCTTTAGCTTGAATGAATTTTTCCTGAGAGCCAACTCTCTGTCCACTTTAAAAAAAAAAAAAAAAAGTTTATTTATTTGTATGAAGCACCCACAGATATTCATCCACTCTTTAATTTTATTGTTGTCTGTAAACTCTCCTCCTGTCTGCTGTCAGTCTGTCATTAGAAACCTGTTCTGTCACCAGCTCTCCAGAGTTTGTGTGTGTGAGCTTTTGTCCTTTTGCTTTTGTCTCTGATAGCCTGGTCAAACTCTTTGTGCATTTTCATATATGCTACAGTTTTACAAATGTATCCATGTGAATAATGGGAGATCACTGTATAGGCTAACTTATTCCCAGCAGAGGGAAAATGTTTGGAATGTAGATATTGTTTATTAATATGTGTCTGTCATGTTTGTTAAAGGAGATGCTATATTGTACATTAAGTATGGTGATGTCACTGCTTTGTGACTTGTCCAGTTTTGTTTTGTTTTTTACATAAATGACTTGTGACAATTCACTTACTGTCTCTCTCTCTCTCTCGGTGCTGAGATGTAATCTGAAGCCTTCTGCTTTTGATTTCTGAGTCATCCTGAAACATTTCTGTAACCAGCTGTTTCTCAAAGAGCTGTGGTCGTAGGCTAACAACAAAAAGCGAGAAACGAAACTGAAACAAATTAACGGGTTGCCAGGTCTTTTCATAGCTTTCCCCCCAATAAATAAATAAATCAAACAAACAAACAAACAAACAAAAAATCGTAGTAAGGAACTAACATACCCCTTTCATTGAAATGTGGTATTTGAGAGAGACACACACACACACACACACATACACACTCTCTCTCTCTCTATTTACGGCTTTTGGAACCCCATAAGAAACTTTTCTAAAATAGTATTAAGGATCATTTCCTTAGATAGACAATGGGTTGAACCGTGAACTAATATAGGTTGCAATGTAGGTTGCTTTTGCCTCCACTTTTTTTCCCCAGCCAGAGAACATTTTTATTACTAATTTTTTTTTTTTTAAACTTTAAAAAATACAAAATATTGTATTATTATCGATTAATATCATAGCTCTATATTCACCGGAAATAATAAGCCGACAATGAATCTTATTTGGTGAGCAGCCAAAGGTTAGTTAGTTTTTTTTTTTCTTGTCGGGTATTAAAGTGAAGGTAACCTAAAAAATAGTTATCCAAAGAAGATGGTTATTAGTCGCAATTTCGCATCAGTTTCTCTCTCCGTCGATTGAAATGCGTTTCCATGCGGTGGTGACTGAAAGGAGGATGTTTCTGATAGAACCTGGCAACCCCAAAGAAATGGGCGGCGAAGTAGATAAGAAATCGTTTTTGAACAGCAGCGCTGATTCAACATGGACGCATGCGAGCAAGCCTGATAGAAAAAGTGGAAGCGGTGTGTTTGTCGGTAAAAAATGAGCAATAGCAGAGTGGCCTGCATACTTTGTCAGCGATCCGAAGAGACGAAGATTACCGGAACCTTGTCGACTAAAGATGAAGTCACGGCTCACCAGAACTGCCTGGTAAATACAAGCACGCTTCTTTTGTTCTTCGTCTTTATTTCGTGTGTAACGACGAGGACTTGATTCACCGCTCAGTGCAGCGGTTAAGTCCACAACGTAACTGTGGACAAGAAGTGTGGAAAAGTTATAAAAATAACGCACACGAGTAATTTTTCCTGACGCCTTTAATTTCCTTATAGGCTACCACCTTTGATAAACGTACAAATTGATTCATGCATATAAACTTTCCAGCAGTTTAAAGATGAGTTCTGTTGCAATTGCTGTAACATTAAAATGCGACGATTAACACTAATCGGCACAGTTTGTGCCGTATATGCTTCTAATGGCATCACAGTGGATACAGATGAAGGTGGTACGTTCTTAAAAAGCAGGAAAACACTGCCATAACTGATTTCCAAGGGTTCCATGTAGTTCTGCTGTCCTCCTGGATCCTCTTAAAGCTATTTTTGTCAGTGTCACTGAGACTTTTTATGTGGACAAATAAAAGATATAGAAAAGTCATTTTGCCAAAAACTGATTGCAGCTTCTACCTTGTGGCTCAAGATGACTTTATATTATTCATGAGGGATACTTTTTTTTTTTGGCAAATACTGGAAATCTGTTTTTGGTAGGCAATCGCTTTTTGGCCCAGCAGCATCAAAAGGCCTGAAAGACCACAGAAGACAACTAAAGTGTGTGATCACACAAATTCTTTCTTTGGTTGAGAGAAAAAAAACAACTTGATAACATGTAAACAAGTAAGTTGGCGTAGTATTGTCTAGAGACTCCTTCATGAATGGAGATGCAGACGGTTTACGAGGTGCACACCGCGGTTTACACTCAAGAACATGAAGGTCAGATTAGACTTTGCCAGAAAAAAGTCAGCAAAAGAGCCTTCACATCGTGAGCTGAAGCATACTACATTATCTATGTTTTGTTGTGAGCATGGCCAGCACTAGTGTTTACTGATGATGGGATTGCCGATAGACGCGGCAGGATAAACGGTGAAGAGTACAGAGCTACAGTCTCAGCTCAGATTCAGCCAAATGCTGCCAAAGTGATTGTACAGCCCTTCTCAGAGTGAATGAATAATGACCCAAAGTGTTCTGCCAAAGCAGTATACTTAGTGTCAAGTCAGTCACCTGATCTCAGCCTGAAGACACAGCCACGCACAAGGTGTCTGCACTCAAGGCTTAGCAGAGGATCTTAACCGAGGAAACATGACATTTGGTGGCTAGTTTATGAATTTTAAGTATTGGCTTACTTAGTCTAATAAACCAAATCTATTATTTTAACTGATTATATCTAAGTGTACAGCCATGTTTTTATTACTTTTTTTTAAAAAAAAAAATACACTTCAAGAGGGGACACGTGCACAAGCACTTGCATTTACACATACTTACCTGGATTACCTTAACCTCTTTTGAGTTGCTTTAGGACAAATGCCATATTTATGAACTCACAAGTTTAGGGTAGATGTAGCTCAGGAGGTAGAGCAGGCCATCTACTAATCTGAAGGTTGGTGGTTCAATCCCTGGGTTCAATCGCGGTTCCTCCAGTCCAAGTCCAGGGCCCAATTGCTTCAATGTGTCCCCTGAAGTGTCAATGTTGGATAGAAAGTACTTAAGCATAGAAGAAAAGTGCTTGGGCGAATGAGTCATGCTGCATAAAGTGCTTTGAGTGGTAAGGTGGAGTAGAAAAGCCCTCTATAAGAACCAGTCCATTTACCGTTTTTCTACTTCATGCTCATTTATGTCCTTCACGTGAATTTCGTGTTGTTTGTTATTTCCAGTTATTTTCTGCTGGCATCTTTTGCCGGGATTCACCAAAGTACGATGACCTGTTTGGCTTCTCGGTGGGGGATGTGCTGAATGAGGTGAAACGAGGAAGCAAGCTGGTAAATATATATTAGAAATTGTGTGATTTAAAGTATAGCGCGCACTGGGAGCAATGTTTAAATGTCTTACTCCTTTGTTTGCTTTAGACCTGTAACCACTGTAAGAAAAGGGGAGCCACTGCTGGGTGTGAAGTCAAACGCTGCAAAAAGTCCTACCATTACCCGTGTGCTCTTAAAGAGGGAGCGACGACTATTGAAGATGATGACCATGGGCGCTATGTGTCAGTTTAACAGATCTGCTTAATTGCCTGTCGAAAAAGATATTCAGTTATCCTAAAAATAAAAACTCCTGCTGTGCACTGCTTGGGACAATTGTAGTTGTCTAAAAATGTGTTTTATGTGTTTTTCTAACAGGATATACTGCTCATCTCACTCTGAGCAGCAAACACGTAAGTTTTGAATTTTTATCCTTTATTTATTCAGTGTATGACAGACTTTGATTTTAATTTTTATTTCTCATGACCAGAAAAAAGCGCTTCCACAAATGAGTTTGCCTCTTCCACCAAAAAGCCCAGAACCTCCAAAAAACTCAAAAACTCCCCAAACCCCAACGCACCCGGACCATCTAAGGTTAGATTTATGGATTTACTAAAACAGACTTTTGGGGGGGAGAGGCCCCCCATCTCTCTCTAGCAGCTTGATCCTGCAGTTTTGGGTTTGTTGTTGTTTTTGTGTGTGTGGTTTTTTTTTTTTTAGTAATTTCAACAAAAGGCCAAATTTTGCTATGTGAAGCAATGTAGCATGGATCGCAAGAATGCACAGATGGTAGTTGATTGACTAAGATTTGCTAACAATGCACTAACTGATAAACACAGACTCGAACAGTTAATTTCTGTAGTTAACCAAATGGGTCAAAATTAGTAGATCCCATGAGGAATTAAGCAAAATAACAGTGTAAGCGCAGACTTTACACATGCATGTCTGTGCGATTTCCTACATCAGCAGTTGGGGTGCTGAACATACTCGAGTCAGACTCAGTCAAAGACATGACCACAAGTCTGATGATACCATTACAAAATCAATCATCAATTCAGCCTTATTTGTGTATCACCAAAGGACAACAACGTTCACTTTAGAGTATTTTATATTGTAAGGTAAAAGTGTGTACAGTAACACATAAGCAAGCATTTGGTGACGGTGAGAAGGAAAAACTCCCTTTTAACAGGAAGAAACCTCCACCAGTGGAATGGAGCCAGAGATTATCATCATTAACCTGCGAGCTATGTGGTGCATTTGTGTGTGCGTTCTCCTCTGTTATAAATAACCAATCCGTTTTGTTTTCATGAGGTATGTTGCCTAACCTGTGAGAAGAGAGAAGGTAATATCAGCTTGGAAAGTTTGTCTAATAGCATTGTTATGTGAGTATTTACAAACATCTTTTCCCCCCCTTTTTTGACTTATTTGTCTGTGGTTTAATTTTTCTGTTTTTTTTATTTTTATGTATCACATTGTAATTAGCAGATGTGTGTTTTTAGGTCATATTGTGACAAACATGCTCCTGCGTCACTTAAGAAGAACACCGACGGTAAGTGTTGCTCAGAGAGATTGACATTTACTATGAAGTCGTTATTTTTTCCATTGTGCCAAATACTAAATTGCTTTGTAATTGGCAGGAGAAGGTACTGCAGCTGGATCCTCTGTACACAGCTATGACTCCAGCTCATCTAACAGTACAATGTGTAGTTCTTCCAAGGTGTTGTTCACAGTCACTTAAAGTTTTTTAGTTCTATTTTCAAGTTTGCTTGTTATTTTTACAGTTTTTTGTCTTTGCTTTTTAAACAGAGACAGTTGAGTGACTGTGACAAGTAAGTATGGGATGCTCGCTATGTCTTGAACAATAATTTTACGTTCAGAATTTTGGCTAGAATATCACCCTTATATCTAATATGGTAGCTTAAATGCTCATTTTAAAAGTCTGTACAGTTCGATCCATCGTTCGTTCTTACTTTAAACAACTTCACACTTAAAACCCCAGTTGTTGGTTTTTTTTCACCCACAAAACAAGTCAGGAACTCAAGTGGGTCTATATAGTCTTAAGTCATTGCTCATTTCTTTATATTTTGCTAGGAAATGGGAAATAGGCCCATTTTAGACCCGCAATATTGGATAAGGAAAAGAGAATGAATAGCTGGAAATGTCAATGTATTCTACAGGAATAATTCTCCAGGCTTCTTGCCAATCAGAAACCTTCCAGGTGGTATTGTATGGTGGATGAAAATCTGCCTTTTCTAGATTTATGTTCCATCGTTTTTGGCAAAATCCCCAACGCCACTGGCTGAAATGCAGCCACAAATTATGACCGACCTACACCAGATCAGTGTAGACTGCCCCTCTCTCCTGACCTCCTCCAAACATACTGGACAACATTTTACCAATTTGAATTCATTACTCCATAAGACCTGTTAATTTCCTTCCTGTTTCGCATCATTAATAATGGCTTTTTGATAGCCACACTGAAACCATTTCTGATGACGCTTTAGTGAACAATAGATGGATCATCTGGACCAGATGCATCTCTCAGGTCTTGATGTGACGTGACATGTTTGCAACAGGCAGCTAGTAACAAAGTGCCTGAAAATACAATTTCCAATGGGTTCACTGGTTTATCCCTTAAGGTAAGTGCACTTTTTAAGCTTGAATGATTCATAGATCAGTGTTAAGGGGTTTAACAAACAAAAGAAACATTCAACTGAAAATGCCCAGGTTTAAGGACTGGACTGGAAACGAGCGATAAAGCAACCAAAACTTTGAAAGACTTCAGAAAGCCTGGAGAGCTATTGCTCAAGATCACTTTAAAAAAATAACAACAAACAACAAAATAACATTTCTGCTTGACAATATAAAGAAATGAGAAGAGCAAATTGTGTCCTGTTGGTTACAATAAAAATGGTGCAAACCTTGCAAACAGCTGTGATGATTCCTTACCTTTGTTACAGGCGGGAGGAGACCCTCTTGAAACCTAAGCTTCGCCGGAAGAGGAGACTCTCCGATTCTTCAAATTCAGGTCAACCCCGTTGCAAGGGAAGAAAATGTAACCTCTGTGGGCTTATCACTCTAGCTAACAAACCCCTTTCTTTTATCTTATATATATAGTTGACAATGACAATAACACTCCAATGGATATATACGCCCCATTAGAGTCTGATATAGATGAAAATGCAAACTCCGTCCCAGAGCTCGAAGTACGCCTAATCATTCATCAATTCTTCAATAACATCACTGTATGCTGAATATGTCTAATAATTTGAAGTCTCATCTTTGTCCTGTCACGTGTTGATTTCTCTTCTCGTGATGGCAGACTGTGCCTGAGGTTATCAGGTAGGTTTTGCTAGTTTTGGAGGGGTTTCTGCAGGGGGGGGGGGGGGGGGGGGTCTCACTAATATTTGTAATTCTAAATTATATGTATATAAAATTATGAAAAGTTGTCCAGAGTTAACCAGTAAAGCTAATTACCTGCAAGTTTCAGTAAACTGCAGCCTATCAAAGCACCACCAAAAGGCACAAACATGTGTTATGAATGCAATTATCCCCTATGAAAGCTTAGTTTTTCCCCAAAGGGCTTTTGCATACATACTTTTTCTTTTCTTGGTCTGTAAAAAATGTCAGCAGAGGGTCGTTTTTTGAAATTATATTCTCCACTTTACAGAAGAGACACTTCAGGACTCTTGAGTCCTGCTGTGTCTTTATCAGGTAAGCAGTTGTTGATTCAGTGTGTATAGTTTGCTAAATATTTTTTTAAAGATATAAATATTTATTTTTTCAAACTCCTCTTGTCTGGTTCTTTTAGGAAATCGCATTGAGGATGAATTTAATGATGAAGACGACACAATCATAGAATCAGTGAGTTCTCTGATATTGTGTTAATCGTTGTCTTTAGCAGCTATAAATGGTCTTTTTTTTGTTATACATTTAATGTTTGGTAATTTAGAACTATGAAGATTTGGTCTTCTATATATATCTCTATATCTCTCTCTCTCTTTATTTATCTCTCTCTCTCTATCTATGGATAGATATAGATATAGAGAAATATATATAGATTTTGTCACTAAAGGAAATCCCTCTTTTTTGCATGGGATTCATATGAGGTGTGATGAGATGTGTTTTCTTTGTCTTCTGAGGATGCTGAGTCAGAGAGTCTGCTGCTTCCCGTAAAGATCTGCATACAGACCCAGTCACTTACAATGTCAGCTGGTGAACTCTCACCTCAGACTGAATCTGCTCCACCTGAAGATGTTCTGGTTAATGCAGATGTAGAGCCGGTCGTAGATGAACACGAGGGTAAGGTTTCTCCTCCTGGGACTGATCAAATGTTTTATAAGAACAAAGAGCTTTGATAATGATTACACAGCAGTTAGGCAAAACTTTTATCTGACTATAAAGACACCTGCATAGTACGGAAGAGGATTAGGGCCACTGGGGGGGGGGAAAAATGGGCACGTCTTTTTTTTTCTTTTTTCTTCTTTTCCTGAATTCTGAGAAAAAAGTCAGAATTCTGACTTTTTTCTCAGAATTCTGAAAAAAACATCATTTTGATGAACAAGTCTGACTTTTTTCTCAGATTTTTTTTTTCCAGTGTCCCTAATCCTCTTCCGTAGTATAGTCTGGGTGGGCTACTATAGGGAACAAGAATTGCCTCTGAAAGTTGATGCATTTGAATTTGAAAAATGGGACGTTTAAGGACTTGATGGCTATGAATTGCAGTTACAACAGCCATAGGCTATATATAAAAGAAGGAAGTAGCTTTGTGGTGTAAAAAGGACTATCCTGATTGCAAAAAAAGAGGAATATAAAATTTGTTTTCTAGAACTTTAAGCACTTCTTGGTGAGTTTATGATCTCAGCAAGTAGTTTAACACAATTGCACATCTATGGGATCTGCTGACAAAATGAGACCCATCCATGAGGCCCTGCCTTGCAGCTTAAACGAGCTGCTACTGTCATATTAGTTCTTGATACCTCAGGAAACCTGCTGAGGGCTTGTGGAATCCCTGCCTTGACAGCTCAAAGGTGTTACTGTGGCACAAAGCAGATCTAATATTAAGGCAGGTGATTTTAATCTTGTGGCTGATTAATCTTTATGATTTTTATGAATGAGAAAGAAGTCGCGCTACGAGAGTATTTCACATTTATAAAACGCAAAGTGAAGGTTATGTGCAAGCTTTGTTTGAAAAAGCACACAATGAAATTATTAAGACACATTCACTGAAAAACGTAGAAAGAAGAAATGTGCCATGTCAAACACTTATCTAGAAAGCTTAGGAAGTTGCTGTTGCATGAAATGTGTAGATTTTTTAAGAATCAGACAGGAGTAAGGGTTTTGAAATGATAAAAAGATGGGATTACTTATAGAACTAACTCTCTTCTTAGGGTCCAGTCCCAAGCAGAACGCTGTCCAAACCCCGGGTCAACTCACCGGTGGATCCTCTGTCTCACCCCCTCCCTCTCCTGGCCAGTCCAAATCTCCCCCTCCATACTTCACCTCCCTGAAGTCTCATACTTCACCTCCCTGCACTAGCTCGGCCACAGCCCTGGCTCCGCCTGAATGCGCCAGTGTATCCATTAACTCCTCCTCTTCCTCTCCTGTGGCACTTCCCTCAAGTCCAGAGCCCAAAATTGACTCCAGCAGCTTCTGGAAAAGCTGTAATGCAGCAGGATGTACAGAGGCCATCTTCACTGACTTCCTTGATGGGATGAAAAATATCTCCAGCAAAATCCAGTCAGATCAGGCCAGCCAGGAGGGTAAGGGTGCATGACACTTATGAGACTCTGTCTGACCTTTTTTAATGTTTTAAACTGGGGATTGTGAAAATTTTATTTTTTTCTCCACAGAATATGATCTTGCACTGTCGGTGATGGCAGCTTCTGGAAAATTGTCAGAATTTGTGGCTAAGCAGCAAGAAGGTAAAGTACACAGTACTGCTCTAGGGGTGTGGTATTAGTTGGCCGATTAACAGAAGTTAATATCTGCTTCATTGATAGCATTTCAAGAGGTTTCAACAGATGACCTATAGATACTCATAGCATTTACAATACCATGGAAACTGTGTGTATTGATATATTCTGTAATTCAATGAGAAAAAAATGAAACAGCAGTGGTCAGTGGAAACCAAAATCTACAACCATATAAGGGCATAATTCAAATATCAAGTTAATAAAGTTAAAAATTGCAATGACAGGCTGATCCAACTTCTGTCCTAATGTGGCTGATTAGACACCATCTGACATCTGGGCACGATTATTAGACACTGGGGTTTGTGTCACTGAGCTCCTGGACACTTTGCAGAGATATATGGCAGGACCAGATGCACCTCTCAAGTCCTTTGCCAGGTCTTTGATTGGGGTTTTTTTCTTAATGATGTGACTTTCAGATACTGTTCATCTTCTGCAGGTTGTTTTTTTCCCCTTAAAGCCTGCAACAGTTTTTGTCCTCCACTAGTCACGTTTCTGCAAATCTATTAAGGACACAGTGCACAGCATTACTGAAATGCCAATTTTCCAGCTAAAAGCTCTTTGGGAACTATTTCAGAAGTTTGGGGGAAAAAAAACATACTGTAGAAATAATTGCTATTAAGTCGTTTTACTTTTTGTTGTTTTATTTTTAAAAGATGTTTCTCCTTTTTTATTGTAATCACTAAATGACAGTTCACTGTGGTTACAGAGCTACAGAAAAAACAAATGGAACTGCAGAAGGCAGCGGCAGCGATGAAAGATGTCGTCTCAGCACTGAGAAAATGAGCTGATGAGCAGCTACTGAGTGTTAGCTATTAAAGCTAGGTTCTTTTGTCTGTGATTACATTTTATAAAAAATTTTTATACTTTTATATGGAGTAGGCCTTAATATGAATGATATTTTAGCTGAGTGATTAACTGAAATGATTCAAGTTTTTTTTTGTTTGTTTTGCTGTATTTGAGTTACTAAAAATGTTTGTTTTTTTGGAATTCAAGACTGTTCTTTTTTTTCTATATTATTGTACAATACAAAGATTTATATCAAACTATATCCCACAAGATTCTTAAACTGTAAAAAAAAAAAAAAACACTGAAAAAGGTTTACCATATAATGTTTAAGGAATTTCTATGTTCATAGTGTCTGTTTTTTCTTATGTTATTTATCAAAGAGGAGTTTTAAAAAGTAAAATGTTTTAAGACGGTAATGACAGTATGCCAGAGATGTGTTGGATTAATCACTTGAAGTTAAGTTACTTGAGCAGTTTTATATTTTTTTTTTCCCATACTCTGATCATTTTATATTTTTCATTTTTGCAGAAAGTGTTAACATGTTCTAGTTTACTGGCACCCCAAAGAAAAACCTGATGTGCTGTTTTTCTGACTTTACTATGATTTAAAAAAACAAAAAAAAACAAAAACAGTTTTCTTTCTCCATTTTGTCTCATTGAGAAGTTTACAGATAAGATGATCAAGGTGTTTTTTTATTTATTTGCATAGGTTAGATAATTTAACTGGCACTTTATAACCCTCAGTTTCAAATATCTTTCAAAAATATTCACAGCAGTAGTGCAGAAGTTACAAAAACCACTTTATAAATGCTTATACTGTAAAATTCTCTTTTCAACATACAGACTGAAATCTAAGAAAGGTCACATGCCTTAAACCGGATTCATACGTTTCTGGTTTGTGTGAACTGACAACCAGGCATGTTTAACTGCCTGTAAATATAAATTATGGTGCTTTAGCTGCTTATAATAATTCAATCTAACATATGGAATCTGATAATCAAGAATGAAATGCAAAAAATTGTAAAGATTAAACCCAAGTTCCCATCTTACAATCTAAACAGAAAACTGGAAGCCTTGAAGTTGACCTACACAGATCTAATCAAGCCTTTAAGGCTTAAGGCTCAGTGTCCTGTCTTTAAATACTGTAAGGATTTAAAAAAAAAAAGTTTAGATTCTCATACTTCAAACCATTCAATCTAAATGACATCCAAACTATGATGACCTCTTATAGTAAAGAGAAGTAAACTCATCCTGAAAGTACACATGCAAAATCTACAAGTAACTTGGTCACTTAAACAGAATACTAGAAATAGTAAAGCCGTCACAGGCAACTGGCAAGAATAGTTTTAGTTCAAAACAAATAAGTTCAAGCATTGTCATGTCTCTCCATTAATCTGAGCTCCTACTTTACACAATGTGTAAGTTAAAAGTCAGGCACTGTTGGAAACAGCTACTGTAACAGCATTATGGAACAATGCTGCAACCTTACAGCTCTGATTTAAGTAATCTGGAAGAAGATGAACCACAAATCTAACAGTGATGGTAAATCTAAGGATTTCTACTGAAATTATGTGCAAATCTCCATCTGATGGTAACGATGTATTAGGCAAAATCCTTCCTGGAGTCCAGCCGTGTGTTTTGCATCAGCCCAAATCTGTACCTTGAGACGTGGTCAATTTTTGAAGGCTCCGCAGCGACTGGCTCGACAAATGAAATCTTTGAGCAGATTACCGTCAATTTGCCAGAAAGCAGCAGTCTGAGTCACCTCAGTCAGGTGATTTACGCAGAATTTGAAGCAGAATTCTTCAAGGTCCTGAGTGACAGAGAAGAGAACAAATAAATAAACTGTTCTTCAACTTGGTCAAACGCTCCAACAACAGACAGTCTGAGTGTCTCGTAGTGCTGACCCAGCTTCCTGCATCCTGGTGATCCTCCCAGTTCCACTGTTCTAAGCCCCAGTTGCTCACACATGGTTTGCTTTTTTCTCATGTAGCACACAGCTGCCAACAGTCTGCATCAGATGTGTTTTATTCACTACATGTAACTTAGTGTTGTTAGGTGAGGGAGACGGAGTGGATGCATGAAGGGTGCAGGAGGAAGGAGGCAGCACACATGATGCCCACTCTGTAGTGGTGGATGCATCAGACTATTAGTAGCCCTGCTGACATGTCGGTACAATATGACATCAAATAATCTTTGTATTGCTGAGCTGGTGGGTTAAAAGCAGATTAATGTTGAGTCTGACTGTGTCATGCATTCTCACTTCTGTTGGATAAAAGATCAAAGCAGGGCTGCAGTGCATGTGTGAAAATGGCTAAGGAGGCAGCTGCGGATCAGCAGGTGGAGCTGGTCATCCACCAATCAGGACTGGTGGGTGTTTTCATTAGCTGTTTTTTTTTTTTGAAGGTCAATGTTTTAACAAAGTTACTTTATCTTTTCTCTGCTGCCTCAAACAGATGTGTTCTGAAAAAACAAACAAAAAAACAAAAACAAAAAGTTTTTCACCCCAGCAAGAGCAAAATCTACTTTAAAGGGCTTCAAGAATGAAAGATTTCAATCATTCATGCATGCAGTTATGAAGTCCTTCATAAGAACATGAAGAACTGAGGTATGAAATTAAAAATTCTTCATTTTAATATTGCAGCTTAGTATTTTTGCAAAAACACAAAAGCACAATTGACTCTCTAGGCTCAACAAACGCTTGCTGAAAAAAAAAATGAATCAAAATTTTAGTGGATTTTATTTGAAATTAAAAAATTTTATTTAACCACAAATACTTAAAAGACAGGACAAATGATTAAGGGGATAGCAATTTAGGTTTTTACTGGAAACAAAGGAACAGTAAGTACACTGTACTTTTCAGGGTGAGGGTCATATTACTGAGTGGCCTAACTTTGTCTAACTTCCAGGTATTTTATTTTCCTTTACACTTCTCTTGAAAGTTTGAACAGTGATTTATAAAAATAATAAGTTAGACTCGGCTGCATTGTTATAAGGTTACACAGGCCTGAAAATTTTGATACATATTTTTTCTGTAAGTTGGTAAGGAAGAACAGTCTTTATGACATTTATATTGGTAAAATAAAACGACAGTTGAATAGCAGAATAGTATAAACTATGAAAAGTGTATAGTAAAATTATACCAAACATGCACTACAAGCAGAGGCAGTTTCACTGTGACTGGCAGTACAGAAAGATTAAACTTTTGGGATGAGCACTAAAGCACAATAAAAGGCTCTGGAGACTCGTTTTTCAACTTTTTGAAAAACTTTGGTTGTAATAGTTTAATAGTTTAACTATACTTAAGAATAATTCATCATTAATCATTACTAACACTGCATTTAACTATGCAGCGTTATTAATTTGTTACATCGATGGATTAAACACAACTTTGAGACAATTTTCTTTTCTTTTTTGGATTTGGTTTTTTTTTGTGTTGAAGAATTTTGTTTTTAAAACAACAACAACAACAACAACAACAACAACAACAAAACACATTATTGGGGGAAGAAAAAGTGGGTAGTTCAATTCCCACTGACTTTTCCTTGGACAACATACTGCAAATTGCAACAAAGCAATGTATATAAAGAATTAGCTTGATAACAATGTGTGTGTGAATGGTTAATAATGTGGCTTGTAGTATAAAATTCTTTTGAGAGGTCAGTAAGCCTAAGAAAGTGCTTTAAATACCAGCCCAAATACATTCATTGTCTATATTTATCCACCACTGTTTAAGGTTGCTAGCATCACTACCTAATGTGAATCACTGCCTGATTTGAGTCATTTTCCTGCACATAAGGTTCACCTGCCTGTGGTGTCTGTCAGGTTCACATATGTGTGACTCCAACAGCTACTGTTGGAAAACCAGATGCTTTAGCATTTATGTTCTGTCTAATTTGTAGCCTAACTGATTAAAGAAGTGTGGGAGCATTTTCAGGATTTCATATTAATGCTAATGTAAATGTAATTAACAGCACACAAGTCATAATAAAATGAATTTCAGACTTTATTGGTAGGTCCTATTAAAAGTTCCATACGGCCATGTCTGGCTTTGAAATTGAAACCTATGCTAACAAATACGTTCTATTACCTCTGTGCAGACAGGCTAATAGTTTCCCTCTTGTTTGCATTATTTATGCAAAACAGGCTGCTGGCTGTAGCATCATACTGGCTGTACAGACCTGTGAGTGAAATCAACCTTCTTACTGCATTCTCAGTAGGAGTGAATAAGCTTATTTAGAAAACAAAGATTTTCACAAAACAGAACTAAGGGAGCCAGCATTCTATGATTTAATCTAAAATATCAATTTTACATGTGTTAAAGTAAAAAGAGCTTTCAAGGACATTTGCATATTATCACACATGCAGCTGATAGTTGGTAGACTAACCTCTGCATCATAGCGCACAGCGGCAGACAGCAGAGAAAAAGCATTTTCGACGATGATTCCCCTCTTGATAATGTGCTGACACAGGCGTTTTAGGCGGTTCTCACAGTAGGAGGTGGCCAGATCCAGGAGCCCTGAGCGCACACAGAACCACACAGGACTGGAATTATGATTATATTCAAGAACTTTTAGTTGAAGTCCCTTTCACAGAAATAAATAAAAATACAAAAAAGTAATAAACTCATGACAAATAGATATCGTTGTTACTAATATCACTGATACTAGGTCAATGGGTAGTACTGAAATCACTCAGAGATCATGTGGTGAAGTGTATGTGAGACTGACCAATAGCATCCTCGGGAGGCAACTCCACACTGTCTGTGTAGAGGAACTCCAGAAACGAGCGGTACACAGGGTACGAGAACTGGTCTATTTCAATCACCTCCTTCATGTCTTCGTTCCAGTGAGACTGGAACATTGATCTGAAATGTTCACACCTGCACAGCAAACGATACAGACACAGGTGTTACAAGAACCATTTCTTCCCCCAATAATGTGTTTTCTTTTTAAACGGTTTATAACTCCCATAACCCGATAAACCAGCTTGGCTGTTAAATTCAAACCTGATCTTGAGAACTGCTTTGTGGACATAGATGTATTTTCCATCAACACAGAACTTGAGATCCGCTGTCTCTGGGTTGTCAAACTCCTTTTTCAGAGACTGAGCCACAGTCAAGAAGTCGTCGTGTTCTGGAGGGGGAAAAAACGGCACACATACAGGTCCCACAACACTCAAGCTCTGGCAACAGAAAGATAACAATTATAGCAATGAGACCAATCCCACTTCCAAAAAGGTGGGAAGCTGTGTAGAAAACACTGAAAGATTTTCAGAACCTTTAAACCCTATATTTGGTAGACAAAGACAAGACAAAGACAGCATTACACATGTTGAAACTGAAACTTTTATTACTTTTTGATAAATATATGCTCATTTTTAGTTCGAGGCCAGCATTACACTTTTAAAAAATGGACAAGGACAACAAAAAACGTTGTAAGGTGTTCTCTAGTTAAATAAAATAAAAAAATTTTTTAACAGCGATTTGGATTTGGTCTTATCCAGCTAACCTCAGGGTTAACTCTGGGTTCTCTGTATTATGTAAGGCAGTTTACTTCTTTCCAGGATACATTGCCAGCTTACACTGTAGAGATAACCTGCTACACAGTAAGTTTTCCTGTTTCACTTTAGAAAGCTAAAAATGTTTACTTTAGTTTTTATTAGTTTGAGTGTTAGTTTTAGTCTTTCTTTAAAAATTTAGTTTTCAAAGTTCACAACATCATTTCATTTTTTCCAAAAGTCTATATTTTATTTGTATTTTTTGTTAACTAAAATGTTTTTACATTACATCTTTACCTAGTTGTGAACCACCTTTGTGTGACCGCTTAGCCTGATTCCAAGTGTTGGGATAAGGAAAGCCAGATAATGGAATGAAAGCCTGGGTGAGCTGAACTTGTTTCGTAATACAAGCCAGAGATGCGTTGACTTCAAGATTGGACTTTCCAAATGAAAACTGCTCTTTGGTCTCCACGTTATAGCCAAAGAACCAACTTTCACTTTTCAGTGAAGGTCAGTTTGACACAAGTTGGCATGTAAGACTTCCAAGGAGAGGTGCACAAGAAGATGACATTGAAGAGAACAGTGGACAAATAAGGGAAGGTTTTTATCTTTTATGGACGGAGTCAATACATTTTATAATTGCACATCAAATAAAAAGAGCTTCATAAAACAAACAGTGATCAATAGCCATACATTTGTGGTTAATGGAATGAAATCCAAAAATTAGTAATACTACATAATTAGTGCTATCCTTGGACTCTTTCAGATCATTCTCTTACCCACTGAAAGAAGCCTCCACATTACTGAGGGGGTGGCAAAGCAGGCAAAGACATCATCGGTGCAGGCAAAGTGTGTCAGGTGAGGGAGCACTATGGACTGGCCCCTGCACTGGCCCCACATGTACACCTGACCGCTCTGGGTTTTAGCAGCTGACGTGTGTGTGGAGTGACAGGAAGCAATCTCTACAATTCTGTTAAAGGAGCAGAGAAGTCAGTGGATGGTGGTGCAGGGACAGGATGAGTTAGATGTGTGATGCTTTACCTCACCTCTCTTTCTCAGTCAGAATCTGAACTGGGCTCAGCTGGTTGCTCTTGTTGCCAGTGCCCAGTTGTCCATATGTGTTGGCACCCCAAGCGTAAAGCAACCCTTCATCCGTTAGTGCCATGGAGTGTGCATATCCTGACACGATCTAGAGAGGGGAAAAAAAAATCAAACAATTTTCAATATAACGTAGTATTTGAAACTCTTGTCTACAATAAATAAAATAATTCCAAATTATTAGCAACATTTTTTATACATTCTATACTACAGATGTGCTTATTACAGCCTCTTAATTGTGGTTTCAATTCAATTTTATTTATACAGCACCAAATCAAAACAATAGTTGCCTCGAGGCGCTTTATATTGTAAGGTAGACCCTATAATAATACAAAGATTCCTGTGTAAAATATTGTATTTTGGGAACTTCACTCCTTTTTGGACAACATACAGCATCACACTCAAATTCTGGTGTTTTATAATTACTCTGGCAGTAGTTTTACAGGAGTGCTAAGATTTTAAATCATTACTGTAAAGAATGCTCATTTAAGGAAAAAAAAACAAAACATAAAAACAAGTGAATATAAACCCAACTACAATTTAAATAAATAAAGTCACAGGCCCTGCATAAATGTCCATATCTAACATAGAGCTACTTATGCCATTTATTCTGCACAAAAGAATATATAAAATATAAAAGCACATATAAACTGTAATCCAAAATGTACAGTCTTTCATACATGTGCAACAAACAGTCGTTCGTACAGAACTCATGCATGACGAGTTCTTCACTGTGAGTGAGGAAGACACAACGGTGGAAGACCAATAAAACGAAGCTAAAGCTAAAACTATCCAGAGCTCCAAGCCTGCTATAATCCAGCAGCCTCGGTATGAACAGTCAAAGGACTGAAACAGTTACAAGGACAATTTTGGAGACAAGCGAAATAACAGAAACAGGTCAATATCCTGCTTTCTGTTGAAGTTTAGTTAAGTATATATTTGAAGAAATATATTAGTAAATGATGTAAGTTCCTGACATTTGGTTTGTTATAGAATTTTGTAGTAACTGCTTTTGTACACCACGATAATATGACAGCAATTCATTTTCATTTGTTTCAGCGAAAGAAACAACTCACTGCAGTTTGGGAGGAATAGTAAAATTTACTAATTTATTTATGAAAGTACTTTTCTGCATTTAAAAAAACAATAAGAAAAGGTCTAATCTTTGATATTTTGGATAGAGATGTTATTATATATCATTTTAGATACTGGTATGTGTGGATTTTTGTTTTCTATGATTAGCATACGGATTATTGAGTTTCTGACACAAACAAGTCTAGTGATTATAATCAGTTCATTCCTGAGTCCTTGTTTTTGCCAAATTCCCTCAAGGCATTCCTAAGAGTTGCCCAACCCAAAAACATCAGGATCTAGCTGTAGTTGAGGCATATAAAAACATTAGAATATATGTCTTTTTTTTTTTAAAACTTCATACAAATTGTTTCACAGTAACCTGACGTGTGTAATCTCACACCTGTTGCACACATAAACCCTGCAGACCAACAAGTCGACAGGGGGTCAGCTGGTTCCCATTGTTTCCAAGTCCAAGTTGTCCGTTGCCGTTATAGCCCCAACCGTACACCTAGAGAGACAAAAAGAGAACATGAGTGCTGCTTCAGTGAGAGTAAGCCAATACTGTTTCATAAAGCTCCAGGATAAGTTAAAAAAAAAATCACCTCTCCATTGTCCACTACTGCCAGGGATGAGGTCTGACCACAGACGATACTCACAGCCACCTTGTTCTGCAGGCAGCTGGACACCCTGCGGGGTGTGGGCTGGTTCGCTGTGGAGCCTGAGCCCACTTGACCACAGTTATTGTAACCCCATGCATACACCTGCCGGGCAAAAAGATAAAGTTAAGAATAAGAACAGGATGAAATTCTCTATGAAAGCCAGATACTTTAAAAATAATTTGAAAAGGTTATTACCCCCTCTCACTTCTCCTTCGAGTCAACAGATTTATCTTAAGGTCAAAGTGACAATGTAATATAAAGCTACTTAAAATGATAGTTCTTACTGCTTACATTGTTTGTACTGACAACATAAAGGCACACAAGGAATGATATATGGGAATTATAAATATCACATTATGGTTTGCATCCAAATATCATGTCACATTTGACCTCTGACCTCACTTTTATATTTCACATCTTTTTTTAAGCCGACCCCATAATGTGTTACATCTTTAAAGAAAGTACTGTAGAGAGAAAGAATGAGCTGCATGGTTACTGTCAGAGATGAGGTATACTATTATATATGTGTGGAAATATGTGTGTGTATGTATGTACGGATGCATACATGTATATATACATATATGTATGTATGTGCATGTATGTATAACTTGTACATATCTTTCTTGTGTAAATGTAAATTTGTCTGTTATTGTGTAAATACTTACGCTAATGTGTACTTCACACACATGGAGAAATGCCAAACTGCCTTTCATTGTTCTTGTAACAGTGACAATAAAAAGCTATTCTATTAAGCTCAAGTTATTCGTGTTATTTAAGTCATTTACAAATCAATACCTATAATCTTTTACCTACTCCTCCATAATGTTTGAAATCAAAGCAAACATGTCATGCTACCCTTATCTCATTTTTAGTGTACTACAAACGTATGCATTTATATTTTATTTTTAATAACATCATTTATGAAAGTATGTGTAAAACAAAATGACATGTAAATATATTACACTAAATAATATAAAAATATCCCCTTAAATGTAAATACTGTACAAAGAGTGAGCTGACTTGGCTCATGTTTTATGGTTATTACTGTTTTTTTGTTTGTTTAATTTTTTTGTAAGATTTGCAAGAACATGTCAGCCATGTTCACAGCAGTGAATGATGGATTTATTAAGATCCAAATGTGATTATTGTATCAGCTGTATAACAAGAAAAATACACAGACTCTCTAGCTACCAGGATAGCTGCATCCCTCATATTAAAAACAGGGGAAAAAAAAGTTTGACCAGCCAGGCCAGGATCTAACGGAGCTCACTAACTGTGTGAAGCAACTCGAAGCACAATACATTCCTTGTGGCTGGGCTTATTTTTCTAGGTTCTTAACTCAGGGGGCTCAAATGTAGCTGTGACTGGAATACGGGTAAGTGTTAGGGTCCATTAACTAGGTAACAGCTTTAGTCAGAGCAGAGTCACCTGTGTAACTAGAAAAGTTTCAAACAGGCGTCTGTATTTCCCTCTCTGTAAATCTGCTGTAAAAGTGAATTATTTTTGTCTCTCTTCTTTAACTCCTACAAACTCACTTCTCCTGTATCAGTTAGAGCCATTGAGTGGTGAGAGCCACAGGCCACCTCTGTGACCTTCTTATTGAGCAGGTTGGCAGACACGAGCACTGGAGCTACTCCTTGGTTGGTTGTCCCATTTCCCAGTTGGCTGTAGCCATTATGGCCCCAGGCAAATAGCTCTCCATCTGAAATACAAAGAGTTTAGTCATTCTCCTGCACTTTTTAATCCAACTGTAAAGAGGAGGATTACATCTTTTGTTAAGCTACCCTCTGTGGCCAGCAGGATGTGGGGTCCACTACCGTAAGTCAGGCTAACCACCTTTCTGCCACTCAGGAAGTCCAGTTTTTTGGGTACAATTGTGCTCAGGCTGTCCCCTGTTCCCAGGCAGTTACTGCAGTTCAGCCCAAACACAAACACCTGAGTGTGGAGGTCGGGGGAGAGGAAAAAAGAAAAAAAGAATTCAGTGTTGATTGGTGATAAGGAGTGCTAAACAGACAGCGCCAGTCAGCTGAGTAGGGAACGGGTCAGAGTACAAACACAGAAACATCAACACCAGCAGGCAACACTGAGAGGAAGATGTGTGTTAATTGTGCAATAACACAAATATAAAAGATCATTTTAAAAGAAAGTTGCATTTTCTTTCCTGACTTAAATTCATTACAATGGTATGAAAAATCTTTTTACACTTGACAAAGTTCCCATTCACAAACCTCTAAAAAGTGTTTTTCTTATCACAGTGGTACCACGATTTAGCCACTTAGCATGTGTTAAAGCAGAGGTGCTCACATTTCTAGGAGCCAGGGAAAGGACCCCCCTTTCTCCTAAAATCTTAACATTGATTTAGCTGGCTTGGGTTTCGCATCACCTGATAATGTAGACTGACTCAAATATTTGTTAATGCTTATGAGCTAGATAATGTGCCAAGATACAAACCAAAAGGAGTGATTTTTTGCAGCCTTACAAACAAACTAACATAGAATTTCTTCTGGCCAAACAATAACATTTTTTCTTATTCATTTATTTATTTAGTTGGTTAGTTAGCTAACCTTTATTTAACCAGGAGAATAGGACTCACAACCACATCCTTGCCAAGAAAGACAGCAATACAAACAACAGAGGTGTGTGTGTTAATAATAATAATAATAATAATAATAATAATAATAATGGATACTTTATTGATCCCCATGGGGAAATTACTTGTTTTTCTCTGCATTTGACCCATTCACTCAGTGAAGCAGTGGGCAGCCCACTAAGCAGGCGCCCGGGGAGCAGTGTGTAGGGACGGTACCTTGCTCAGGGGTACCTCAGGGTAGCCGTTAAGTGGATTCGAACCGCCGACCTTCCGATCATGGGGCGACCACTTTACCTACTGAGCCATCCCTGCCCAACTATGTTTTATGCAACACAGACAAATACACACAGAACCCCCCCCCCACACACAGAACCCCCCCCCCCCACACACACACACACACACACACACACACACACACACACACAAACACAAATTAACTACACTAAAATACAGCTTATTAAAAAAACGAAACTAACCAAAATGTAAAACTACAACTTCAGCATCAATAAAGCCTGAAACCTCAACAGTCTTTATAATAAGTCAGTGTCAGTAACGAGGGTAATAATATTCAGGCAAAACATTTTCAGGCTGAAGGAACTGCAGTCTCTTTAAGTTCATTTAGTGAGACCAGTTCCTTAAATGTAGTTCATTTTGCATCTGATTCTAGGAGTAAGGAGCTGCAAAGTTTAATGCTCTTTCTCTAAGTTCAGTGGAAATCTTTAGAGCACACAGAAGATACGAGTCTTGGGACCTAAGGCAACAAGTTAACAAACTTTCTGATCAATGTAAGTCAGTAAGATGGGAACAGACCAAGATATTATCAATAAGACTATATCGGTGGTTGAGTCTTCAAAATGACAAAGCAGATCACCCGACCTAAGCAGGCAATGTACAGCATGTGACTCTTAAAAGCTTTAAGGTTTGTAATAAATCTCAGTGCTCCATGATAGACAGAATCCAGCATATGTAAGCACAGTGAAGATCCCCTTGCATCACCATAATCGAACACTTTCACAAGAGTGGAATCAACATCTTAAGAGGTAACGACACACAACACGGTATAAACTGTGTATATAAATTTTATTTTAAAAAATTTAAAACCCCTTAGCTGGGTTGCAGAATCCTGGAGAACCACTGAGCTAAAACACCAACAACATCAAAGTAATTCAAATCATCTAGGTAGCTACTGCAAGTTTTAGTACTAATTAAAAAAGGATGAAAGGACCAGAGATCCATCCTTTTAAACAACTGTCTTGAACCCTTTAAGCTTATTTTGTAATTTTGGCTGTAAAATTACAAGATAATTCTCATCTTTCAGGAGCATCTTTTCAGTGTTCAGACAGCAGAACTTGGGAATGCTTTGTGAACCGTGATACACTGAATATCCCTGTAAAGCCTGCCTTCTTTTCTTTCCGAAACTTTTTTTTTTTTTTTTTTTTTAACAAAGCCTTTGCTAAAAGGGGTCATCTGATTGTTGGGGGTTTCTTTGTTTTCTCTGAGTTATTGTAGGGTCTTTATTACCTTACAATATAAGGTGAAGCGCCTTGAGGCACCTGTTGCTGTTCTGTGTTACATCATGTGAATAAATACTTTTCAGCAAGTCTTAACAGTTTTGAGCTTTTTTAAAATGGCAAATAACTGATTTTCAACACTAGCATTCAACTGCAATCTTTACACATCAGGCTGTTACAATACAACATTTAAAATTGTTATTATTGTTATTTATTCTTTAACTTTTGGTTCTCTTTATGGTCTCCAGAAGAAAAATCTGGTTCTTTCCCTGGAGCTATTGTCAGAAATATTGAGTACTACAGCTTAAAACACACAGCTACTGAGAGGCAGTCTCTGTTTATCATGCTACAATAACACTGACATAAAAAAATGCAATGCAGTGTAAGCATGCTCTGTGGTGGATTACCTACTGTAAGCATGTTTTCTTCTACCACTGATTAAAGTTGAATGCGCTATAAACTGAACCCAACAGCTGTTTTCAAGGTAGGACACTCAAACAATCCACACTAGGCTGAATGAAATTATAATAATGTAAACATGAAATGTAGCTTAAAGGCTAAAAACGTGGAAAAACAACAGGTCATCTGACTATCAATTATGCAACATGAAGCAAGCTTCAAAGCTTTCAGTCATCTTGCTCTTGATTAACACACAACCACAACCCCGTTTTCCCTCTGACCCCTCACCTCATCATCATTGGTAATGTAGATGGCCTCATTAGCAGATGATCCAAACACGCATGCTTTCCGTATGGAAGCGAGCTCCTGAGGCCCCATCAGGCTGAAAATGGGCCACTTGGTTACATCCACCATGGTGTCCTCACAGTATGTGGCAAGGGCGGCAGGCTAGAAGGATGAACTTCAATCCACAGGTGGGACACGGGACAGGGAGAGGGGGAAGGTCTGAAGAGGCAAGGCTGCCAGCGCTGCAGTCACTGGACACAAACACAAGCAAAATTGTAATGTCTTCCAGATAATCATCTTTTCACAATATATTGTTAGTTCAGTGTAGCTTTAATTCAAAGGGCTTCAGGTTTAAGTCAAGGGTTTTTGGCTTGTTTAAAAAAAAAAAAAGAGTCAATGGCTGTTTTGGAAGTACAGCCATTTTCATACATATTCAGAAGTTTTATGGCCAGATAAAGGCTATTCACTTGTTATTTCATGACAAAGTGTTTAATTTACATTTTATTGCTTTTTATTGTAATTTTAAATATGAGGTCCAAAGAGACATCAGTGCAAGTGGAGGAGGTCATCATTAGGTGGAAAAAACAAAATAAAACATATCAGAGATTTAAAAGAAAAAAAAACTTTAGGTGGAGTCTAATCAACAATCTGCTACATTCTTTAAAAGAATCAGTGCACCAGGAACCTCAGCAAGACCAAAAGGCCTGCATCTGATTCTAGGAGTAAGGAGCTGCAAAGTTTAATGCTCTTTCTCTAAGTTCAGTGGAAATCTTTAGAGCATACGAGTCTTGGGACCTAAGGCAACAAGTTAACAAACTTTCTGATCAATGTAAGTGGCGTGGCTACGTCTACAGCCTGTCCGCAGCTCGGACACAAGCATTTCACTACATGTTGTGCTCTGTATAATTGCTTTGTTTGTTTAAGTTTATATGGATGCCAGTGGAGCTAGGCCACTACCGTTCATTGGTGATGTGACTGCTCACAGAAGCAGCAAGGTGAATTATGACGTGTACAGCCTTTACTTCTTGCTCAGATTCAAGCAAGTGCTACAAAAATGATCATTTTGCTCTTCACAACCGATATCAGATGACACTGCGAGCTGGGCAAATGTAACGTTGCATCCTTACTTTTATTTTCCCCGTAGCTTACTCTAACTCAGTTTTAAAAAGTATAATTCTGCTTTGGAGAATCTTCTACTTTATATTCATCACAGACATCACACACACACATGCTGTTTTGACTCTCACTTATATGGTTATGGGTAAACACAGCTTATGATCCTCAAGGTCTTAAGGTTTTCTGATAAAATGGGTGTTAAAAGCGTAGTAAGCCGGGTCACAGAGGTTCTTTGTTTGGTAACAACACGGCTAAATCAGTGTTGTGCTAAACACTAACTAAAACTTTAAGTGTAATATCTTTGCTTATTTTGGTAGACTGTAATCAACAGGATTTATAAAGGGGTCATATATAAAATAAAGAAATGACCTTTGTTGCAATAATCTTTATGACTCTGTGTTATGCACCCACATTACAATTGCTCCGCACCTTTAAGGTGACTTTAAATATCCCAAAAGAACTGTGATGTTCTATTTTTTTTTGCTGCCCTCTTGGCTAGCTTTTTCTTGAAAAAGCTATTTTAAATGTCAGTTAGACTTTCTCCCTGGATAAGTAAAGGATATATAAGAGCCTTTTTCCCCTGTTAAAAGCGTCTACCTTATGACATGAATGTTCTTTCTGACTAAAACTAACTTGGTATCATTCAGAAGAGATACGCTTGACAAGTAATTTACAACACTTTAAAGACGGACTATTTATTTGTTTATTTTTGACAAATGCCGGAAATCCCTTTTTGACACAACACAGGCGTCATCCCGTAAATACCCACCCCCTCCCACCTGCATCATGTGTAATGATTAAAACCACTCGTAGTTACTGTTACATGACCACAGCTTGCTGTTTAATGTTTGCTATTGTTAACAAAGGGATTACTCAGCACAGTGAGTCCAGCTGACGCATCATAACACACCGTGAATGCAGCTGGTACTTGACGCACCCGCCGGGAAAATCGGTACTAACTTATCTTTTAATTGGCTACAGCTAGCGTTTAAGATTTTTTTAAAAAAACAAACAAACCACATTTCAGTTCGATTGTTTGTTTGTTTTTTAAAGCTACAACATTAATACGTTCTCGTTGACTCACCCGTTAGGCAGGTCCGCTTCTACGGCCGTTGGCGCTTGCTCCTGGCCGCCTCACCATGGCACATAACGGCTGACAGTCCGTGGCCGCCGTGCTCAAGTGCGTTTATTTGCGGAAGTGAGGAGAAAAATAATGTCACGTGATTCTAAGACCAGCACAGTCGATTGCAGATTTCACCAATATTTCCCTTTCGCCTCTATCCCCACCTCGCATTTTCCTACCAAATCTAGCTGTGGTTTTCAGCTAGATTAGTATGCAGTTAACCGCCAAGTAGTACACTAGATTTCACATTCATTCGCCGAAGAGGAATATAGAGGAATATTTGGTCAGGTTTAAGAAAAATAAGACTTTTGTTAGATAGTTATTCTTTTATGCCGTATCCAAAATGCAACATGGATATAACCAGAACTTAATAAACACCTAGGATTTGAAGTTGGAGACATCTGATCTTTTGAAGCCCAAATTTCAGAATTAATATTTTTATACTCAGGGAGTTTTTTTTTTTGATGCGGTGGGGAGACTAGTAGTGCGTTTGTGTCTGTTATTTGGAAGTGTAAAGAACAATCCTGACGCACAGTTTAAAGTACTGTATTCTTTAATGTCTTAAACATCAGTTATGTACATTGCTTATGTCAGACTACATAAATAAAAATCAGATTTTACCCAGAGGTACCAGAATCAGCAGGAAAAACATCTTCTGAAAATAAAGTTTGCCTTACCTCTCTATAATAAAAGGTCGTTGTTTCTCTGATTGCATTTTCTCATCATTGAAATATACTTTTGAGTGTCTCTCCCTCTTTTTTGTCAGGTTTTTTTTAAAGTTTCAAGACAACTGAGTGCCCGGATCTGCAAAGGAAGCTTTTGTAATGCAACCAAAACCTTCAGATCTAAGTGGACATTTTAGTCGCCTGCTCTTCCAAAGGTCAAGAAAGAAGTTAGCATCCTCACTCAAGAGATGATCCATTCTCAGATTTGCTGTGTGCCTCTTTAGAGTTATTGATTACATATTCTTCCAAAATGCACCATGTTATGTAAAATACTTGTACTTTACTAAAAAAAACAAAACAATTCCCCACGCGGTTAACTTGGTGCATTTGGATCTGGGTCAAGCAGGATTAACGTTCCATTTGGAGGCCTCTTATCTTATTTTGCTTCTTTTTGTACTCCACAGGAAATCCAGATTCAGTGTTTGCTGTCCAAGTTAATCATTGAGTGAGCCAGTGTGTTCATCAACACTCACGTAAGGATTCGGCTAACGGAAACATTCACAGCACAAATGAGGCATTTATTCCTCTAATCTAGTTTTCAGTTGTGAATATGTACAGCAGAGCCAAAAGTCTGGTATAGTCTACATTAGGGTGGCAGAGTAAAGTCTAAAAATTACTTGAAAGACAGCCATGAACCACAAATAAATATCATCCAATTAGCTGCTGAAATGTCTGACCTATAAAAAGGACAAGCCAAAGAAAGGAGAAAGAGTACTTTACATTTGCTTTTTCATAACAAGGTGGTCAGCCTGCTAAAGTCACATAAAGGAAGCGATGCTCATCTTTAAAATATATTCAGAGCACGTAAAAACTGAGCTCAAAGGGAGTTCAAGCTTCCTCACAAACACTTAGATCAAATGAATCCCTGCAGAAAGCAACTCGCACCCATACAACTTAAAACAGCTACCATATGTGTGAGTCACAAAAGCACGAAAGATCCAACGGCTAAACAGCAAGTTTATTTTGGTTAGGATCAGAAACACAGATCATGTCCTGAGGGTCAAAGATGAAGAGGAGATATCAGAATCCCCCCCAACTGAAAAATGGCAATGATGGCTTGTGGTTTTTCCAAGAGAAGGGGGGGGGGGTGTAAATGGTCGGGATGCATGGTGTCATACAATGTTCAGTGAATGACATTAGAAGGGAAGCAAGTTACTCTCCAACAGCAGGGAGCAGCATTGACCATTTCTACTGGCAAACTCCAACAACAAGGAGACTACGCGTTACTAAAGCCACGTCCCCTATTTAGAGATTCTCCAGTCACTCAGTCTCGTTTCTATTCGATAAAACCTAGCTGTAGTTGAAATGAAAAACAAAAGGCACAATGATTTTCAACTCATTCTCGTCTTTAATATGCACAAGAGTTGAAAGCATCAGTGAGCCACCTTAAAGAGAAGAATTCAATCTAAAATTTATAAAAAGATACAAACAATCAGAGGCCAAAACGCTGTCTGTTGCTTTTCTCCTATTATTTTATTTAAAACAACTTTTCATTAGCAAGTAAAAATCTTGCAACAAACATAAGCTTGTATCCAATGCGGATACAAGGCAACGAAATTGTAAATCTTTAAAGTGGCTCGGTCTAGTCTGCTAGTTCATGACTGTACACCCTCTCTATAGTTTTGTTCAGTAATAAACAGCTAGTCCCAAAAAAACCAAAAACAAACAAAAAAGCCTGGGCTGCTCATAACAAGCCCACTCAGTATTTAAAGCCCCAGTGTGACCCCCAGCCCCACCCCCCCAATCCCCACCCCAAACCCCAGCTCTGAACCCCTCTAAGTAGTTAGCAGCCAACCGGGGGGGTGGGATCATTAAGTCTTCCAGACCAGGGCTATGATTGGGATTAAAGTTTGACACATTTACCCCAAGCCTGCACATTAACCAGGACACGGGATGGTACATTTTAAACAGCCCGTCACCACTACAGAGAGGAGGAAAAAACAAAACAAAACCAGCCTGTTCCAATTTATCAGCATGTCATCACAATACATATGCAAGTCGAAAGTAAAAACAATAAAAGAAATATTGCTTCAAAAAGGAGAAAAAAAAAAATAGAGACCCTCCCCAGCCATCTTTGACAGTTATCGTCCATCCAATGACTGTCAGCTGCAGCAGCTTTGTACAGGCTTTATGTAAATATATATTCATTAGACGGCAAGGAGAGATACACATCATGTTTTTGTACAGTTATTCAAATTGAGTGATGACATGTGACCTCTTTATCGAAAGTAGTTAAGTAATGTAAAGATCAGGACCTGCACTCGTTGTACAAGTCTAGTCTTCAGTGAGTGTAGGTCCTTTTTGTCGTTTCTGCAGTCAGACATCGTTATGCCTCTCAGACGTGTGCATAAGACTGAAGAAAACCTAAAAAATAAAATAGTAATACAAAGGAAGCTCCACAGACCCAACCAGTAGAAGCGGAAACATGAAACCAATTTGTCTGTAGCAAAATTTAAAAAAAAAAGAAAAAAAAAAAAGGTCATATTGCAATTAGGATGATTTTAGCTTTAGGTTGTTTTCTTTCTTTTCGTTAAACCCCCTCCCTCCATTCAGAGTTTCACATTACAGGGGAATCCCGAGCAAATAGTTTACTGAATCCCAGGACGTGGCTGAGCTCAGAAGGAGGATGTCCTGTGGGTGGCGGGGGGAGATAAACGCTACAGCTGACATGTTCCTCTTAAGTCTCTGTGCCTTCGCCCAAAGGTGATTCCTCCCGTGACAGGTATTCACATCCGTTAAAATAAAAATTTTGCCGCTTTGCTTAATCAGTAGCAGGCAATTAGCAGGTCTTAACAGTTGTATTGGGGGGAAAAAAAAAAAAAGAAAAAAAAAAAAAAGAATTATGGCATTTTCTTCACATTTTTGATGATTTTTTTTAAAACGAACAGTAAGTTTGATAATTCAACAGAGGTCACATTAAAAAAGTGACGCCATTGAGTCAGAAGTCCCGTCAGTCAGTTTGCCACGGAGTCCTCTTGTTGCCTTAGAGCCCTTTCGCCCCTCCACCTGCCCAAGGACTCTCCTGGGAGGGCAGTGGGGGTCCGTGGTTAATCATGGCTTAGCTCTGGGATTAACTCTTTAAACTGGGCGAGAGAGAGGATATTGGTGTGCCCTGGCTATCAGGAATCAGTGTCACGAAATGTATTAATGTATGTACTTGTAGTATGTCAGTGTGCATGGGTGAAGTAACACTAGAGGACAATCCAGGGAAGGGGAAAGCACAAAATAAAGCACAAACAAACAGCAGTATTTCTTCCCCATGAGTGATATGATGGCTTCTAACTGAAGTATGCACACAAATTCTTCTAAGTGTCAAAAAAAAAAAAGTGCGTGTATATGCATGCGTGTTCATGTGTCTGAAAATGTGCTTATATTTTTCCGTCTTTGTGAGAACTTGACATTTGGCAATTGAATCTTTCCGTGAAGGCTTTTCCTTCCTTCTGGTTTCCTTTCTGTGTGACATTTTAGAAGCACTGGCAGAAAATACTGACAATCTTCCTGATGCAGGTTGCCAGATGGTGAATATGCCTGTTGGATAACAAGGACTCCTATGAAGGGTTGCAGTGTTCTGTGAACGATGACCATTTAAAAGAAGAAGAAAAAAAAAAAAAAAAAAAAAAAAACACCCCATAGTGCAGAGATGGGGGTGGGTAAACCCTTCAGTGGTGAGTTTCCATGTTGACGTGATGCTAAGTATATCCTTCTGTACCAGGTTGCCAGATTGGAGGAGAGATGGATGAATGTCTGGGGTGATTACAGAGTACCCGTGCAACTGGTTGAACCAAACATCCTGGTTTTTAGAAATTAAACTCCTTTGTTTGCATGTTGGAAGCTGGATCAAAATTGAAGGTTCCTCCTTGAGTAGTTTCAGGAATCAAGCTAGGATCTTCATCAATCTGAAAAAAAAGAACAAACATTGTAAGATCGAATGCTAGAGTAAGACATTGCCCAAAAAGGAAAACAAATCCAAAATAACAGAAAGTGAGACGCATGGTGGCGGTTAACTCACATCGTCTCCTGAAAAGTACTGATCAATAATCTCAAAGGCTAGTTTGTAGATATCCTCATTCTCATGCTGCTGCAAATTTTCTATCTTCTCCAAACCTGAAAAAGACAAAACAACAGTTTTAGAAACAAACATTATAAAAAAACTTCAGTAAGATAAACAATCCAATTACACCAAGTTTCTAAGAGGGTACAAGGAAACCATCAAACACAGACCTCCACACTCCTCTATGATCTCAGCAATAGTACTGGCTTCATCTCCTGCCATGATGAGAATATTTTTCAGGCCATCCAGGACGACTTGCACCACCTGGGAGTCCTTCACGGACAGCAGGTTACAGAACGGAGGGATGACATTCTGCTCCACTAAGAACTCCACCTACACAAACCCACACATACACCACATCCATACTTGATTACAACATAGGTACATGGTTACAAGTGTGGAAAGTGCACTCACAGTGACCTTCATAACTTAAGTCAATGTTGTGTAGCTTCAGCCTACAATTATTATTTTTCTGCTTCTTGAAAGAAACAATGAGGCAAACATTTCCTACTGCAGTGAAGAAATGCAGTTTGTTTTTTTCATTAAAACAACATATACCCATTTCACTGTAGCAAATCTTTTTAAACCAAGTACAAAAAAAAAAATCTTGTCTGGTCCACAAGCCAAGCTCACCTGGTCTTTCCTCCCACTGATGGTGAGGTTGCTGATGGCCCATGCTGCCTCCTTTTGAGTGCCAAAATCACCCTGTAGAGAGCCAGGCTGTCACCAAAATGTACTACACAGCAAATTGCCAAAATACACACAATATGTAGGCCAAATATGCATTCAGTCTCCATGTCTTCTATCAGAAACTGTTCTGCTTTCTGGCTAGAAAATATAAAAAGGTGTCAGTGCAACTAAATGCCAAGATGAATTTACACATCGTGTGTCTGGTACCATGCGGGGACAGAACTGAACAGAAACTAGAGAAAATCTTGAGCTCCCCCCCCCCTTCCTCCAATTTCTAACCACACACAAACCTTAGCCAGTTGGTGAATGATCATAGGAATCAGACCAGCATCAATCACAGCTTGGACTTGCTGCTGGTTCCCAGCTGTAATGTTGGACAGGAACCAGACTGCTTCCTGCAAACAGACCAATCACAAATGGTCAAAAAAAAGACTGCATTCAGTGTATTATATAGAATGAATCTGCTTCAATAAAAAATATTTTAACATTTCACCTAAATAATGGATTTTAAGTACAGATTAGTACCAGTTTAACTTACAACTCTCAAGCTTTGAGTGTAATTAAATAAAATAACTACATACAACAAAAAACTTGCTCCCATTACATTATCTGTACAATAAATACTACTTTACTCTCCATTTACTTTAATGTAAAGCTATAAGAAACTAGAAGAAAAAGCATAATGAGCTTAAAGGCTGAGGATCTCATACCTTATTAATTTTTTCTTTAGGATGTGTGAGCAGGTTGGGGAAGTGTGACAGAACATCACAGTTGAGAACCACCTGTGTCTGCTCATCTGTCCCCGTCACAATGTTTCCCACTGCCCTCAGAGCTGCCGTCTGTAGTTTGTGAACAAAAGAGGAATACAACTTCAAATAAAAATTGGCTTCAGAGTGTGGACCGGGTGGGAGGACTGAATTAGTCTTACCTGAACTTTCACCTCCTGATGGCTGAGGAGAGGCACAAGAAATGGAACAACTCCAGAATCAATGACCATCTGAATCTGCTCGTTGCCTCCGTCCGTCAGATAGGACAAAGCCCACACTGTGTCTACTAGGATCTATACACAGAGTCAGAAGACGTAAGAATTGAGACAGTTACTATACTGCTAGAACTGAAAAAACTAAGCACTAAATTTTGTCTTTATAATTTATGTACATTAGTAAACCGATAACTTGAGTAATCACAGCACAGCCTGATACTTACATTTATGTCGGTGTGATATATTAGCACACAGAGGGCAGGCAATATCTGTGGGGAAAGAAGTAGGTTGTGAGTGGGTTGGAAGTAGGCAAAGGAATAGATGAAGGTAAAAACAGGAGAAAAAAAACATCACAAGAGGAACAGCTGTCAAAACCAGACTTCAATTGTCAGCAAAAGCTTTCTAGTCAGAAGTTCCCCGGGGTGAAGAGGCTGATTTGGCTACTGAAAATGTGCTGTAAAAGCTCAGCGTGACTCAGCCTGCTGTGACAGAGTCAAATGCAAAGAAACTCAACCATCTGTATGGCACATGAGAGCTGGTACACACACGCACGCACGCGCACACATACACATGCAGTCACACCCACCTCTTGCACAGTCTCCATGGGTGGTGGTGGATCCTTGTTGCGGCAGAGGTTAACAATGACCCAGGTAACATTACGGAGGAAGGTGATGGGGATTGATGGATTGATGAAAGAAAGCAGGGGCTTGACCACACCCAGAGAGATGACATAATCCCTGCACTGTGGCCCATCACCTGATTGTGCAAGGGGGCAGAGGTCAACAGAACTCTGGATGGTTGCTTCCAAGCAGTATTAAAATAAATAAAAACAAAATAAAAAACAAGCACATCTATCATAGAGGGACACTCACCTATAATGTTTCCTAAAGCCCACACAGCCTGTTCACATACGTTCTGGTGAGGAGATTGTAGCAGTCGCAAGAACAAGGGCACTGCATCTGCAAGCACAAAGATTAAACTATCAGATGTGCCCAGGGTGATGGACTATTTATTTTGCCACCTTAAATGATCAGAATCTAGCAAGGGGGATAAAACCAAACAAACAAAACATGAGTCCAAATGTCCACCACTTGTCTTGCAGAATGAGCCAACAGACTTTTGCCTTACGCACAGTAATGTGTTGAACTATCATTACATCTGCTCCAACCATGCTGGACCACAATGGGTTAAGACACTTGTATTTCTATAGAGACTAACAGAGATGAAACTGACACAGACACCTGATTTGTTTAGGACTAACAGTTATTATGGAGGGGTGAGATGAATGGTCATTTTTCACATACACCCCTCATACAAGCAGGTCCTCTCCACTTTAGAGATGGTTCTGTATTATGAAGAAAGCTTTCAGCTATACTCCAAGTACTACATCTTCTAGACAATAGGCTTCTATGCTAATCGATACAGCTTTCTACAGGGGCACCGTAATGGCTCAGGTGTTAAATGACTATAAAAATAAAAAAATAAAAATAGCTGTAACACATGGTGTAATATGTTATGGCTATTAATGAAATGGTTTGGTAACTGGCTCTACGCACTCACTCTCAAAATGCTGAGGACCTACACTCACTTCTGTTTCTTTATGGTCACAATCACAACTTGGTGATGTGAAATCCAGACATTTGATTCAACTTACTACGGGAACATAAACATGCATGTGTTACAATCATTACAGTATGATGCTATGACACACTACATTGTGTCAAACGTATTTGCTCATCTGCCTTCACATGCATATGAACACGAGTGACATATCATTCCTGATACATAGGGTTTAAAATGATGTTGGCCCAGCCTTTGCAGCAATAACAGCTTCAACTCTTCTGGGAAGGCTTTTCACAAGGTTTAGGAGTGTGTTTATGGAATTTTTTTTTATCATTCTTCCAGAAACACATTTGTGAGGTCAGACACCGATGCTAGATGAGAAGGCCTGGCTCAGTCTCCACTGCGATTCAACCGAAAGGTGTTGTGTCAGGCTGAGATCAAGACACTGTGCAGCTCTTCCATGACAAACTTGCTCATCCATGTCTTTATGGACCGTTCTTTGTGCACTCATGCGCAGTCGTTTCGGAACAGGAAGAGGCTGCCCCCAAACTGTTCCCACAGAGTTGGAAGCATGAAATTGTCCAAATTGTCTTGGAATGCTGACGCATTAAAAGTGCCTTTCGCTATAACAAATCCTAAAACACAGCCCCACACAATAATCCACTAACCCACTACACTTTACCATTGACACAGTGCAGTCACACAAGTACGGTTCTCCTGGCAACTGGCAAACCCAGACTCATCTATCGGATACCAAATGGAGAACAGTGATTTATTGCTCCAGAGAACACGTCTCCACTGTTCTAGAGTCAAGGGTGGTGTGCTTTACACCACTGCATCCAAATCTTTGCTTTGCAATTGGTGATGTAAGGCTTGGATGCAACTGGTAGGCCAGGGAAACACATTCCATGAAGCTCTTTCTACACACTGTTCTTGAGCTAAAGGTGATGTAAAGTTTAGAGGTCTGTAGTAACTGACTGCAGAAAGTTGGCGACCTCTGTGCAGACCATCATGTGTCTACCACTTTTTGGCCGAGTTGCTGTTGTTTCTGTCATTCCCAGTAGCTTCCACTTTGTTATAATGCCACTAACAGTCAACTGTGGAATATTTAATAGCAAGAAAATTTCACAAGTGGACTTGCTGCACTGGGTACATCCTATTATGGTACCAAACTGGAATTTACTGAGCTCTTGAGAGCAACCCATTCTTTCACAAATGTTTGTAGAAGCAGCCTGCATGCCTAGGTGCTTGATTTTATACACATTAACATTGATGCAATTGGCACACCTGAATTGAATGACTGAGTGAATACTTCTGGCAATAGTGTACATTATATTGTGTGACACACTATTCCAATCCAACACTCCATTTGGTGCTTAACTGAACTCTCAAATGTACAAAAAAAAAAAAAAAAAAGATGATTGTGGGATCTGTATAAAATGTGTGTCATATAGATGTTGGCACTCAAAATGCCTTGGCAGTGTTTATGCAAATTTTGTCAAGATTGGCCCACTCATATAGAGAAAATGGAAGTGCAATGCAAATATATACATACGCTACAACCATTATAGTTTGATTCATTCGATGCACTGGCTGGACCATAAAGAAACCTTTTGTCTAAACCAATTTGTTCATGGTCTTCAAAATTTACAAATTTATCATTAAAATATGTTAGACCGATAGCAAGTGAGCACAAAGCTTTCCCAGCAACAGAAAGGGATGCTGTCTTTTTTTTTTTTTTTTTTTTTTTTTTTTAAATGCCAACATGATTAAATGTGCCATGTAGACGTCTAAGCATAAATTACCCCTCATTATAACTCTCAGCAAACATGCATGTGTTTAATATGGGGCTTTCCATAATTTCAAACTAAGTTGTTCCACATCTCTAACAGCCATCTTATCTTTTGAATATTAAACATGGTTTTAGCTATAGAGTCATGTTAGTTTTATTAGATAACCATGTTTTACTTTGAGGCAGAAAAAAAAAAGCATTATCCCAAGAACTAACTAAGCCTTACTGGGTGAAAAAATAAATAAATATGCTTGCTTGGCAAATTGCAGACAGAATATGAACACAGACTGAAGGGGTAACACAGGGGAACATGAACCGTGGGGTCAGCTTACTGGATTTAACCACAGCCTGGGTCTGTGCTGACGTCCCAGAGGCAATGTTGGTCAGAGCCCAAGCTGCCTCAAACTGAAGCGACGGGCTGTAAGACAGAGGGAAAACAAAACCAGTTAGAAAACAAAGTAAGCTAATTTATTCTGCAGTAGACGAGACAGAATGGAAGGAGCAGGGATTAATAATATCCATGTGCAACCCCCCCCCCACTTGCCATTTCAAATTCTTAACATATTTGTTTTGGGCCTTCTTGAACTAATTAGAGCAAAACATGCTTTAACCAAACTGTGGTGCTCATTTAGAGAACAGAGTTTTCAACGGCTGGCTTTTCAAGAAAAAGATAACTACAACAGCAGAATTAATACAGGTAGTCCAAGATCTTGTGACAGATAACAAATCTGACACCAGAAAGGTCTAGAAACTGTGTCATTCAGTTTAACTGCACTCAAAATGGAGAACCATCATTAAAATGAGTTTAGGAAAACTGATGCAACACAAAATAAAAATCACACACATAAAAGTGATTCTCACGCCACCCACCAGCCAAATGCTAGCTAATTGTAACAAAGGATGGTAATTCCGTCTTCCCAAAGAAATGTTTCATCAGACAACCTGCCATGATCTGAAGTTTCTAAGTTTCCCCTTCTGGGATTTAAAAGAATAAAACAGCTTCTTTTTGGGAGGTATCCAGTTGTGAAGAGACCCGCTTTATTTCCTGCCCTGCCAGGCATTCACAGATAATTTATAGACCTCCAAAGGACAGGTTGTCCATTTTTAATTGGCAGAGGTTTTCATGCTGTAAATTCTATTGTGAGGCTTTACATCAAGCTGAGCTGGCTTGGGTTTCTGCCACAGCGCTATGGCAACATATTAAGGGCTGCCCTGAATACGATTTTTGGGTTCAGGAGCTTCAATAGTAATCAGCAGTGAATATTTTAAGGGTACTGCTGCTAGTGCCACTCACTGAAAACAACATACACAAAGCAGTGCTGTGTCTGCCATCCGAGAGCAAAAGCTTGTCATTGTAGTGCAGCACTATTGAGCGTTTATTCCCTAATTACTTGTTTGGCACTTTTGGGGAAGAGGGGGAAAAAAAAGGAAAAAGAAAAAAAGGGGTGTTTAAAGCTGCTAAATATAGCCACAGCATTGGCAACAATTAGGTGAAGTGAAGTGTGATGATCGCTGGCGTGGGGAGGAGTGGAGAGGGGTAAAAAACCCAAAGCCCCCCTATCAACTAGTTTAATAGTCCAGTCCTGATGTACAAATATCTAATAATGTCAACATGATGCTATCAGCTGTTAGTTGTCATGGTAAAATCTTTACAATTACTTCCTTACAAGCTCTTTCACTCGAGTTTTTCATTCCTGCCCCCCCCCTCAGTGAACACAAGGTCCTGGGAATTGGGGAACTCCGAGAGACAGGAATGTTGATATATTTGGCTTGGTTTGTACTGAGAGGATGAGCCAGCTGCCCTGCATGCCTCCACACACTCTAACGTGTGGACACAGTGGGAAACACTCTCATGCACACAATGATTCTACTGCAGCAGAGAAATGATGCAGCAGGATCAGTAATAAAAGTTATTACATTAACAAAAAGCTAAACAAAAAAATAATTTTAAAAAACTTTAATAAAAAAGTACTACTTAGGAAGCACACTTACTTGTCATCCCTTTCCAGGCATTTGACTAAAATAGGCAGGATCCCAGATTTTATCAAATCATCAATGGGAGGATTTCGGTCACTTGAGAGCAGTTTTCTAAAAAAATCGAATGCAAAAAAGTTAACACCAGAAAACACAAGGAAGAACTGGTATTTATACAAAAGTGTTTCATCAGCTACTCACCTGGCTGCCTGTACAGCACTGAGCTGTACAACCGCATTATCGCTGGTAGCGTTCTGCAGTGAACAAGAGCCATAACTGACATCAGCATAACTAGCCAAAAGTTAAGGTAGCACTGCTGGTACATTTGGGAAAGGATTCAATATTTGTTAAAAGGCGTGAACGAGATAAACGTACCTGTAGAATGGCATCGAGCGTAACATTTTGCTAAGCAAAGAGAAAATGAAGAATATTAGCAATGTCGTAATTTGCTAAGAACATGCAATCAATAGCAAGTGAAGAGCTAACGCTACACATTGTCACTATGGTGCATTTTATTCGTTATTCGGGGTTAATATAACAAACTAACTTCATTAAATTTACTAGACTGGACAGGAAATCCAAAGTGTGGGATCATTTTGAGAGGAAAGACTCCAAAAAGATGAAGAACATTGCAGACCAACTGCAAAGATGGCTCATCATGTGAAGACAAAAATTAGCCATTTGCATTAACGCTGCATAGCCTACTTGCTGTTTTGTTGTGACACATTCAGAATCACTACAGATTTTGCTCGTATTGTTAAACAGTTGGCTTGGTTGTAAGATTTACATTTTACAAAGTAGTGCATTACAATTTTGTATTTCTTGTTACTGCAACACATTCTTTCTCTGCCTCACAAGTCAAATAATAAACTGGTATTGTAAATATGCACCTGCTAGTTCATTAGGGAGCACCTCTAGTGCACATATGTGAAATTCCTGGTTGCTTTCAGATAATACTGATGAAAACAAAACAAAACAAAAAAAAAAAAAAAGCAGAAAGCTGCACATTCGACCTTTATATCAGACTACCTTTGTTTCTGACAATCCAAAGGGGTAAACGGTTCTTCTGGGCTTTGGTATGGGGTGAATGAAATGTTTTATACCCAACTACAAGACTCTAAACAATGTTGCAAAATTCTTGCAATTACAGTGAGTCAAAGTCTGTACTGAGATTTTATAAGACTGGGATCTTCTATGGCATTAGTCACTGTTAAGTCTTAACAGTGTGATGAACCCTCCCTGCTTTTGACACCTAGTGTTCAGGCTTCTGGCAAGATATTACACAATGTCATGCTTTTTATTTTTCATCCTCCCCTGGTTGTATGAGAACTATGCAGGCTGAATAATAATAATTAAAAAAAAAAAATTAAGTGGGGGTTCCTCTCAGTATCACCTGGCATACTAATTAACAACCTCGTCATCTAAAAAGATGAGAGATTAAAGTGATTTTTTTTTTTTAACTGGAATCCTATTGACACATCCCATACGCGGTACATTGCCCACCTTTTTAACCCTTCTGACCTGATATCCATATAGTCCGGTTTCGCTACATCTCGCTCACTCAAATCAAACCCACCACACACCCACACTTACCCCTTTGAAGTCTGAGTCGACATCAGAGTCCTCCAGACTCTCCTCCTGCGGGACATTTCTCTTCTTCAGTAAATGTTCGTCTCGTTTGTTCTGACAAGAGGAAAAAGACAAGAAGACCAATGAGAGGAGGAGATGAAAGCATTCATTAATGCATTCATGAATTCTTAAACCAACAGTGAGTCTAGGCAGAGCGTTTTTCTCTTTGCCAAACTTTTTCATTTTCTGCAGGATATCCAGCATGCCAGATGAAAAGAATCTCGTATCATAGGGGTTAATCCAGAAAAGAATGCCTGCAGGAGAACCCACAAAGCAAACAGACGTTGAACCTTTACCCTTTAACCCTCAACACACTCGGCGTCCCCATCAAACGTTTTCATTTGGTATCAATCTACAGGACATGCGAGTCAGTGGTAGGAGGAGATTCCCTTGCCCTACATTCCAGCTCAGAGTGCCGATGTGCGTCACTGATGACTAATCAGCTAGTGCAGTGCTTCTTGTTCCTCTGATCCAAATGGAATGTACCAGACTTGAGACCACCTCAGCAGTAATATTTTATGTTTCAACATCCCCAGCTACTGAAGGCTGTGCTGCTTTATGCACTGGTTTACCAACATTCTCCGACTCTCCCTGAAAGCACAATGCCACAGTTTACCACGTGTTAATTTGAATTTCAAGTTTAGGTCTTATACATCTTATACGCTTCTTTTTCTAAGTGTGGTGATTATATATGGCAACTGTCTTAATAGTGTTCAGTTGTTCAATGCTGTGTTGCTAAGAACAGATTTTTATAGAAATGTTACTTGGAAACAGTCAATATAAATTTCTCTCACTTTACACTAAATTAGAGTAGAGTCACTTTCACCTTCCACTAACCAGATACCCCTCCAATATGGGGAGACTGGGAACTACAAAAACACAGGGACAGTGTGTCAATTTCACACACGTGGTTAAAATGAACATGACATGAACATGAACATGCTTCTGGATTTCTTGCAGGTTCTACAGAACCCCATTTGCCCTAACCAACTGGCCTAGGGTCAGTTTAAAAATAAATAAGCAGTCAATATTTTCACATTAAAATACCAATAAAGGTCCTCTATCAAACCACATATGCAAAGTTTAAATGTGAAGAAAATGTTTCTAGCTCCACCCACCCACTTCTGGTTTGTTTTACACAACGACAAACACAGCTAAACTAAATAAAGAAAAAAATAAAATAAAGTTATCTCTATTTGCAGACATTAATTTGGAGCTTTAAATATGGCAGACTTCCTGTACACTTTGCTCAAGCTGAGAGCAGCCAGCCTCCCTCTTGCAACATGCAGGTGATTCTAAAGAGCGGCACAGCATTTACTCCACTACATTTATCTTAAAGCTTTAGTTTTTTGTTTTGCTTTTTTAACATGAAATATACAGTCCTGCACAAGAGTCTTGAGCTTTACAAAAGGAAAGAAAGCAGCCAGGCCATCTTCTATAGCATCTGAAAGTCATGTCCTTAAGAAGTATCGTCAGGGGGGGGGATCCTCCCACAGAACTGAGAGATGCATCTGACCCTTCAATTGATCATCAACTAGACTGAAAGTTAGTGCTCAGTTAGAGAAATTAATCCAAATTTGAAATTTATAGTTCAAATGACTGTCAATTTAAGGCATTTGAAAACCACGGTGCAGCCACCATCATGGTTTGGGGCTCCATCTTAGCCAGTGGTGTTGGAGGTGTTTGCAAAATTGGTGGAATTATGAACAGAGAAAAGTACCATAAAATTTTAATCCACCATGTAAAACCATCTGGAGAGAGTCTGCATGACAAACCCAAACACGCTGCAAAAAGCACACCTGGGTGGAGGGTGGGGAAACAAACATACACATAAAAACAACAACAAAAATACAAAAATGACTCTTTCAAAGCAACAGTATTGAAACTGTGTGGGATCATTTAAATAAATAAATAAAAGCAGGCAACATCCAACGAGCTTTAAATGGTGGTCATACAAAATATTGACTTCCAAGGTCATTAGAATTTCACTCATATTCTGTATGTTTCCATGCATATTTGCACAAGTTTCAATAAATTACTCCACCTACTTCCCATTTTCCTAGCAAGTCGCCCATTAAAACCTGCTATATTCCTCACCAAGCTAGCAGTGGCAATAAATTGAAATCAGCTTCCAACTACATAAAAGTGAGAACAGGCTCTGACACATCAGTAAGCTTAAAAGAAAGTTTCTAAGAAGTGGTTTCACTTGGGATTTGGTTTCCCTGCTGTAAAGACTGAACTGTTGGTAAACAGCTCAAATTTTTAAGAGCCACAATTCCAATTAAAGACAAATTTCAAAGTCTCAATGCAGATCATACAGATCTTGTTTCTGATCTAAAGCTTCTTGAGGACCGGCTTCCAGTCATTTAAAATCATAAAATATCTACAAATGACTTTGTCCTCATGGTGTTAATTGCAGGATCTGTAAGGAATATCTATCTGGCACTTTAAAGTGTCCACAAAGGCTACATTTGTAGAAATCTACATATGACTAACAACTTGTGCAACAAAAACAATGATTCTTCTCAAACATGTTAAAAAGTTTAAAAAATAAAAAAAAATCAGATGCAAACTTGGGATTACTTAATAACTCAAATTAACAGATTAGGAGCCCACTGTCGGAATGGCTTCAACAACATAACCTAAATGGATTCTAGTTCTTGTATATAGAACAGCCAGGGAGTTGTCTAAAGATCCCCCCCCCCCAAAACAAAACAACAACACACAAAACAAAACAATAGAAAACACCCATACTAGAGCAATGCCAATAGAATCACATACAGAAAAACACGATACAAGCTGCAGCACATCACTTGTGATCGGGTAGAAAAGGTATTGTTGAGACACGCAGACTTTTCAGTGAACTCATTTATGTGTGTTCACTGATGAAGCCACAACAGAGAGCAGAATGAATGCAATACTTCTTTTCAGTTAAGATCAGTTAACTGAATCACATCTCTTAATGACTCCACACCCTAAAGAAGCAGCACAATTAGTTGAAAATATTACCCAGCAAATGAAAAGTGATGCTATACCTAGAGGTTAACGATTGGGCCAATCCTTGAAATACCCCCAAAAATATGGATTCAAAGCTAAACATACTAGCAATGAATAAACTGATTCGGTAAAGTGGATTTAAAAAAAAAAAAAATAAAAAAAATAAAAAGATCAGTTTGCATTTTAATAACATCATACTGATTTCCTTTTGTGGTGCAGGACAAAATAAATACCCAAATGACACCTTATGAACGGAGGTAGAGGGGGATCTACCTCCCCTTCATATGTTAAGCTAACACTCAATGCAGACAGGAAAGGAAGAAAAAACAAGGTTATTTTTGCCCTTTCAATGTAATCTCCGTATTTAAGTTGATCAAATAAACTTTAATCCAGAACCATTTGTTGTTGCCGTTTTACATAATTTAGCAACACAAAGTAGAAATTGAATATATTCTGAAGCCTCTGGTACTTTTGGTGCACTAGCGCACACTGCATTCAATTAAGATCCAATTTTACTGCAAAAATACATTTGCAGATGGCATAACAATTATCAGAAGTAATCCCAGTCCTTTTTGAGTATGCAAATCTCTTGGCAGAACCACCTGAAGCAGACCTACAGTGCAGATCATCTTCTATTAACAGCATCAGGATGTTCACTGTGCTCTACAAAATATAAATATAGAAGTTTCATAAGCTACATTTATTAATACAGCTATTCAGCTCTGTTTTTCAGTTGCCCGTCTCACATCTCTGACAGAACACACAGAATCCTATTTTAATCAATCCAGCTGCGTTAATTAACGGCATAATGGCTTGTAATTTACTCAGTCTACACACCCGGATGTGCATCTAACCACAGTGATTGTGTACTGGACAAGGGCAAGCATGCTATAGCTCAATCGTGTGCCTGAATGCTTCTTAGGCAGACAGATGGCGCAGAGAATCTGCTGCTACTTTTTGGTTAAAGCACTGCTAAAGCTAAACCCTCAGTCTATGCAATTTCAGGTTGCAAAGGCAGATTTCTTCCCAAATGTCCCAAGCGTTTGTAGAAACTCTTAATGTGAAAGATCCATATGAAGCATGTTAAAGCCCAATACGCCCAAATCCATTGGTTGAAAAACAGAAATAGGTTTGCAATACTTGTGTGTGTAGATGAATGGGGCATTGTTTCTCACCTTTCTCAACTCAACTGTCACTTCATTTCGATGTCTTCTCATAGTCTGCAATGAAAACAAACACAACAGGAAATGAGAAATTTCCCCCCCACTTTTTTTGAGAAATCATGTCATTTATTGTGGTTAGAAAATAGAAACTGTAGCCTTTTACGCCAAGTGATTTAATGGATATATATTTAATAAAAAAAAAACAAAAAAACAACACTAGTCAAAAACAGGTGACACAAAATTGATGAAAAACCAAGATTCTGTATCTCACAAAAGGCAACCATCACCAATCCAACTGAAAGTCATAATAAAACAACTCAGAAAGAGAGTAACTAATTGCTGTATTTGTGCGTCTGCTGGGTTTCCAATTCATCCAGAACAGTTTGAGATGGTCTCAGATCTTGTGACTATTTGAAGAGGTTCATATTGCTTTCCTAAATAGCCTCTTACGTAATTTGGGAAAGTCATAACTTGGGAGGCTGCAGAGCAGAGGTGTCTCCCAACCGTGGCAAAACAACAATAACGACGCGTACGCTGAAAAATGTTTTCCTTTGCCGAGATGAAAAGTAGCCGCCCAGCCTGACTATCAAGAGAAATTAAACTAGACCAAAACATTTAAACTGATTCATTGCTGAAATTCTGATTGTTTGATGGACCTAAAAGATTTAAAAGTTCCTACAATACTGGTACAACAATTATGTTTAAATAAAATTAAAATTGATGAGGGCACACAGGTGCTACCAGACACACCAAAAGAGGAGGAAAAAAAACAACTCTTTTCAGATTTGTTACTGGGAGTCAAAAAAACAAAAAAAACAACCTGTCCAATAGCCACACTGTGTATGATGTGCAGTAAAACAAAAGGAGGGTTTTATGGCCTGTAGCAGCGAGACTTTACTGCTTTGCAATTCATTGCTGTTCCAAATGGTGTCAGACATGAAGAGCAATCTGTTATGCCTGACCTAAATAAATAAAACCCCAAACTGGCTTTTCCCCCCTCTGCTGTAGTCTGAGTCATCCGTTTACAAAAACTCAAATTCACGCCGAGACTCTTAAGAGGACCCAGGTCAAACAATTTGTCAAAAATAGCATCCGGAATTCACTTGGCACAAATCTGCCTGTCATAGTAGCCATGTGCTTGTCAAAGTGACTCTGAGTTTCAAAACAACCACCCAAAGGTCTTCAATCTGTGTTTTTAGAAACTGGAGTTTTTCTGGAAACTGGTGGCTTTTGAAAGGCCATTTCCAGACATACCTTTGTTTGAGGATTATCACAGGATTACCAATAGATCAGAACAACCCAGCACAAGTGTGTCTTTGTTGGTGAATGCCATGGCTGAGCGTTGTTTTCTGATGAAACCCCAAAAAATAACATATGTAATCTTTAAAAAAAAAAAAAAAAAAAAAGCTAGATATCTGGTACTTCATTACAGCCTTTGGTCCCAGCTTCCTTTATCTTGACTTCTCTGAACCCAGCCTTTACCCAAATGGTTTGGTAATCATGTCAATGAGCATTGCAGTCAAATGCTGTCAGAGAAATTTATAATTAGACTCGTTAGATGAATGATGCTGCAAAATGCCCAGCGTAGATTTGCCAGCTGTGCACACAGACTACTGATGGCGCTTTCTAGAATGAGTCTTAGCAGCGAATCTGATATGAATGTCCTCACCATTTATTCTGTAACAGCACTGTTTATTAGGAAATATATCTAAGATTAACTTAAGAAATTTCATAAAAAACCGCAGTGTCAGAAAAAGTTATTAACAGCAATGCAAGCTTAATGTTGTGCCTAAAGTGACTCTCCTCACTTCATCGTGGTGTTGTAGCAATTTCAGTGTAGTTTGCTTTTCTGATTGAAAATGTACCGTAAAGCTAAGGTCACCGCATCACTACCTTTCAGCTAACCATTTAGTGGCTTAGTTAGCAGCCCTCTTCAGCCGCCTCACCTGGCATCGCATGCTAGTCATTTGCTTGACATTAGCAAGCTAACAAGGAGGGGCAATATTTGGTTAGGGTGGATATGGAACAGACATTTAATTACACACGCACTTTCTTTTTGCTTAATATGGCAATTGTGTGAGACAGCCGCGAGTTAAAACGGGTGTCATTTGAGTTCAGCTGGCTGTAAAACAGAGCGAACATCAGGATTACGGAGCCGGGAGGGCCCAGCCTTGCTTGTGACCGGTGTCTCTGCAAGTAGCTAGTCAACGCTAGCTGGCACTGACAGCTACATCGTCTGCCTTTAATTCCCCCAGTTCCAACGATTCAAATAGAACACAGTTTGTCGTTCACAAACATTACAATATTTGCAAGCCACTGGTATGCACTTGATAGCTATCACCACCTTTGGTTCATTACGAGGAATTTTACCGGTAGCAAGATAGCACCTTTGATGGCGAACTCCTCACGATAGCTCGCATTAGCCAGCTAGCTTGCTAACTAGCAGGCTGGCTGGCTGGCAGGGAGCTTTGCCGGGGCCAGGCTCCCCACGGAGGCCCAAAGACTGTCGTTTTCTACATAAAGCTAATTCGAGTCGTGTTACGAAGACTAGCGTTTATATGTCAGCTCACCTCGACATCACGCCCCTTGTTTTTAAAGCTCTTGATGCGGTGGTTTTCTAAGCCGGCGTTTTCTGCCATGGCTGTATGGGGTTTAGCTGTTACTCCGGCTTTCGGGATCTCCTCCGTGAAAGACGAGGCACGGCAGCTCCTGCGCCGCTGCTGGCTCCGAAGAGAGGGAGGAGTACGTAACAGATCGCAGAGCGAGGGGAGGAGTTATTGCATACCTCCTGTCTGGGCTGCCCTGGTTTCCACGGCTTTCCTCGATGCAGTGACAATAAATTCACCTGCGATTTACTGCGCACGACGACGACTTTCGGACGTAAAAAAGCTGCGAAACCGCTACGTTAACAGCGAGGCAAATGAAAAACACTCAGCTTCATGATCTACAATCTCAAGACATGACAGTGGTCCAGAATGATGCCGCCAGACACAAAACTTTAATGAATCAACAATATTTGGTTTCATACAATAACATCATTAGTGCAAACAAGGACAAGCATTTGAAATATTTATTCGTCACACTTCAGCAGCGGATATGCGATATCTGTACATAACGACAACTCCACGTTTCTGATGTATCTCTAATCAGAGACGACCAACACCAGCTCTGGAAATATTCAGATACTTAGAATACACACAATCTATATTTTTTAGGGTGAAAAAAAGGCTGCTCAAAGAAGTGATTTATATATATTAGTGTTTACAATTTCCAGCACCATCACCTCCTGGAATGTGCACCGATTTATTGTTTGTATTAATCTCCCTATCAACTCTAAATAATGCAGTGACATTAATCATAAAAGTGTTGCGGTACTTCCATGTTTTCATTGCGTGATAATTCAAAAAGGCAGCGCAATAGTTAATGTATTAGAATTATAGCTGACCCTTCATTGGGTCTCTAACTTCTGCTGGCCAAAACAAAATACATATTATATCAAAAAAATAAGATGCCAAACTTTGACCTGGAAACCAAATAAATACAAATAAATACAGGGTGTATGCTGAGATGTTAGTATGATATTTTGGATGATATATATATATATATAAAGCAATGTCAATAACACATGGCTTCTCATCCTCAAAAACAGTGAACATACCATTACATCCATTGTCTGTTATCTACACACATGTATTGTGGATTAAAGCAGCAACTGAAAGGTTTTCAATTAATACAGATCGATTATTATTTACATAAGTTTGTGATTTTACAGCTTTCCATCATCATGGACTGTGACAGCCGATTGTAGTCGAACAAGGAAGAGAAATCCCCACTTCTTCATGGGTACTCTAAAGTCAATCCAGAGCAGCAGTAGAGAGAGAGTAAACAGGGGGAACGAAACAAGATGCCTCCAAGCCACGCATAATGATACTACCAGTTAAGGTCAAACTGTAGTGATACAGAGGTTGCTAAGAGATATAGAGGAGGGCGACAACATATAGAGGGGCTGAGGCCGAAGTGCTCCTTTAGAAGATTTGTTGTTCAAAGAGGATCTTCTCAAATCCTTGTGGAGGAGTGTGATAGAAGTCATTAAACTGGCAGTCTAAGATGGCACTGTCATCCACTAGAACAGAAGATAAAGACACGATCAATCATAAGTTCAGACACTGTATTCTTGTTCACGTCTTAACTTTTCTATAGTTGAATTTCACCTTTAAAGACCCTGAAAGTATATACTCTGTGAAAACAGCTTTAGGTTTTCTTCTGTTTATAAGATAAACTCTCAAAACCTCAACCTGAGCCTGTGTACGTGTGTTGTCTGAGAATGTTACCAAACACAGGGATGAAAACAGCACATTATACATGTGTTTGCGTATGCAGAATTACAGTGGTTGGGATTGGGGGCATAAATGAAACGGATTTCATCAACTTTTACCTACAACTCTCAGACACTCGGGAAATGCTAGCGAATTAATTCTGATTTGGCTGTTTATGCCACAATATTACACCAAGATCTGATTTACAAGTACACATGGAATCAGTCCAAATTAAAGGTGATGTGATCAGGTTCCAGGTGATGACACCCCCCCGGATGTTAAATGCAATTTGGGACACTTGCGATTGCATTCTGATCACGGCTTTAGTTAGAGAGTTCAGGTCAAGAGCAAACATCTTACATGTGTGCTGTCCAACATAAAACCGCCAGCTGATTATCTGGACAAGCTCCACACATCAGATGGAGAACTGAATCAAGTCACTGAAATCATTGCAGTAACTTTTTACTGGACGAAATTATGCATGTCTTGATTCTCCGTGGCAAGGCCACTGCCTTCCGATGAAAGCTGTGTTTGATCAGTTCAAATAGAACACTCTTTCCTGTGTGTGGCGAAATATTCACATTAAAAACTCTATTAAACTCAATTCAACTAAAACTGTCAGCCTGTCTGTAGAACAGCTGTGCAAAGATGTGCAATACAGCCCTCTAGTGGAATCAAGTTGTAACTGCTGTAACGAATACAAAAAGATCCATACATTTTTTTTTTGTTATATTCAAGTAAGGCAACAATGATCATATAGTTAGCAATCATTGGTAACTAGTGAACATATGAAATCAACTTACCATAAACAACAGGGTATACAGTGCCTCGGATCCCTGAGGCAGGACAATGCATGTTCTTTCCGTTCAGATATAAATTCAGCTCCACGTGGTCATATGTGATTCCCTGAGGAACACAAATACACAAGCTGAGAAAAGCATGAAACTCTTGTTGAAGTATCTTATCTCGGGAGGTCACAGCTTACATCTGTGCCATGTTTAAAATCTTTCCTATATTTTAAAAGAAGCAGGAAAAGTTGTTTTTTTCTCTTTTAAACAGAACTTTTATCAAATAAACAAAGACAAGAAGACAATACAAGACACTAAGGTTCCCATCTCACAGACTTCTTTGCTTTCTCCTCTTATGGCAAATGAAAATGGGACTGACAAAGTTGGATTTAAAAAACATGCCAAAGCATTTTTTGATGAAGACATGCTAAATCTCTGCCACCAACACAGTGTTAGTGTCTAAAACAAAACCGGTTCTACGCATTTAAAGCAAAAACAAACAAACCCACCAACACTGTAGCACAAAACTGCTGCTCCCAAAGCTGAAACCACTGACATCAATGGGAGGGGCTACCCCCAAAAAAGATGATTTATAGCCCGCATACTGAATGTGTTCATGACATTCTTCCCACAGAAATCACCCCAACTTCTTCCACACACAGCTGGTTTTCAAACCTGTCAAAATGTGGGCTTGTACTCAAAAGGCGCCGAGCGAGAACTGACTCAAAACTGCACTGCATCAGCGGAAAAGAGGCAATAATCATCAGCACTTAGCCGATTGAACCCGTAAATTAAATTTTAGCCTTTGTAATCAAAGGCTTAAGAGTTTAGAAGTATGCCTAAGTAGCCTGAATCACTCAAGAAACACTAGTGAGGGCCAATGTCAGTTTGTTTAGCTGCCTAGTGTTCCAGTAAGAAGTGATAAAGAGAACAGATGATAACGTACATGTGTGCTCCACCACAACCTTACAAGCTAGTTAGTTACAAGCTGTGTAAAGTTCAACTTACTTACATAGAAACAACTGTCGAAAAGCATCGACTGCTAATGAGCTGTCCGGTTACTGTCCCTGAGAGAGGCCGTGCACTTATATTCTTTTTAACTTTGTGACTGCATCTGTCTTTATGATTATTTGATATAAATAAAGGATATTAAATGTGCAGACTCATTGCACATGGGCTGCAGAATACCATCATATAGGATAGAACAAACACCAGATCAAATGCTGGATCTGATAAATCCTATTGCTTTTTGAAAAATATAAGCTCATCTTGAATTGTGTGTATGGTGAGCATGTTCACAGTCACACACGTCAAACAATCTCAGTATAGCAACTCAGTGATCAATCACAACTTTCATACAAGTTGGTTTCTCTAGCAAAAATATTTGCAGAGATGGATCGCTCCGTGTGTGTCAGACAAGATTCAAACAGCTAAATCTGAAACACAGTGCAGAGTGAGTGACTGATCTGAATTTGATGAAAATTAAAATACTTTGTGTCATAATAAAATTAATGATAATCACTTATAGATTTACTCTTTACCCCTTTAAAGCCTACTAAGAGTCTACTGGGATCTGAGTGGTTTCTGTCAAAGTTTAGGCCTGCTTATAAAACCAAATAACTGGGTTCACATCAGAAATTACGAGGGTGGTCTCAGCCTATGCAGCTATCCTTGGAAAAATACGGAAACTACTCTAATGGTCATCAAACCGTGTCTTTATGGGGAAAAGAATCAAAAGGAGTGTCTGAGGTGTCAAAAATCGCCATTAAAAGGTACAGGGGAGGTCATCAAATGTCTTTATGGGGGAAAGAGTTCATAATTCTCTTTGCACAAGTTTCTTCCTTTGCATTTACGTAGTTCCAGTATGTCAAGTTAATCTGTAGAAATAGCTTCTTGCTTTCTTTTAAGGCAGGTGACTTTGGTGCACTCGTACTACTATTAAGAAGGGGTCAGCACAGAGACTACAAGCCCATTATCATCAATGGAGTGGAGAGGGTGCAGTCCTTCAAGTATCTTGGTGTCCACATCTCCTCAGACCTGACATGGGCTGCCCACATTCAGGTCCAGACCAAAAACGCTGTATCACCTACAACAACTGAGGAAGTTCAGGGTCTCTCCAAAGATCCTCAGGATTTTCTATACAGGCGCTGTGGAGAGCATCCTCACACAGAACATGACATCGTGGTTCGGGAACAGCTGTGTGAAGGACCAAAAAGCTCTCCAGAGAGTGGTCCGTACAGCAGAACGCTGCTGCAGGATTGCTCTCCCCCCGCTCCAGGACACCTACACCAGGAGATGCCGGACTAGAGCAGCGCAGATACTGAAGGACCCGTCCCATCCTGGCAACAAACTGTTCCAACTTCTGCAATCTGGTAGAAGGTTCTGCATCATCCAGGCAAGGACAGAGAGACTCAAGAGGAGCTTCTATCCCCAAGCCATCCGGGCCCTAAACACACACATCTCACATCATCTAAACTCACATAATCTATAATTGACTGAGACAGGACTCTCTTCCAGACACCCTAAACCCAGACACATTTCAAATTCCTTTAATTTTAAATATGTTTATATTGTCTATTCTGTAAAATAAATCTGACTGATTTATTTTACATTCTTATTAATGTACAGAATTCACCTGCCTCCTGCTACTACTGCACATTCACCCAATGTGTGTATATATATATATATATATATATATATATATATTGTTCTTCCTCTATCTCCCCCCCCCTTTTTTGCACATGTCGAGAGCGTGTCAGGTTACATTTCACTGTGTGTTATACTTGTATAACTATGCATGTGACATATAAAGAACCTTGAACCTTTAATTACTAACAGACTTGAAGGGTTTCCACGGTGACCAAAGTTTAAATTATGGTAAAACTGTCTAGTAGTGGCAGAACCAAACATTGCCCTATAAAGAGCATGGTTGGAATTTCTACACCATCAATCTGCTTTTAAAAAATCAATTTGTTCCAACCTCAAGTCTGAACTCATTAAACTTGTATCTTTTTAAAACTTATTTCCGAGTCCTGACAGTTTTGTGAACAATTCCAATAATATGTAATAAAAAAGGGATGATCAGCAGCTGTGTAGAGTATGTTCTCTGCAATGAATCGTTTCGGTACTTACAACAGAAGATATTTTTATCTCTGGAACAGCCTTTAGGATAAAAGTTAATGTTTTTAGTTCCCACCCCAGTTCTAATTGATTCCACGAGATTCCGAGAAAACCCTCTCCCCAAAAAACAGTTCTCCATTTTTAGCTTCACAGCCCAACTAATAACACTTAAACATTTCAAAGATCAGGGCATCAAAATTAAATACGTAATTAAGCCCAATTATTTTTGTGACTTACCACAATATCCCCCTCCTGAGGAACGCTGTTAGCGGGTAGACGATTCTTCTCTTCATTATTGTGGTAAATGGAGCCATCGTGCCTCAGGACTAGGCTGTTTGTGTCTCTGCCCATAGGCACTTGGTTGAGATTCACTTTCTGGGTTGCCACACCTACCCCCCACACACCTACACACAAAGCACACCACTCAAGTACGAAGATGTGAAGGGCACACACACCAATAACATGTTCATTTTAAAACGTGTATTCCAAACTATCCTGATATTTGATGACCTCCAATCTATGTTACAAACTTTACTACAATGTTTTTCTGGACTGAGATCCGATTGTTTGTTTTAAAACTGTTGAGAATGTCATCTCAATCACTCTTTTACCACAAACTACATGTACAAAAATATAATGTGTGCTTTCAAATATGGTCATTGCAAGAAGAAGTAAGCATGAACCAGTGAGCATGCAGTCACAAGACCAGTGTGCATCTAAAAATAGTGTGTCAATAACTCCCAGCAGGAACGCAGAAAATTGCAATCATGAAGGAAAAGAAGACGATAACTAAAAGGCTTAAAAACCAAGTGCTCACCAGTGGACTGGATCTTAAACTCAAAATAACTTTTGTTCTGGTGCAAAGGAGCGTTGGCCAGGCAGCCTCCGGTTCCACATATCCTTCGGCCGCTCTTTACAATGACAACATCTGTGCCTGCAAGACAAAGCAAGGCTCGATTTTACTTTCAACTTATAATATGCACTTTCTAGATCACATGATACCCGTGAAACAGCTGAAAAGACTTTTACATTATTAATATTGTAATCATTCTGATCCAGACCATCACCACTTTAATAAAAATAGCCTTTAAGTTGTAATCCTATGATGAATACAGGCGAGGCCATGCATGTAATTTTACGGTAACAACTACCATTTAAAAAATATCATAACTTTTAAATTATGATTGTATCTTCTAAAAATTACTAGTTCTCTTCCATCTTAATGTGCAGAGGCTGAGACAGGTGAACATGGTTTTTTTTCCCCTCAAATACAAAAGCACACGTATCGTGATTTCTACTGTCACAGCCGGTTGTGAAGTCTACTTAAGTAGATCTTCAGGAAGCAGTAAGTCATACTTTACAATGTTGTGGGAAACATGTTGTGGCCAAGATAAAAATGGACAAATGTGTATATTTCTCCATTTATCAGTGAACATTGAAACGAGCTGATTAATCCGTTCTGTCCAAAGATACAAAGTAAATACAGCTTTCTGCTTAAAATCACAGTAATTTAGTGTGTCTTAAATTCTCTTTGGGGCGCAAAGAGGGGGATTCTGACAGCTTCCATCCATGAACAGTTGTAAAAGAGCTCAGGTTCAATTTTCTGTCCGGTCAGTTGTTGCTGTCTTTGTCTTGTGTCATGTCAAGCTGCGGTTAGCAACAACTGAAAGCCCTGTTGAAAGTTTACCAAATGAACGTTTTAGGGCAGCTCACTGCAACACACAGAAACACTTAGCCTAGCAGCGCAGAAAAATTTACTAGCAGCTATCGGCTAGCGAGCTAGAAGTAGCAGCGGAAGTAGCAAACCACCTTGCCACACACATACACGGAGAGAGGCAGCTGGGCGTGTGTAGACATAAACTGCTCCTATATGAGCAGCAAGAATTACACGCAAACTTCACTTACCCATGTGATGAGTATCTAACTGAACTGTGGGCATTTCTTTGAGGGGAATATGCCCCGATCCGCCATCTCCGCAGCAGCCTAGACAACACGTAAACATCGCAGCCATTATTATTTTTTCCACGACACCAGCCGAACATCCGGAAACAAACTTAGACCAGAAACCAAAGAGCGCTGGACGTCAAAGCGTCAAGAGGTCCCGCTGCGCAACGGCGACACCCAGCGGCAGAGGGCGGTGCAGCATAAGCCCCTGCTACCCCTGCTGTATCCAATCACAGCGCCTAAGATAGGCAGTTGCTCCTGATGGCATGGAAACAAGGGAAGAAAATCAAGGTCAACATTTCTACACGTGACTAAGTAACTATTGGATATCGATGTTACATAACCCGAAACGAAGAGAGAGTGAATTTTGGAGGGAAAACATCAAAGGTTTAATGGTGGATACATAGCCTACTAATGTGCTGTTTTCGCCCAGCACAGTGCACCTGATGTACTTTAAGTTAATATTTTTTCAGTTTAGGTTCAAACTTGAGGCTCCATAATAACAAAGCATTTAAATGTAGTTTGTAATATATATATACACACACACACACACACACACACACACACACACACACACACACATATATATAAGCTAATACAGATGGGGTCCACACGTGCGCCTCTTAGCGTGTAAATCGTTTGCAGGTATATATTGACAAGTGCCAACACGAGGGACAGAAGTAGTCCACTGCAGGAAAAAAAACGTGCAACGGCAAAGCTGCTACTAAAACCTAGTTGACAGTTTTTCACGCTGGAATGTTTTGCATAGCAACAGCCCCTCCCCCAACAGACAAGCAGGGATCCTCTGCAAATTACCCGCAGGGCTAAAAACGTAAACATCCCGATCTTCAAGGAGAAACCTGTCAAATCGCTTTAAAACGCCAATAGTTTTCATTTCGGTATGGATTTATGTGCAGTTTGAATTATAAGTGCGCTGTTATAGAGGAGTTTTTATGCTGCAGAAAATATTTGGCACGCCACTGAAATGGTTAACTCCAAACCCGGAAAAGGGCGAAGTCTGCACAGCAACAAGCGCCATGATTGCGTTGCACTGTGCGTCTCAGCAGTCAGCAGCTGGTGAGTGAATCTTTTGGTCCAGTAGTTGCATGTTACTATGCGCTTGCAAAATCTGTCACAGCCCTCCTTCAGTACCTTGCCAACAGGATCGACTCTAACGCGAGCGCTGTTTGTCGATAATTTGTCGCATTGGATTGGTTAGACGACGGGGATTTTAGGGGCTCAGCTCAGCTCAGCTAACCACCGTCCTATTTTGCAATACACAGCTAGGAGATAATGATTTACTGTTAACTATAAAGTTACTGATTATTCTGATTCGCATCCAACCTGCAGAGATCTCTCTCTCTCTTTTTAAAAGTTTCTTACAACGCCAACTGGCAACTGAGATACATCAAAAATCAGGATGTTGCATGACCCAAATTGCTCAAACGGAGCTTTTGGCAGAGCTCAATCCAAGCTTTTACGCGCGTACAGGGATCCGAGTCGGTTTCACTTTCGGGATGGGGATATTCCACACACATTTGGAACGTGACAGCCAAATCTGTATCCTTTGCGATGCTGCATCATTGTTTTTCGTGTTCAAATATTGCATCTTCTGCCTTATGGGGAGGCATCCCTTAGTGGGTGCGTATTGTGTAGTGCGTTTTATCGTGTCCTTTTTTTGCTGTTGGGTTTTTGTTTTGTTGTTGGTTTGTTTTTTCATTTGTTTTCTAAATTGAGTATCGATTTGACGCCTGGATGATGTGTTTGCAGGGTGCAATGGAGCAGCTAGAAGAGGAACTTACATGCCCAATCTGCTGCGGTCTGTTCGAGGACCCGCGGGTCTTGCTGTGCTCACACAGCTTTTGCAAGAAATGCTTGGAGGGACTCTTGGAGGGGAATCGAGGTCCAGCTTTTAGGACACCTTTCAAATGCCCCACCTGCCGCAAAGAGACCCCCCACAACGGCGCAAACAGCCTGCAGATCAACTACTCTCTGCGCGGGATAGTTGAGAAGTTCAGCAAAATAAAGGTTATACCCAAAATGTCTGCATGTAAACAACACTCCGGTCAGCCTCTTAACATATTTTGCGCCACCGACTTGAAATTAATATGTGGATTTTGCGCAGCGACGAATGACCACGAAGGGCACAAGTTCTGCTCCTTGGAGGATGCGTATGAACGGGAAAAGAAGGCGTTTGATGAGCTGCTTTGCGGGGTGAAGAACTGGCGTAGCGCAGATTACCTGTCCTGCCTGGATACACTACAAGCCAGTAAGAAAAGGGCGCTTCTGTCGGTCAGTAAGGACGCAGAGAAGGTAAAAAACTATTTCGAGAAACTCATCAGTGCCCTTGAATGCAAAAAGAATGAGATCATGTCCGACTTCGAAACACTAAAGCTGGTGGTGATGCAAGCATACGACCCGGAGATCAGCAAGCTGAGCGCAGCGCTGGAGGAGCAGAAACGCGCGCTCAGCATCGCTGGGTCTTTCGGGAGCGTTTCCGACACCCTGTGCTTTCTGCAGCAGATGCAAGAGTTCCGGGACAAGTTAAAGCTGCTTAACAATACTCCACTGCCGTCTCGGAAAGACATGGACGTCGGTCCCCTTGTGCGTAATTTCGACGTTAAAAACTGGGATTCATTGAGGCTCAGGGAAGTGGACAGGATGTCGGTCCCCCACGAGAGTGGCTCCTACCGAATAGGGAACAAACGCATGGCAGTGCCCAGATGGATCAGCATTCTTATCCTCACACTTATCAGCTCGGTGGTGCTGTCTCTGCTGCTGCCGCACACCTTCACAGCGTGTGTGACCAGGGAGGCTGAATCACTTCTCGCTGCACTTTTCTCTCTCTTTGCACATACCGGTGCGTGCCTCCAGGAAATCAAGGACATTTACATAGATGTGGTTGATGCAGGTCAGAAATATATCATGCAGTTAATCGACTCTACTGCCCGCTTTATTGACAGTTATAAATTACCCACTAACTAGATAGCGTTAACTCACAGCTGTCAGATAATTTACACATGACAAGTGAGATGTAAAACTCTAGCGAGTACTTTAAAACATCTAATTGTTTACATTAGTTGTTTTTGTTTGTTTGTTTTTTGCCTTATTGAACAAGCTGCAACCTCGATGAAGCCATAGAATCAAACGAATCAACCCTTAATCCTCTGAGGTTATAGTCTTTTCATCAAGTAAACACCAATTCACTTTTTTCCCATGTGCAATCGATTCCTTTTTTTTTCCTAAAAAAGAAAAAAAATCATTTCATATTTGTTCAACGTGATTTTCACAAATAAATCTGAGAATTTTGAGTCAACTCTTTGTTTTTATTTAATGCGACAGCTCAGAACGGGCTGCTTTTTCCAAATGTATACATGTAAATGCAATTCGATGAAGTAAGCAAGTGCGTAATGAAAGAATGCAGTGTGATCCACGGCCTCTCTCCCACAGAGGCTTCTGCGCCATAGTGATGCTGCAGCCTCTTCAAGGTTATAAGCGTTACATAACAGGGCCCGTGTGAAAAATTCAGCAGGCTGCAGACACCGCAGCTCCCGGTGATCACACCGCTCGTTGACGTGTGTGGATGAAACCTTACATCCTTATAGGTCTCTGTCAGAGCATAGATCTGCAGGCAGTCGTGCATACTATTTTTTGTTGTTGTTATGCGACTCATTCATTGCATGACTGTGTCCAGACAGTGAAGTCAATCCTGCAGAGTGGGTAATTAATAGAAGTGTGTATATTCTCTGGTTTTCTGCTGTGCGTCTGAATAGAAATGAAAGTAACTTTGAGGCCTAAAACTCAAAACACGTGGTTAAATTGAATTAATCTGGGTTAACTCAAATCAGATACTTGGCTTTTTTTCTTTTTTTTAATGGATCAGAGTAAAAGGACAGTGGATTGTGACTAAAGATCAGTTATCCTGTTGTTTATGTATTCCCTATATGCATTTTGGAGAGGGAGACTCCATAAGATCACGGCACAAAGCGAATCAGTGATGTCAGCACTGACCATAATTCAGGATCTACGTCATGGCACGCATGTACATATATATAGCTTTCTGTTGCCAGGCAAATAAAGCATGGGTATAAAAGTAGGAGTCTCTATTAATATTTAATTTTAATCTCACGCAAATATAAACACAGCCTGTTAAATGTTAACTAGATAAAAATGAAACAAAACTACTGGGCGGCTGTATAACTGACTTTTTAACACGGCCATAAAGACAGCGCACGGTCAGCCGCTTTATACCAAAAGTGAGAATAAAAAACTCCAAGCTCTCATCTGGACAATCGGCGGTCACTAAATACTCAAATAATTTGTGAATAATCTTTTCAGTGTAGCAAATATCACATTTCTGGAGCATTTCCAGCACTCTGGGACGTTTTTAAACCCCATTGTAATTTTTTTTAAATTGCTGTTTATTGAATAATGAGTTTTCCCATTATTTTTCTCATTAGCGGGTACAAATTTTACCCAGGAACCAATTTCTCTTGGTGTGGGGGTGGATATGGGAACTAATGTACAGCCGTATATTAATGTAGGCAAAGGTAATAAAATGCGTCGAAAGGTATAAGCAGGTAAATATGCATTTTTTTAAAATACCAGCAGTGATAAAAATGCATATATAAACAATTCTAAGTCACTATAGGGAATTTCAGACTGCACATCGATTATCGCTGCTTCCACATTTTGATGTGTGCGGAGTCTGTTGCTTTTCCAATGCGCAAAATAATGGAATTTAAATGCAACACTGAGCATTTAAATCATAGCATTTAGAAAGACAAGATATAAATATTTCCAAAATTATAAGTAACATTTTTCCCCTTTCCCACCTACCCTGTCAATACACACACACACACACACACACACACAGCTGTTTTATGTCCACCGTATAGTCTTGGCAATATTAAAGATTAAGATATTATAGATAATTTAGTAAATCCGTATGAATGGTATAAAATATGCTTAATGTGTATATACAAGTAGGAGGGTTATATTGTTTGTATAATTTCGTAAAACTCAAAAGTTCTTGCAAAGAAATAAATCAGGGATAATAAAACCCCTGAAACTTTTATTAAAAATTCATAAATATCACCCTTGTTAAATGCACCAATTCAATTTTTCTCTTAGTTTCATAAATACGTGATTTTCTGAACTTTTAATAATAATAATAACAACAAAAGGCGCATAAGGCCAAATGGAAGGAAACTGCTGCAGCTGCGTTTCGTCAGTAAAAGGGGAAATGTTGGACTAGACAGAATTCACTGTTCCCAAGGAAAAAAGAAAGAAAATGCAAGCACTTAGTTTGTGTTTCATACAAACTTTAAAAAAAACGGAAAGGTCCGGTATGTATAACTTTACAGAGGAGTGTAACAACGCACTCAACTTCTCTATTAATCTTTTCTAATTTATACATTCACATAAAGCCTACGTGATGTTTTGAAAGAATACAGATATTAACCAGCTTAAACGATCCTATACCAAAGGCCTGTAAATCGAAGTTAAACGCTTTTTATTTATGAGTCTGAATCTGGATCATCGTCAGCATCATCCTGGCAGGACTTAAAATGGAGGGCTTAGCCCGCCGCCCGAGCACAACTGCAGATTTAGTGCACAAAATATATCGCTATAGATTAAAAATATAAAGGCAGTTATAATGCAAAAGAATATAAGGTAAATTCTGACCGCTATAAGCAAGTTATTAAAAAAAAACAACAACTATCGAATAAACTGAGCCCAAATTGTATTAAAAACCGTATTTTCTTTTTCTTTATTTAATTTTTTAAACACACTACAGACAGTGAATTCATCTTGATTTTTCAGAAGCACTCCTGGTGTTTGGGCGACAATCCAAGCATGATTGTAACGATTTGAATCCGAAGCAAATCTGTCACTGCGCTTTGCTGAATAGGCCCAAATATCCCAGCAGCGCTGCAGAAAGGCCACGCAGGCCATTGTGAGCATTTCTTCTCCAAGGACGGCGGCGCTTCTTAAAGCCTCGTTAATAGTTTCCGCTATCAGGAACACAAACGCTTTTCCTGTCCCTTAAACTAAAGACTACTAAACACACCACACCGACAAAGGTTTAGCATAACAACTTGAAAACACACTGCAGACAAAACAGAATTAAAACGTTTTTATTCTCAAAAGGTTTACACATAATAGTGAAGTGTAATAAAATGTAGTATACATATTTTACATGTCAATACAATATGGAATAGACATTAAGTAAGAATCAGTGAGTCAACCTGTACCTGTAAACATTTCTAAAGGCCAGCCTCTGTTTGCCACCACCTGAGTGGTCTGAGTACACTCAGTGGTGGTTAGTTGCTGTGATTGTGAGTGGCCCGCTTTGCTTCAGCAGTACGATCAATACTGGAGACTTCAGCTAGAGTGTTAACTCCAATATTTACGTGCTGCTACAGTAAGGCGACCAGAAAATGAGAATGGGGAAGCCCAAACAACTTTCTCATCACAGCTGGGGGGAGGGAGAAGAAAGGCTATGAGAAATTAATTCAAGTCAGTAAAGACTACTGTTTTATGCAAAAGTGACAGTACGTTACCTGTTACCTCAAGCTTTCACTGCAACAGTATGTTTGGTGGAGAGACTGTGAGATAATAGCTATGTAGTATATTCAGGCTTTAGTGCGGCAGCACAGTATGGCCTGCATCTCAGTATAACCCACAAACCATTCCGTGCTGCTACAACATCACCAGAACTGCTGCTGCGGTCCTTCCATTCAAAACAGTCTCTGCTTCTGTGTTATTTGCGCTGTCTTCATCTTCTGGCCTTCTAATCCTTAGCACATGTTTACGGATGGATACAGAGCCATTACCTATTATTTAAACCACCTAAAGACATTCAGGTGATCACCAGAATCAGATTGAAGTTTCCAGTCTTCTCCTAAAGTGGCCATGGAGACTCGGCATCTGAAACACACAAAACAAAAAGAAAAAGAGAGAGAAAAGGTTTAATATAATACAGAAGTCATTCTCAAAATATTAACATTAAGTATTAAAGTGTTCTTTGTGCTGAAAAGTATGTGGACAGGAGAGCTTCACACTCTTGCGTTTGTTGAAAGCCTCATCTCAAAAATGTATGGGCATTACTAAGCTGCTGCACTCTTCCAGGAAATCACTTATCACAATTTCAAAGCCTTGCTGCCAAGATTTGCACCAGTTAACCACAATGTAAGGTCGGACAATGATGCTGGATGATAAGGCCTGGACCCTTGGCTAGCTGTTGGCCTCCAGTTCATCCACAAGCTGTTCAAAGGGATTGAGGTCAGAGCTGTGTGTAGGCCAGTGGAGTTCTTCCACACAAAACTTGGAAATATATTTCTTTATAGATATTGCTCAATGCATGAAGCACTGTTGAAACTAGAAGACGTATTCCCCAAACTGTTGCCACATTTAAAATACAGAAATATTATTGTATGCTCTACAATTAGGATTCCCCTCAACTTTGAGCCAAGCAGCTTATAGGAGCACCAATGTCCACAGACTTCGTAATGTACTTATAGTGTTACATCTGAAGTTTAAAGATTTTGCAATCTACTTTTATTAAAAAACACAAGTAGGAGTCAAAATTAAATGACTATTTATTTACACCCTTGCAAATAAGGCATGGACTGATTTATGTCAGCAGTGTAAAACTATTTGACAAGGCACTTTTCTAAAAGTCAGAAATCATTTCTCCCTAATGTAAACTTGCAAACTATTGTTGCATTTTCATTCCACTCCCATTAGTGCTACTGGCAGATGTTCAAACATCCAAGTGTAAAGCTAGCATATAGTGCAGTTCACTGTTCATGCTCCATAGAAACTACTGAAAATAACTTAGGTTTAAAATTCATCTTAAAAATTGGGAAAAAATCAAAAGAATAAGAATAATAGCTTACTTTAAAAAATTAAAATTCAAACAAAGAAAAGGGGTCATATGGAGAGACCACAAATATAAAATTCACATGAATACTAACAGATATTTTGCCTTTTCAGGAGCCAGCACACAATAGGTCATCTGAAATGTAGATGAAAGCAAATACAAATGAAAAAGCAGCAATTTGCCCACAACAGCTCAGCAAATAAAATATCTTCCAGTTATTTCAACTGAAGAATGTGCCACCCTTGATGTAAAAAGTTTTAGGCTGCTGTAGTAAATGTCAACAAAACATTTAAATCTTAAAACATGTAGAAGGTGTTAAAACAAACATTATCCCGATAATAATCCCATGGGAGATTTAGGCCAACAATTGTTACCACTAGAGGTCTCAATGGACCTGTAATTATGACCTTAGTCTGAAATGGACATGATAGCCTGAATCTGATAGTCTCTTGCATACTTCCTCTCCAAAAAGACACTGATAAGTTCGGCAGTTGTTTTCTTTCTCACACAAACTCCAGTCTAGTTCACATGAAAGACTAAAAAGAAAAGAAAAGCCACAAACATTTTTCTTCATGTGATAATGAAGGTGTGAGTAGGGATAACAACAATAGTGGCACAAAGGCACTGCTTTCATCTGTTATACTGTAACAGACAAAAGTCTTTAATTTGAATTTGACTTTAAAAATCCCCAAACATGTTGTATTTCTCAATAAAGTGTTAAACAGATGCAACTTGAACTATGATGACTGGCAAACTAAAACTTGTTATACCAGCCTGCAAAGAAATGTTGATTTTACCTCCTGTGCCATTACCGCAAAGTTTCTGATATCTAAAGGATATCGCGTGATTCTGACTTCAGGCAAATTAAACACCTTTATTAATGAGAGGCATTCATGATTACAGCCCAATTGCATAACCCAATGTAGTCAACACAGGTGCAACAGCACAACTCAGCCAGACCTACCTGAGAGTGGCAGGTGGGTGGAAAAACAGTGAAGACCACTTAGTGTGGTGTATTTTTTTTTGCCCCCTTTCCACTTTCCTCTTCTACTTACCCAGTTTATAAGTAGAAGTCTAGCCTGTAATTCACAGATAATGTCCCTTATTGCCTAACATTAAAAAAAACACATGGGGGGAAAAAAAAAAAAAAAAAAAAAAAAAAAAAAAAAAACATAGTACAAGCCAAGTCAGTATGAAATTAAACACTTCCTCAATTCTAATTTTACAGTTGATATCATGCATACCTAAAAAAAATTTTGCACCTAAATGACAAAAAAAAAAAAAAAAAAAAAAAAGAATAAAAATAAGATTGTTACCAAGAAAACAGAGTTTTAAGACATTTGAAGCTGCTGTTAATTTAAAACTACAAACCAGGACTGTGCAATTGCCAGATTTGTGGGGCAAATTCTTGTTTTAGTCCTAGGCTAATAAAGTCCACACTGCCTGTTAGGAGTGCAACAAAAATTAGACACTAGTCTTCAAACAGAAATGCTACACACACTTACTTCCCGATCACAGGGATTTGCCGTTTTTAAACTTTGTAAACGGAATAACTTGCAATAGCCATTCAAATAAAATAAAATAAAATAAATTGACAGAAGACATGAGTGTGCTCTGCAAAGCTGCAGGTGAGAAATGACATCAGACATTGTTTTTAAAATCATAAAAAATAAATAAATTTGTGAGAAAAATAAATTCACTGATTTACAAAAAGGTTTTGCTAGTTATAAAAACAATGACAGCCCACTATTGTTACAGTGGATCTACTTTCCTGCAGAATAATCATGTATAATTTTCTCATCTCATATTTAGTTTGTACACACCATTTTTTTTTGCAGAACAGCCTGATCTACACTGAAGTTGCAATCAAACAAACCTAAAATACTTAACAAAAAGCACACAAAGAAACAAACCAGGTAAGTTGTGCAATTTCCTTATAAGCTGATCATTTCTTTCCAAGTCCAGGTGGAACTGTTCACATCACTGACTCCAACCTCTCCCTATTTTTCTCTCTCTCCTTTAAAGGAAGCATGCCCGGACATGTCATCTTCTCTGCTCAGCCTTTTTAACCCATTCCTACAGACACTTGCTACCCATACAATGACCTTAAAGAGTCACCTGACCCCAAGGTTGAAAGGTCAAGTAACCTCCTACACCCAGTAGGGCAAAAGGGACATGGACATGACAACCCATCACCTCCCCAGATCAAGTGGTCTGGGTTAGCCTCTTCTGGTCTGTTTTACAGAGTATTCTGCAAGTATAAGCACAAAGTAAAGGGAGATCCGCATTGAAATCATCAACTGCGAAAAAACAGGGAACAGCAATCACATCCATCCATCTTTGCAAAAATATCACTGATTAAAACTATTTGGCCATCCCAGAGTTACAGTGCATGGAACCACACTAAGACATTTCTTCTCCATTTTACAAGCAAGCTATATCCTTACCCAATTACAAATCCGTTTCATGTAGCATGTAAGCCAGATAAACATCAGGGATTAGCCTAGCCAAATCATTGTTGTTCTGCATATGGCAAGACAACTGCACAGGGTAAAAATATACTGTGTTCACTGTGCCACAGCTTTACAATTAATGATGAAATGTTTCACCAACTACTGGGCAATATTTACACAGCATGAGATCTTTTCATCATCTCCACACAAAATAGATCAGTCCACAAAATAACAAAGGTATCAACTGTCATGGGGGGAAGAAAAAAAAAAAAAAGAGAAAAAAAAAGAAAAAAAAAAAAAGAGGCAGATTACCTTTAAGAGCTGTTTAAGAGCAACTCAGAAGGTGATGAATAGTTTTACTGTTCACAGTAGTCCAAGGATGCGACCAATAAAGAACTGCTTTGTTCCTTTCTAGAAAAACAAACAAACAAAAACAAAAAAAAAGCACTGTAATGACAGTATGTGTTAATTCAAGAAAAGCCAGTTACATTTGCATGGCCACTCACACATGTAAAGCAGTGACTGGGATTCCCTAGAAGCTCCAGCAATATTTTTTCAAACAAACTAATTTGGTGCAAACAACAATCAACTAATATGCAAAGCTTAATTTGACTCATCGTTCCATTCATTTATTTTTTTAAGTGTTTTTTTTATAGTTAAAGCCATTTTTAACCACTTCCAGAGAAAGTACGGACCACACTGTAAGACTCCCCCATGCCAAACAGCAGTGTCTGTCATCTAAATATACAAGCACGTCCACAATGTGTGGTGAAATATTTAATCCAAACAACTGCTGTACCTGAACTACAATATAAACAGTAATTCAACTGAGTACCACTAAGTACTACCCAAATACATTTCTGGTCTCTCCAGTTTTTTACTCCTATACTTGAACTCTCTCAAGTTTGCTCCTCCTGTCGCAAAAGACAGAGCAGCCATAAACAGGATGCAGACAATGCTGTAAACTGTGATGCAATATCAAAAGTTCGACCTGAGAACCCGATTTATAGTTGACCAACAGCATGAGGTTAGTTAAGAAAACCTTGGGCTCCAACTACCCTGAAAAAAAATAATACTAAAAAAATGAAAGAAAAATCCCAACTACCACAACCTTTAAAATGGCTGCTTGAAGTTTTTTCATTACACTCAAGCAGTACTTACAGATCGATGAGTAAGACTGAAATTAGGATCTAAGTAAGCATGTATGTTGAATGTGCATGCTTACATATGCAAGAGGGGCAAAAAGAGGAAGGAAAGGCAAAGTGAGAGAGAGTTGAATCACACACCCATACACTCATGCAGCAATTACACAAACAGACTATACTTGTTTTTGTTGTTTTACTTATTAAAGCACAAATGTCTAGGTGAAATTTAGTAACTTGTCCTAGTTCAGTGTTTTAAAAAAATAAAAAGTTAAGCACACAACACAAGCAAAAGTCTTATCTGCCAAAAATAAGGCTTTTAAAAAATGTAAAGTTTTGCTACAGTTGGCTGACTTTAAACAACACAAATAAAAAAAATAAATACACAAACAGTGTATTATGATTATTGTGTGTTTTAAGTCTGTTAAAAAAACAAAAACAAAAAACCCCAAAACATTACAAGAATGATTGTCGTTTTCACCAGGTTCCTTATTAGGCTCGACTTATCTGCTTACAGCTAGAGTGACAGTTACACACCAGTGAATCGACACAAGATAAAGCAGTAAACCCAAAATTACATGGGTTTATATTACTGTTGGAAATAAACCAAAATAGTTTTAAAACTTAACATTAACTAAATAAGACACTGTTTGTCACACTGTATGAAAATATCTGGTCTATGTGAACACAAACACATCCCCTTACTGGGGGTAGTGGGTGAGGTGTAATTTGTGTTAGAGCAATAAAATAAAAATAATAACATAAAAATGCCTTGAATATTTTTGGATAATTAAATCTTTTCAATCTGACGGCATACTAGTTAATACCGTGAGATACTCTATAACCCTTGTGTGGGGAAAAAAAAAAAACAGAAAAAAAAAAAAAAAAAAAACAGAAAAAAAAAAGTTTGTGCCACAGAAAAACACCAATGAAAACACCATGTGTCTAACCAGGAGGCAGACTCTTGCCATGTTTAATCTTACTGGTGGTGCTGCAGCAGGTTATCATATTACTTACCTAAAATCTAAAATGTAATCATCAAGTAGATTATTCCCTAGCATTGTAACAGCTGATACCTTTCTAAACGTGCTGTCTGAGGCACAACTTCACTTAAAATAAATAAATGTATATATATATATTTTTTTAAAGATACATGTTTTAGAGAGCTGTACCGGACCATTTAAAATGACTAATATTCTGAACACAGACCAGCCTAATCACTTCAGTGTTCGAGACACATGACCGTACTTTAGGATGACCTCAAAAGTGCACTTCCCCACTGAACAGATTTACAAAAAAAATGTGATGAAACGATAACAATTATACATAAAACTGACAATTTTTAAAAAAAAGTCAGATTAATTAATCCTTACACTGCTTAACCTTACAACTTTTTAGTTAAAGAAATGTAAGGCTATATGCACTATAGCACTTAGTGTACGCAAAAATACATTTTTAGAAAATAATAATAAAGCCAATAGAAGGGCAGTATTTAAAGATGTGGCAAGGCAATTAGCAGCTGTAACTAGTACCATCAGCCTTAAACTATATGCTTTTGAGGATGGAAGAGAGAGAGAGAGAGAGAGCGAGAGAGAGAGAAAGAGAAAAATCATCATGCAAATCAGCACACATTCTCAAAAGATCACATCTAAGCTTGAGGCTTAACTAGAATGACCAGTGCTTAAAACTGTTCCAGAAAAGTGACTGACCATTTGACAGCTTCTATTTAATGGTGCAGAGCTGAAGCCAAGGCCAACTCCTCGAGTAAGTGTTTAAAAAAAAAAAAAAAAAAAAAAAAAAAAAAAAAAAGAGAGAAAGAAAGAAAAAAAGAAAGATCGAAAGCTGTCCCTATCACAGCAAATTTGAATACTATCAACTTTGCACTGCAAGAAAGAAAAAAAAAAAAAAAAAAAAAGAGAGAGAGAAGGGTGGGGGTTCTCTGCAGTCTGGCTACAGCACATGTGAGCAAGTACAAGTAGAGAGTCACAGTTTATCAGGAAATGGGGGGTGGGAGCCTATTTTGCCAGAGGGGTCTGAAGAATGATGAGTCACAGAATGTCTGAAACAGCACATCGGTGCTCTGCAAAGAGTGTGAAAAGGCAAATACCACAGAACGGAGGAAACATAAACCTGTAGCTTTTAATAGAGATCAACTGAAGGCACTGCATTAATATTTTTTAAGGGATTGTGAGGGGTGGTAGAATAATGCTGCATTGTAACTCTAAAATGAAAAAGAATGAGGTAAATATTTACACCCACTTTACCTATATGAGCACATTAGAAACATTTTAAAACCTAGTTACCAGCAAGCAAGAGTCCAAATATTACTTTGATACTATATTTTGATCATAAAATTTCACTTTGACAAGGTGCTGCCTGCTCTCTTCTAGACATTAGAGGTGCAATTTCTCACTTTCCCCCTTCAATACTAATATCACAAATAACTACTCATGCTGCAGCTAATATAGTAACATTAAAGCCCACTTCAACTAAACTAGACAAAATTAGATATTGTAAACACTTCATAATAATCTACACTGAAACAAAGTGTCATTTAAAATCACTATCACTTTTCGATTTTTGAAACAAAACATTTTCAGTGTGACTTTGTTTTATAATTACACTTTAACAACCAAGTACTCAGCAATACCCTCATCCACCTAAAGTATTACAAACATTTGACTAAATAGCTTAAAAACTTACTGCCTCTCTGGCTAAACTGACACCATGACAGGCTGACAGTTTCAACTTTTAGTACGAAATAAGCAGATAGACAAATGTTAAGAATCCCATTAAATATTTACAATTAGGTGTCTAAATGCCTACATTGTCCAAGCTCTACTTTACACCCATTCTTTAATTCTGCTCAAGTGTAGTGACCCAATTAGCCTTTTTGACACTGTAGGAGTAACATATGGTTTAATTATCAATGAAACATTTTTAAAACCTGTAATTTCAAACTGGCAGTTACAGTAGAATGAAATGGGAACTTGGTTTAAATGTAGAGTTCCAGTTTTTCGTACACTACGTGGTACTGCATTATTCCCAACACGGGTGATCACATGCCTGTCACATTTTAAGTCGTACTATTCAAAGAGTTTCATAATCCCACAAATTCTACTATTCTTGTAAGCCTGACACACCAGATGATGCTGTACAGTAATTTTCTCCTCCTTCACTTCTTTGCTCTGATGTCTCTTTGAAAGGGCTTTCCCTCATTTCCACAACCCAATTACCCTTAAAAATATACAAAATCTTGGTTTAGAAGTTTCACTATAAAAATAAATAAATTAATAATCATTTAAAAATGCTGCCCCACTTCTACAATAATTATCATACTATGGGTGTAATATGCAATTCCACAGAAGACAACTTTGTTGTTTCCAACCATTTAGTTACATTTTCATTCAAAGTCATGCAAACCTAAAACAATTCTTTACTTACTGCTGCAGAATATGTGTGACAAAATAAAAATCCAGGGAAAATGCTATTAGTAAGACATGGCCCTAGAAAAAAATATGCATTTCAAGAAAAATGGAAAGGGGTGCCTACACTCTGTAGATCCCTCATCTGAAAGAGTTTTTTTTTCCAAATAAACTTAAGCAAGATCACCTGTTTACTAATGTGAATACGTAGTTGTATGAATAAAGGCTACACTGCAAAAGATACGAAGGCCTCACATTATGTAACATATTAAACCGATCTCGACTTGGAAGGAAGTAGAAGGGCGGGTTCAGACGCGCAATTATATGGAGCCTCTCTTTTCCTTCAATATGCTTTATTTCTCGAGTAGTCCTGTTCGTTTTTAAAAACTAAATAAATATAATACTGAAAAAAGGTCACAAAATAGCCCCTACCCGTCATGATTGGGCCCATTTTTTCGGTCACTCGTTAGAGGTTAGACCACGCAGTTTCCCCTCCCCGGTTCACTCTATTTGAATCAAATCAGGGTCCATGGCACACAGAAACTGCTGCGACGCTAGTAAGAGCAGAAAGGAAGGGGCAAAGGGAGGCAGCGAGCAGTGGCTCCAAGTCTTTTACATCAAACTACAATGAACCGAATACCCTAACATTACAGCATGCCACGGGAATCACCACAACTACCAATTCCTCGTTTTTATTTTGTAAATCTAACCTTACCTCAACTTTATTGCTTCGTTAGTGGCTGTGACAGCCATTCGTCAAACCTTTAACACAGCTATTAAAGTAGAAACATCATGTCGCGAGTTATGATTGTTGTCCCTTGGCTAAGAGCCACACGGATCATCTTACATTAATCTAAGGCATTAGAATATATTGACAGGCACAAATTTAAAGCAAGTACTCAACTCTAGATAAGATAAAGTCATATTTTTAGTCATCGGAGTTGCATTATAACACAACCTGTCACTAGTAACGGCCAGAAACAAACAAACAGAAAAAAAACTCTAGTAGCCACTTCATGACAGAGATAGGGAAATAAAACAAAACTCCGTCATTATTATTGCGGGCATTACAGGGATATAGGTCATACAGGGATATAATAATAAACTTACCAGGTGTTTTTTGTCTAACGATCCACAAAACACTTCCAACATCACACATGCAGTTTAGCAGCTCGGAAAAAACGCCTGTCTTAACTTAAAAAGCTTGGTCAAATTAAGTTCCTACAAAAAGCACTGTGTCTGTTCCGGTCTCCTTTCGGGTTTTTTTTTCCCTCCTAAGCCAGCGTAGGTGCCGTGTGCATTTGTTGACACTGCCGAATGCAGTTCGCCTCTGTTCCAGCTTGGCAGCTTTTACACCTCCCGCTCAAAACTGAGCTCCAGTGCAAAATAAATAGTCCATTATAGTTTCACTTTGATTAATAACAATCGATTGAAGCGCGTCTTCAGTGTGGTATAATTTCCCATCAAGTCTTTTTTTACCCAAATAATTCCTCCTCATCTCCTGACTAAAACGACCCGCTCTCGTTTTTTTTTCACCGTTACAGTGCAGCAAAGTCAGATATCCCTCTCTACGTGCTAGCACGCTAAGCTAGTAGGCTAGCTGCTAAAGAAGTACAAGCTGACAAAGCTGGCCAAATGGCTAACGTCTCCCCTCCGCGGTCTTTTTTCCACGTACTCCTCGCCTTAAGTCCGTTCGTGCACTCCAGTTAAATCAATTTAAATATTTTGAGGCTACAATTACCTGTGTTTCCGTTGAAATAACACGACTCCTTCTCTAAAAGCGCAGTTTTTGAGCGCTTGGTTTCTCTCCCCCCCCCCGTCTCGGAACAGCTTTCTACATTCGCAGCATCCTCTACCCGCAGCTGTCGAGGCAATCGCTGTTCACTCGAAAATGGCGCCGAAAGACTTGTCTCATTCAAATTCGATAGAGCCTTCCATTCGCCCTATTGGCTAAATACGGTGTCGAGTCTGCCTGCTGATTGGCTGCTGAAAATGCACTCTCGAATGATCTCGCAGCCCACCGCAGCGATCAACAAATTAACTCTTCAAGGCCTCGCAGTGTCTTTTACGGCAGCAACTAACGGGAAACCCTTTTCGTTCAAACTAGTTCATACGAGGATTTCTGATATGACACGAATACTCTTAGTAGAGACTGCGCACTATTTACAAAACATTGCAGTCTGTCTAAATACATAGTAAAAGTGGGAATAAAAGACTGTGTGTAAAAAAAAATCAACAGAATACAAGCTGGCCTATATTCATAGAATAAAATCTATATCGTTAGAAATACACGCATAATGTGTCCTACCAGGCACGATTGTACAGGAATAAACATTTACTGAGAGCTACAGTTATTTACACCTGCAACTATATCCATTTGTACTGGCTACACTGAGCAAATTCAGTCCATAGTGACCCACAACAAAATAGCAAGGATGTTGCACTTATGCTTGGGGTTACAATAGTTTGCTCTTTTCCAACTCACTGATTATTTCTTCTTAAGGCTTTTGCCAGTGTATAAGCAATCTTTCTAATTATACTTGCCATAGAATATTGTATATAGGAGGATCGATCCCATGCAAAGCATGTAAAAGCATCTTCCTACGGATGCATAAGAATTTGAAATACTTCTCTACTTCTCTTCTCCCATGCTTCTCTTACCATCTTTCATATAAGCACTATGAATGTCTATTCAAATTCGGTTAGTCATTTATAGGATGGTGTGGTTATCTGCCGTTAGCACTAAAATGCTTGCCTTGGAGTGACAGACCTATCAAAGACAAGAATAGCCAAATTAAGCATACTGTAGACAGAAGTCTAACATCTGTGTTATAGGTCAACAAGTAACAGTCCCGAGGCTATGGAGATGCAAACCAAATAATGTTAATGTAACAATGAGCAAAAAAGAAAAGCACTGACTGAGTAAGGTAACACAGGCTCAGACAGCAGTTAAAGTCCTCCTTCCTAACTCTTTTCAATCACACTCTGAGGTTGGCTTTGTTTTATTTTCCACAGTTCAAACATTGCTTTCTTATCTTAAATTGCTGTGACATCATATTGCTGTGCCTAATTTTAATTAACTTTCCTTTTTAGCGAGGCTACACTTTTTTCTTTTGAACTTTTCACTGATTTATTTCTACGCCTTTTAAAGTGGGCTTGGACATTTCTGTTAAAATAACACCTTCTATAAGTAAGTAATGGGATTACCGTTTTCTCTCAATTTAGGATTAGATTGGCAACACTCTATAACTTCACGTACCATTGTAGTATACATGCGGTAGCCAAAGCACGTACGGGTTGGGCTCTACTACAATAACCCCACTGTTATCACATCTACTGTAGCATAGTGTACCTCAGGCAAGATAAACAGAGACAGCCATTTCATCCCAATGCACACATAATAACAACACATAGCATTCACCTGCTATGTGAGCAGTTGGTTCCACTGGAAAAAAGAATTAGCGGCAACGGCTATTAGTTTTTAACTGTGCCTTAAGTCATTTTGACTCGTGCTAATGACCTTTAAATACTTAATATGTCTTTAGAGCATTTCAGGAAGCACATAATTTCTTTACATTGCAGTATATTGTAGTAAAAACATAATGCCTTTTACTTTTTGAGTACAAAAGCAGACCAGGAGAGAGAGGGCGCCCATTGTGTATGCATTCTGGTGTAGTGTGGACAATAGGGTGGAGAGGAAAAAAACACACTTGTTTACAGATAAACTGGTTTGGACAGGAAGCCAGTAAGGAGGAGCTCTGTGTTGTTAAACAGGCATGTGGAGAGGCAGGGATGAGCCAGCAAAAACACCACTATGACCATGGGAAGAATAGGATGCAGTACTCATAGACATTACAAACACACACACACAAACATACACACGAGTGCATGCATGCATTTCTGCAGTGCTTCCAGCTTTGATCCTTAGTGTACAAACAAACAAAAAAGCGTAATCATCATCGCCCAAACCCTAAAGTGACCGACACTGTGGTTTGTTTGGTTTCACTAGGATAAAAATTAACAAGACCCTCATGGGTCTCTATTAGCAGTGCCAAAACAGTAGCCAAGCTGAGCTCTGGTGAACACTATACAGTTCATCCTGCATTGTGTCACCGTCACATGAGCACACACTGCCTTCCATTAGGCAGGAGATCCTTATGACTCACGAAAACACAAGTCACATGTCACTACACAAATGAGCCATGCTACTCAGACTGCTCCGTTATCTACGGCAGCTTTTTTTTCTTTTTTTTCTTTCCCCCTTTTTTTTGCAGGCCTAAATGAAATCCACATCATAATGCATCTCTTCATTTGAGGGTTGAGACAGAGTGGAGCTCTCCCTTGTCCTCTGGTAGACGCGCCGAACAAGAGCCACAGTGTCACGTATCATGGTGTTTGACCACTGCAGGCAAACCTGGCTGCAAAGTTGCTACGCTGGGGTAATTTTAGTTCAGCATAATTTGATTTCAGTTTAGATGGCTCGTGTGCATGGTTGGCTTTTACACTCAACCGCTACCCACTCAGTGAGGGGTTTTTACACATTATTTTGGTTCTTTCACTTGATTCATGTGCTTCAAAAACAGGCCCACCCCCAAAACCACCACCACCAGACTTGGGGCTGCGTGATATGAAAAGGTGGGGAAATAGGCAGTAGTAACAGACTGAATATATCGTTCTTTATTTAAAAAAAAATAAACCCAAAAGACAAAAAAAGCACATTAATAGCACCCAAAAGGGGTGAGTGAGGGTCAAGGGTGGTATTAAATCAGGAATAAACACCTATGTAGCACAGAAAACACAAAGTTTGCAGCATTTCTGTCAACTTTGGGCAACTGCAGGCGATTTAACGTCGCTCAGGAGCATTAGGTGTTTGCAGATCGGAGAGTGTACGCACATTGTCAGCTCTCTGTGGCACATTGCTGCCTGCTGGATTAAATCAACCAACACAACAGAGCAGGTTGTGAAATTAATTCTTCTTTTTTTCCCTTCTCCCACTGTATCGGTGTAATTTGGATAATCGTAATTTTTAATTACAGTCTGATCCATTCACACTGTAAAATCAAAGAAATATCACCTCATCCTAGACTCGAGACTAAACAGTACTTTTAAGGAGAGAAACCGCTTATTCTGCCACTCTTCTTGGTAAATATCAAGCTGTGTAACATTTAGGAACATTTGGCAGCATGGATCAACGTAGAGTGCCTTTTGAAAGCAGCATATGCACGAGGCAGCCCTATGACCAACGCAGCCTGAAACGAAGCTGAAGATACCATAGGCATACTATATTAACATGGCCCTCGTCTTGGTCTTTAGAGAACACAATGAGCCCCACAGAAAACTCCATACTAGAGACTCTCCATTGATGTCTCCTTGGTTCCCCTCCCCCTCTAGACATCTGTAGCAGCTGCCCCCTTGTGCTCCTGTCAGCAGGGCAGAGCGTGTGTGTATGCACTAGTTGAGGTGGGGTTGGCTCGGAGGTTAGCGTGGGGCGTGTTACGACACCTCCCCCTTTGGAGGGGTCCGGCCCGCACACTTGTGGGACATCACATTTGTCAATGGCTAATAGTCACTAGCAGGTCATCCTGAAAACACAACAGAGACCTCTGACCTTTTTTTTTTAGCACAAAGGCTGAAAGGTGGTCACATTAGCCCTTGGGTGCTTTAAAATTTGGCACACACACACGTGCACTCCACACATGCATGCGACTCGTTTGCATGTAAATAATGTTTCTTATTTTGCTTTATGACAAACTTTCGCTCAATAAAGTTACTTGACAGATAACTTGCTCAGGTGAACGCAAAATTCACTTTAAAAAAAGAGAAAAAGATGAACTCTAACAGCCAGAATTCTTCTAAACACTATCACATGCTTGGCCAGCAAGTTCAGATGTTACAGCACAAGAAGCCCTTTTCACTTGTTCACTCCATAAGCTTACACACATTCTCACAGCAATCAAATTAAGTGGGCACAATTCATTGGACAGGCTAAAGCGACATCACTAACAGAGGACAATTATGGGGACAAACTATACTTGTCCTGGTGGTAATGCAGATAGAGTAGAAAAAGGGATTTCACAGAAGGCTAGGCTAAAGCAGAGAAATTCTCTATATTAGCCAAAGGATAAGCAAAGACTTCCATGCAGTCTGCAAACAACGAGCATCAGTCACAAAGCCAGCACAAGTCGCCTAATTTTCATCCTAAAATTGTGTTCTTGGACACTTTTTCTGTTGATACCAGTTGATGATGAGTACACTGTGTTTTCCAGACTAAATGTGAAGTCATGTGCCAAAAGGCCAAATGATCCCATGCCTGATGGATGAAAAATAAAAAAAATAGAGCATAACCGCATTGACATGTGTTATTGCATCCTGAGTCAAAGTGGCCTCGTTGGTGTGTAACATAATGAGAGCCGTTTTCCATTCAAGGTAGGTTTAAATATAAATCTGACAACAAAACATTATTCATGCTGCTTCCTGAACTTGTAGTTTGTTTTTTAAAAAATCTCAACTAAACTGTCCACACCCCACACCACCTATTTTTATTTATTTATTTATTTTCAAGGCAGATTTGTGAGAGGGATAACAGAGAAGTCTAAACAGAAGCAAGAGTTAATCTTAGGGCAGTAGAGTTACCTTGGGTGTTACGAGCACTTTGTCTAGGTGTGTTTTCTTCTTTTTTTTTGGGTCATTGCCTCAAGCTGATGACTGCCGATATATTTGGGCTTATGTTCTTTATCATTAAATTTGAGGATGACAAAAAAGATAAAGCCAAGTACTGTTTGAACAGCAGGATCAACACAGGTCTTCTAAGACCCAAACTATACAAAAACAATGTAAACAAATCATTTTTATATGCATATTTGCATGCCCCTTAATCAAATTAGCACATTAAAATTAAAATCCTGTAACAGTTAGAGTCACTAGAACAAGAAATACACCAAAAAGTCTCTGCGAAAGCTTCACAAAGCCAAGCAGACGGTTTTAAAATGACTATAGAGTGTCTAATATCATTTATGAACTCTAGTGGCATTCAAAAGACTAAAGGAGACTCACATAATAAAAACATCCCTCTGGCCAGTCCTTCTTTTATTGACAGTCTATTGCGAGCTCTCTGCTAGATGCTATCTATGACATTTAACTGTGTTTAGGTAATGGCATGTATCTAAAAACCACTACTGCCTCTGACAGATTTCATAAACTGTATTTACTGGCACTGAGCAATATTCCTACGCTCACACTGTATAAGTCACGGCGTTGAGATTATGTTGCTTTTATGTCTGTCTCACTTTTTTACCTGTGTCCAGAAAGATTTCAATTAAGCCTATTTATACGAAAATTTTTAACTTTTGATGCATGCAAGACCACATTTGAAAAAAGCTGTTATTTTACATGATGTATATTTGTGAAACAAGTAAATACTGGAATGACAGTAATATATTGAAAATGATATACACACAGTGGTGGAACATTCTGTTTTTTAATGTGCTTTATTTATTTATTACTTAATCTTCAAGTACCCAATGTGCTCGGAACATTACCAAATACTGTTCTTGCTTTCCATACCCGAGAAAATGAGAATTTACACTACTCACATACTGTACTATACTTTGATGCCAAAACACAGGCCTGTAGGTTTATGGGAAACACACTGAAGTCACGGCAGTCCTTAGGTAGCATAATGCTTTCTAGCTCTGAAAATAAGTCAGTTTAGTTAGATTAGTGCAGATTTTAATAATTTTTTTTTGTTTTCTTAACTGCTGTAAGCTGATGAAAGGGCAATATTCATTAAACATGATGCCATTGTTTACATTAAAGGGACATACAATCACATCTAATTCAAGTTACTAATAAATGACTTTGTGCTATTATAAAAACAAAGTGTCTAGATTTGAGTATGAGACGCTTAACTCAATTAAATGTTGGTTTCAGGTTGACTGAATGATATCAGAGAACGTATCACTGGTACTAATGATGCCTGAAATAAAGAAAATACTCATCTAACATTACATTTGAATACATTAAATACTCAAAGGTTACCACTGTGTACAACAGTATAGCAAGTGGAAACCAGTGATGCTGCTTGCCACAAAGCAGATTGTGTGTTATTGCAACAAAGTTGCTCTATGCAGCCGATTTGGAGTCCACAGCTTTCTGAGTACTGTGTAGCATGTAGTAGGCTTACCGATGCTGATCTGTATATAAAATCTGACAAAATTTGAACAAATTTCTTTCATTTCACCTCAGGCACTTTAGCTATGGATGAGGAGACTGAGGACAGGCAGCAGTTAATCTGCTTATTGACGTCTGGTGGTCACTTTGCTGCTGTGTGAGAGGAGCAATCCTTATATTCAAGTTGACTTAAAAAGAGGTGCAGGTATCATAGCAATACTACTACTACTACTACTACTAGGGAACCGTTACTTACTATGTTGGGGGAGTAAACATTACTAAGTAGGCTGGAAAATATTATTCACCAATGCAAAGTCAACTTCGGCCTCGCAAGCCTTCCCCAAACCCCCAATTTTAGCAGATACACTGGAAGAATGCCGATCGGAGATAGTCTCCTTACATTTTCCATTGAGATGTTATGATTCAATTATATGTTACCTGAACCTACTGGTATTGTAGTACCACAGTCATAAAGAGTGTCTAAGGCACTTCTCACACCATCTTAGAAATATGAGAGTGTGAGCAGATTATGGAAATCCAAAGAAGGTCTGAAATAATTAGATTTCACCCTGCAAAGACACAACTGATGTAGGCCTATTCATTGTCTTGCTTCTGGACTACAAATCGAGAATTCCTGCGGAAGTCCCTCCCCCCACGGGCCACTGTTGTATCCCGATGATGTAACCGCTTTCCAAATATAGCGTGTTGCTGATGGCTACGCGAACTCCGCACTGGCCGAGGCTGCTGTCAGTCTGCGTGACGTCACCGCTATCGTGTTATTATTGTAAACAGCCCGCCTGCTCTCCACCGACGCTCTGTGCCGAGCCGACTACTCCATCCAGTCCTTTGTTCATGCAGTAAAAAACAGCGACGCGACAAAGCGGAGTGATCGTCCGCCCCAAACTGCGGACCGAAGCTTTAAAAGCAAAGTTAGACACATCATCTGAAACGGTGACAGCAAATCGAATCAATAAAAACACTCGCATTGCTGCTCCGTTGTGGACATGTTTGAAGATCACCGGGATCTTCGTGCAACCGGCGACAGCTCAAGGCTGCTGCATGAATAACAATAATAAACTGGTAGCCCGTGTTCAAGACTTGCTAGTGCACAACCTATTTCTAATAGTGCCCCCGTCACATTTGCCTCAAACAAACTGATGTCTCGTTCACATTTGACGGATCTTTTTTATTTATTTATTTATTTATTGACAGCAGTGTAGTTAAAGCCTTGTTGTCACTGGCTCCTAAGAGCCGGATTGTTGAAAAGGAGAAGGCTATAAACTTGTCATTCGTGCACAACGACGTCTGCCACAATATATAACTTATACTCTACCTCGTCAGGTCGCCAACATTACCTCAGAGAGACTTTACTTTGTGTCCGGCGTCGCGGAGAATCGACCAAAACGACTCTTTATTTTTGCGTTGACTGACAGCGTACAGCAAACTCAACTAGTCGAGAGGTCACACAGCAAAAGTTGAAATTACTCTACTGAATGTTTAATAGCACTTACTGGATAAGCCTGGGCGCGTTTCAGAGGAATCGACTGCATCTCTCTCGTTGCCAGCCGGCCACTGGTGACACCCTCACATCGACATTTTCATCCAGGCAAGTTGACAACAACCTTCTATTCACCGACTAAGTGCAGTTTCAGCAAAGCTTCAAGGAAGTTGTTTCTTTTGTTCCAGTATTTTTGGTTGCGTCAATGTTGCGAAAAGGGGGGAGGAGGCGGAGCGGTGGATACACAGAGCGACCGAGGGAGAGAAAGAAAAAAAAACACACACACACACACACACATACATACGCACACATCTGAGCGCACTATAGCCTAGTTCGCACGCCTGGCCATTAACGCACAGAGAAAAAAAAAAACCCCTCATCCAAATCCGCCACAAAGTCTTCTCAACAGCTCAGCTCACGTGTCCGGGACGACCAGCATCTCTTCAAAGTGAAGCAGACAAGGCTACAAGGCACACGGTGCCCGGGTCCGATAGGCTGTCCAAGATCAGGCTACTACAGGTCGGTGCGCCCGTGCGCGTGTAGAGGAACGGGTGCATTTGCATACAGTGCGTCTCGGTAAATTGAGTTCCTGCACAGAGCCGCACAGCAGAGACGGGCTTTCTCTTTGTTACTTCGCCGAGCCACGGTCTTCAAAAGCAGAACGCGTGCAGCCTACACGCCTTTTCAACTTCAAACTAGTTTCCGGACAGTGCAGGGCGGTAACGCGTTGCTCAGTAACGCGTTACCCCCCACAGCAAGGAGTAGGAGTCCTCCAGTTTTCTACCACTCAAAGAAAGAAAGAAAAAAACAACAACCCTGTGCTGTCAAACGAATTCAGCTTTCCTTCAGCGTAAAAGCTGGACTGCATTTGAGCAATAATCCCATCCACCATTTGCTCTCCCTCGATGTGTTATTTTCTGTCATAGATTTGTAGAAAAGTTCACTTTCTCCGCGCCAACAGAAAAGATTGAAGAATAATTTTGGGGCACACTTGAAACCCAGGTAATCCGATTTCCCGTTGTCCAACAACAAAGGGGATCGCAAAGCTGTGCAACAAGTACGGCGTAACGGATGGCACTTTCTATGATGTGAAAAATATAAACATAAGCAGACTATTCTTTGGTGCAACGAGCCCGCCGCTGTTCCTGGAACGGAGAGGAGAAAAGCAGCTGAGACGGCTTACTATGCAGAAATAGGATCATGTTGGTTCATCGGATGAAAAGGTGAGCTGTTTTCCCCGCTGCTGTTACAGTAGCGTTGCGTCAGGAAGTTGTTGGTGTCAGTGAAGTCACCATCAAGACGCCCTTCTCTTCCTCCAGCTTGACGACCATACCAGCATATGCTTGAGACAGTCCGCTTGGTTCATTTTTGCGTCAAACCCCAAATCAACTTCTGCCTTCAAATCCTCAATGTCCTTGAAAATACGTTAACCTGACAACGTGAGAGGCTCTGATAAAGTGGATAACACGATATAAGTAAAACGCTGCAGAGTTCGGCGAAGAGGAAGTAAATTTCAAAGGTTGCGGATGATTTCTTTTTTTCTTTTTCTTTTCTTCTTCTTCTCTCTTTTTCTTAAAAAAAGAACAACAACCCTGAATCACAAAACGCATCTCTGATGAGTGCGACAAAGTTCTCACAACAAAACAACATTATTAAACAGGTAAAGATATTCCTAGTGCAAAACAGGCCTGTAGTGTGAGGCCTGCTCTTATGGTTTCACAAAACTCCCTTGAAACTGAATTTTCGCTGGTAAACAAGTATAGCATCAAAATGCAGGCCCGTGACAGATGATTTGCCAAAGCAACACAACAATAAACGCATGACCTCACAGACTGTGAAGACTGCATGAGTGGGTTAACTTGGATCAGAAGCACTAGTCCAAAAGACAAACAACACGACTGGAAAGATTTGATGTGGGTAAAATGCTCATGATGATGATACGAGAACTGAAGTTTGAAAGAAATCCTATTTGTGGGATAAGATGTTACTTTCATTGCGTGGAAAGAGATGTGTTGGAAAGCCAACATCCACTTTGTTAGAGCAGCAGAAGCAAGAGTAAATAAGAAGTATGCATTCGAAAAGTTGTCCAGTTGCATAGCAGAGGAACTAATTCAATTCAATTAACACTGGGCCAAGCATCCAGAATGAAAAGGTGAGCTTAACACGTTTAAAACAATGCAATGCAATGCAATGCAAGAAGAACGTTTGATTTTGCTTGTTTAATGCGTCATCCCTATTGTCTGTCTGACAGGTGGACGTCTCGCACGCCCCGCAAGGCATCTTGTACTGCCTAAGAAATGGGCTGTAAGTTCATAGTGTTATTAGAAAACAATATTAAAAACCTACAGCAAAAGGAAAAAAATGTGTAGATTAAGGTTTATTTGCTTGCTTTACACCCACAACATGTTGTTTCTCTCTTTCTGCCTTTGGACTTAATGAGCATTTGCGCAGCTCTTGTACAGTATTTACTGTGCTGGGATAACTATGAACATTTATGTAGTGAGTTTAACCAAATGAAATACCCGAATAGTTTCGTATGGTTGTGAATACTTAAAACAGGCGATGACTCGTTTTTCTTCTAGCAAAAGGAAAATTAAATTGAACATTCATCAATTACATTACCACGTTTCGATAAATTGCAAATATTCAGATGAATAAGAAGTCAGGAGAATCTCATAAAGATGCTATACAGACTCTATTTACTGATCTTGACGGTGCCAGTATATTCTTTTAAAAGGCGAACTGCCTTGCAGACAAAAAAACAGAATGATGAGTGCTCAGTACACAAAAAATGAAACAATTGATACTTGCTTCCATTATAATTTACACAGACTGACAGTGTAGAACTTTAGATTCCGGCTTTCTGTGCGCAAATTGAAGTGATTAGCTGATAGTGAAGAATTGTTAAAACGCTTTCTCTGCGTCCGTGTGTGTTTGGGAGTGTCACGCTCACAGTTATACAGCAGTATTTGAATATTTGCCCGATGTGTGGGCTGATGCAGAGTCAGAATGCAAAGAAGAAACCGTAATCATGCACAATTATCTGACAGGCTGCGGTTCCTCTTAAAGGTCATCGATGAAGTAAAAGGCTGCAAAGAGAGCGCCAAAATATTTGTGATATTTGTGGAGAGATTTATTTATTTACACACTTTTTACTTTTGAATCAACGAACAACTGGTTCTTCTGAACAAACGCACGTGTTGCTCGAGACAGTTTGTGTGGGTTTGTGATCTCTCTTTCTTTTTTCTTTCCTCTTTAACACTCGATCGCGGACCCACTGAAAATAAAGCTTAGAAAGGTGCGCGTAAAAGGCGCGTTTGATGCGTTGTGATCAACTCCAAGCCGATCAAAACCCGTTAGGACTCACAACTCCCTCCTCAGTGCCTGGCAAAGAGAGGTGTAACATACCTGCTTTTAAGATTTAAATTCTGGATTTTAAAAATAGAAACAAAGGGAGCATAAACGCTACTTAACTCACTGAAAACCGGAAAATGGTTATAAAAAGAAGTGGAAAAGCAAACAAAGCTAAACCCACTGCGTCCAAGTTTTCCCTCGTTTTGCACTTTGTAACACTTGTTTTCAAAATGTCCCCGTTTTCACTTTGCAATCTATTATTTATCTGAAGCATTTTTTTAACAGGAAAACATGACCAAGCGCATTAGAGGAGCGCGCTCAATTGCGCAAGAGCATGGCAGTTAAAGCACACCTTTTGTTTGACTCAGTTTAGATATTTAGAATATGAGCTGCAACAGAAAGGTCATATTGTGTGGGAGGAATCTATATGACTCAAAACGAAAAAACACACGAGCCTTTTTCTGTGTTTGGGTGTTTGTTTGTGTGGTGTGCGTCTGGGAGCGAGATCAGCGTCTCAGCGCTTCTGCAGCTTTTCAGACTGTGAAGACGTCTTTAGATAGTTGCTTATGCAGCCAGTGGACATTTCAAAGCTCTCTTAAACACTCTGTTTACACATGTAAACAAACCAGGAGATCAATATTAGCCTCAACTCAAATTTAGACATCAGTTTAGTCACAGTGCTGGTATGATGGCTTCAGAATAACTGGGGTTTTCTTAAAAAATATAAATAGACACCAAAGAACTTGTCAACACTTTAAATGCCCTCCACTCATTTCATATAAACTGAAAATGCACTGCCAGCATGCAAACACTACTGTCACTCTGTCAATGGTATCCTTGTCAGCTGGGGACACATCCAAGATCAATGATGTTCACTCAATTAACCTGATGGATAAAATGTCAGAGAGGTTATGGATGGGAGTGCATATAGCATCTCTCTCTCACTATGTTTATGTACCAGGCTGTGTGTGTGTGTCTACGGCCCACAGTGGAGACAGAGGGTGAGGCCTGGCCCTTCTACAGCACCCTGTGTCCAGAGCAGAACTAGGTCAACAGAGACCGCTGGTTGGTGAGTTGGAACGATGCTGTGCTCTCACACACAGGAAAGAAAAGGAGGGAAAAAAGGAGAAAATCCTTGCCATCCATTGAGGGATAATTAGAGAGTGTTTGACCTATTTGTCCCCTTAAATAAACCGTTGGCCATTTAGTCGAGAGCATGCCCTCCACTGGACCCCTCCAATTATGTTTTTTTTTTTTTTTTTTTTTTAAATATTGGCAAATTGCCGAAGTTTGAAGGTTTCTCCATCTTTTTGTCTCCAATGAAACTTACATCCAGAGATGTCCTGTATGCAGTAACTGTCAGTTGGTCGGAATCTGAATATTTAAGCATCCCGCTCATTAATGATTCGACTGGATTTAGGTTTTTCTACAGCTGTATCCATAACTAAATGAGCATTATATGAAATAAATTGATGTAGTAAATAGAATAAACTCACAATGAAATGAAATCCAAGGATTCGATAAAACAAAGTGCTATGTAGTATAATAAACTGTGATTTTAAAAGATTACTAACTAATTTTAAAAGATTGTTCTGTAAAAATGTATCCTTTTGCAGAAGTCTTGCATAATATAGAGGCAAGTTACAGTGATTGCACTGTTTCCAGCTGCTTTAAGAGGAGTTTTTACAAACCCATCTTACAATAGTTACATGCACATCTGGCCCTGTAACCAACTCCCCCTCCTCCAACTGAAGTCAATGCACTTTAAAAGCCACCAATAAAATCTTAATATCAGAACTTATATGCAGTCCCTGAAGAATTGCTAAAACAAAAGGTCATGAAGCTGAGTTTATTTGTAGCTCACGCTTTAACTGAAACAACTTCATCATAGCTGTGAGAAGGAAATTGAATTCAAGGACAGATGAAGTGTAATTCAATACTGTTACATACTGCGAAGGGTTGAGCTGGCACAAGGAGCACAGCGTAGTAGTTAAAACAAACTGGTTTTATTTGACCCAAAAATGCTGAGAGTCAAATCACAGTTCTGGGCCTTTAAAAGAGGACAAACTAACCTTATACTGGTGTTACAATGTGACACCAGCATAAGGTATCAGAGTAACATGACTAACTGCTCACCAACTCATCAACTGACTGACTAAGGGGAACTTAAATACTGGCTGGCCACACCTACAAACCAGACACACAGATAACACACAGTAGCAGATCATCTAATTACAAACAAACAAAGCTTAGTTTCAATGTTACTTTAACGTAACTGCAATCGAATCCACAACAACTTTTGGATTAAACGAGACAAACAAAACTTGGTATGACCCAGTCAGCACTTCCTGTATTTAGTAGTGCTGTTTAATTCAGAAGCGCAGCTGTGCGGGGCTCTCCCACACAGGTACACACTCCATCACAGGAGCAAGAACTTCATGAAAGTTAAAAGTTAATGTATGAGCTACAGAAACAAATGCCAAATAAGCATGTGTGTGATATACAATATAAAGGACCATGTGTCATCATTTATGTGTACACATGTGTACCGAAAACAAAGACTTCAATATGCTGTGTATGGTATTGGTGCATGGGATTACCCACTTTATAGCTGTGCGAGTGTGAGTGCAACTATCACGCGTACATTGCAAAATTTCCAGCATTTCCTTATTACGTATGTGTTTTATATTTCAAAGGGGGTTATGTAATAGAAAAACGCATAATGTGACACAAGCTGACAGGAAGTGGAACACATGTAGACCCTCAATGTGTCCCATATTCAGAGTACGGGGTTAGTGAGGGTTGGTGCGGGGTGTTGAGTTCCATGTCCTATTCTCTCTTCAGTCCGTCAAAACATTCTGAATCAACAGATAACTTAGACCCCAGAGAAACATAAAAATGTGTTACTGCAGGATTGTATGCGAACCCAATATTACACAGATGCATGCAAAAGTAACTTACCCTCTGAGCTGGCTCAAATTGCCCTAGACCGAATCGTGTTTCCTCTTTATTCTCACTCGGGAGCAGGACTCAGGCGCCATTTGCATTTGTACAGTAGTGTTTGTGTGCGCAAGATTGATAAAGGCACAGAGGGAAACTATACGGAAGTGACCAAACATATCAACTGTTGGAGGACTTCAGCTGGTGCCTCATGAGTGAGGCCTATGACTAAGATCGGAAAAGAGTAGGAGTGTGTCTTTGCCAATGTTGCCATACCAATACTGCAGAGAAAAGAAAGAAGGTAGGAAAGAGTGGATGGCGATTGGACCGGGTAAGGGCACGCCGAACAGGATCAAAAATAGGCTGTGTGTGTGGAGTGGGATGGCAGTGGAAAACATGCCTATTGAAGTAAACATTTACGTTTTCATAAAGTCATTGACACCCAAAAGTAGAATTATATTTAAGTGCTGTTCATACATTAAGTACAGTATAATACCTAGCATGCAAGCAGTCATTCCACAGACCACACAACAACTTAAAGGGGAAGTAATCACTAAATTTGCCGGCTTCCTCTTCTCTGTTCCAAGTGTATCTTAATAAGTTAGTTAAAGCTGAAGTTGAAAAAAAAGAGCACAAGACCATCCATTCTGTGTAGCCCATTGCCCTTGAATGCATTTGCTGGTCTTTATTGATACATGGCTGTGAGTAATAACCTTGCCAAGAATAGATGCTCTTCATGGGGAAAAGAGAATTTTACAATTTCATCTTTGCCAGTTATTTTGTTTGATAATCCCTGACCAAATTTTCTCTGCCATTGTGTGGACTCACACCCTCACATCACGATGAGCCCTCCCTCCTATCTCTCATCCCTGCTCTTCTCTGTTCCACACTACGTGCCTCTCTATTTATACTGTTGAGTCAGTTTCCCTCTGACAGGACTGAGTGATAAGGAAGACTGAATCATCATGTCTTAGAAACTCAAGCTTTCATCTTTTGATACTCCCTAAAAAGTAAACACAGCATGGTTCATTAAAACCTCCAAAAGAACTGACCAGAAACAAAGTTCTGATAATGACAACTTTGCTAACAAACAGCAAGTCATAGATTAGAAAAGCATCAGTGTGTGCCCAGTGGAACATCCCTGGCATCGGTGGTGGCTCCAGAGATGGAGAGTTGTATCACTCCAGCAGGATGCTGGTCCATAGGTGTCTGGTTTCAGATGGCGGACATGCTGGGAGCACAGTGTGGAGCACAGCACAGCCAAGTGGACGACAATGGGAACACGCAGAGACACAGGTGTCCCTACCAAGAAACACAATGTGTGAAAAGACTGTGTTTATTTGTGAGCCTGAGTATGTGTGTACACATGTGAGCATACTGTCATGCATGTAACACGTGTTGATTTACTGTAAATGCACTTCTGCAATGCACGGGCTTGTGTGTGTGTTATGTATTTACGTGTGTTTGTGTTAGCGCTCTGGTATTGATTCACTTGCACTCAAGCTGCACTTTAGCAGCGCTCATGCATACTTCCCTCAGGACGATAACACCTGCAAATGGAAATGAAGAAAATATTCCTAAAAGAGAGACGCGTGGCTCTATGAAGACTGAACAATAACAAGAAGCAGTCTTGTTGCAGACAAAGAATGGAAATTCACCTCACTGTGACAATGTGTATTGCAGCGCCCATTACTGTTTTTCTTTTTCTTTATTTACAAGTCTGTGTGTGTGTGTGTTTGTGCGTGTGTGTTTCTTTCTAGCTCTCTCCCTGTAACTCACTGGAGGATGCTAACCCATCAGGTCCCTTGGCTCCCTTCCATGGGATGATGTCATTTTAGATGACATCACCATGCAGTGTATGTGTGTGTGTTTGTGCTATGTGTATGAGTGTGTGTGCAGCCCCCTTCACTACAACCCCCCCCCCCCCACACACACACACACACACCACCTCCCTGCAGCCCTCCCTTTGCTTCTTTTCTCAGAGGGAAGGTGCTGTTTGACACACACCCGCTATACCATCGTCCAAACTGCCGTGCTAGCACAAGTGCTCGCAGAAGGCAGAGCAAGGAGAATAAGAGAGACAGACTGCCAGGAAGCCAGAAACACACACACACACACAAAAGAAGGAGGCGAGGTAGTCTTTAAAGTAGTAGTGGTGTGATCTGAGGGCAGAGAAAGTGGTGTGGAGAGAGGGGATGGGCTCTGAGGGGCAAGTCAGTTTAATTACACAATATTGGTCCTACTATAACACCACAAAGCCCATGCACAAACTGTCATTAGTATAAAAAAACCCGTGGACTGGGGAGTGCCACAGTCTGTGTGAATTGGTTTTTGGCTCTATTGTCTATTGTTAACATGGTTATATATAAGACTCAACAGTCTGGTCCAAAAAATTCCAGTAAACAAATGAGTTAAAAAGGAATAATTCAACGTTTTGGAAAATTTGAGCCTTTGCTTCCTGCTAAGAGTTAATCTGTAACCGAACATTAAATAATGGGTTGCAGCCAACAGCTTAGTGTAGTTCCCTTTCTTCCAGGATTGGAAGCAAGAGGAAACAGCTAGGGTAACAAAATCCACATTCCGAAACCTAGAATGCAAACAAAAGGACATACTTGATCTTCTTTATTTAGTATGATACATATAAAAAAAAAACCAAAATGTTAAAATGTGGTGTAATAGTAATAGCTTGAAACATTTCTGCACACCACGAGTTCTCATTTTTGACTTTTGCTTGTATTTCACTAATGATAAACCTTTTGTCTTCTGTGTTAATCATATGTTTTGCTGACCCATCCATATACCTCAGCTTCCTTTTGAAGCTTAATATTAATGCAGTATGTTGGAATATCCAGATTTACAACAGAAAACCCCCCAAAATCTTTGCAGCATGTTACAAAAACCTTGATTTGGTCTCTTCAGCTAGTCAAAGGAGCTTCACAGACATATCTCTTCAGCTAATTTACCCCTTCATGGCAGCAGTATTTTTTTTTTTAAACTCGCCTTTTTATTTTGCATTCAGGCTTAAAATCATTAGAAGCGTGGCTGCTTTGGGTGTCAGCTGGATGCCTTGCTAACTGTCTGCTAGGCTTCACCTCAGCTATTTCAAACTGATCTCTTGCCTTTGTCGTCTTGGTGCCTTGTTGTGTAGTTAATTCTACTTACAGCCTGTCCAAGAAGTCTGTGCACCAGTTTTGCTCAGTGAAATCTGACTCTTTTGTCTTTAGTGTGTCTGTGGGATGCACCAGTAAAGCTGGGTGCTAACCAAGCACGATAGTGTTAGCGGATAACTTACCCATTAACACGAGCTTCAAAATTTTCACAAAGCATTCATTAGCCAATAGATGATGTCAGTGGATAAGTTCATCTTCTATATACAGTCTACAACTGCCTATCGCTGTGAAAAGCCTGTTATTTGAAAATATAAACTATATTGGTTTCAGATTTGACTGATGATTAAAGTTTTCACAGAAGAACTACGTGAGCTACTGTTATCTTTAACACCCACAAATTATGAATGCATACATTACAAACAGCATATCAACATTGCGAGCTGTTTTACAATAAATACTATCGCCATGCAGCAGTTGACCTTTTCTAATTTAATTTTACAATTACAGGGTGACAAGAACGCTCTCAAATTTTTGCCTCGACTAATTTAGTACAAAGATCTTCTCACTCACGTCTTTCATATGAGTCTCAGAGCAGCAGAGGCACTCCCACACTGAAACACGCCTGCTCTTTATTGAGCACAGTTGGCACTCTGAGCCAATGATGTCATCCTGGCGAATAGGGCAGCAATATGGGGATCAGCAAGTTTCTGAAATAAGACACAATGGGGATAGACATCATGTTTAGTAGTAGATATTCAAACTATCGGGACAGAAAGGTGAAGTCGCTGCTTCTTTTGTGTTTTCCTGTCTTCTATAGAGGACAATAAGGAACTTTGTAGACTTTCTGTCCACAATGGCTGGTCTCAAATTACATATTGCAAGTCTCAAAATATTGAGGCATGGTTAGAGGTTTTCATGTGGTGATGCGGAAGAGTTTTGATAAGTGGTTTTACAGTCTGGCAGTGAAATCTGTTGTTTTCAGCTGGGGATTGTTACATAGCGTGGCACAGATTGTAACCATCAGTTTGAAGCAATAACAGTCTCATTTTTAGAGGTTTGTATATGTGCTGAGGTGGGGGATTTCATTATCAGCCCCATAACCTATAACTAGGTTGTGAGGTCCGGGGATTTGGTCATGGCGTTCACCCGTCTGTCCTGTGAGAATAGGCCAAGGCCCCCGTCACCTCCACCTGCTCCATCCTCCAGAGGGGACCAAGGCTAAATTTAGTCCAACAAGGAAGCTCGTTTGTGGACGCGAGGCAGGAAAGAGATCCTCCAGATTGTTGGAAAACTAGGGCCTTCATTTTTGTGCCAAACATAGAGGGAGGGTATTTACTGCAAAAAATATTCCTCTTCAAGACCTGCAGTGTCAAAAGCAATATTTTTTAATATTAATGTGACATGACTTTAATCACAGACTGTATAGAAAAGATGTAACCACTTTGATGTCATGGCCTCACTCACATGAAGCCATTAATTTTGAGGATTTTGGCTAACTTGGTGTTTTGACCAGTTAAGGGGTGTCTCTGAGTGAGAACCCACACATCCTAGCACCTTGTTAATCACAAAGCCCGGTTTTCTTTATTGGACCAGTATTTGCAACATGAATGTTGTCCCGTATTAAATTTGCCTTGAAACAACTGAAACCGTAAAATCATCAGAAAAAGTGTGGTCACAGAACAAATAAGAAATAGGCAGGTTTTCCTCAAAACTGCTGGCTATTAGAAATAATGTCAGATTAACCCTTTAAAGCCGGTTGGAGCAGGCTCTGTTTTGTAACTATTTTTAAATCCCGGTAAAACTGCAACCATGTAAGCTAGCGCAATAATGTTTTTGCATATGAAACCGGAGGAGTTGTACTTACATCTTATGCCATCAGCTTGTCCTAGGTCACGGTTTCCTTCCACGTATAGCTTTGCAAAAACTGCATAAAAAGCACTTGCAGCAACAAAAACATAATATTCCAGAAACACGCTTTGCCAATCCGAACAGCTGCTCATAACACCTCCTACGTTGGAATAGACGTCAGCGCGAACTATCGCATGTCCGCCATTACCTGCCTGAAACCGGAAGTGATGTTGTTTTCGAGGAAATGTAGTTTTTTGTTTTTTTTTACCTTCAGGTCCTTATAAGCCTATACTGGTGTTTTTAAAAGTTATGTTTGACTTTATGACTTTCTGTGTCGTTTCTGGGATGCTTATTTTCGTTTTTCCTGCAGTATATAAAAATTGGTGTATTTCAAAAATAAAACTATGAAGACACTCGAAATAAATTTCCTGTGGTGGGAAACTATTTTGTGTAACTTTTTTGTGTTTACAGTTTTGCGGGATAAGCCTCTTAAATTTCTCTAACTAGAAATATATGTTAAAAAAACCAAAACGATTTTAAATTTTTTTGTAGTTTATTGCACGTTTTTGCAATTTATGTAATTACTATGCTATGCACTTAATGCATATTATTAAAATTTGGGCTATAATGGTTGTATTGATGTATAGCAACTTGAAATGCTCCAAAAAATGGTACTACAGCATGTAAAAATATAATATAAGCTCTGGTGGACTTGGTTCTATGGTAGGTCTTAAAGCATGTCTGCACTGGCTTCACTTTTTCTTTTTTTAATAGAAAGCGTGACTAAAGCCTAACTTGGTTGTCACTTCTGTGACCCTTAATACAGATTATAAAAACTTAGATATCAGATATCTTATTATTTAGCATTGCCATGGTAAATAACTTCTCTATACATGGACAGCCAAATTCAGCAGTAAGTCAGTAAGGACCTTACAATAATATACAGAGAAAACTCCAAAATTCAGACGAACCCCTATGAGCATTCACTTTGGCGACAGTGGGATGGAAAAACTCCCTTTTAACAGGAAGAAACCTCCAGCCGAACCAGGCTCAGGGAGGGCCGGCCTGGTTGGGGACAAGGAGACAACTGGGCACAAAAGGCATTTTGAAAGAGAGTCAGTGATAAATAATAACTCATAATTAAATAATCAGAGATGCTAGCATTACTGTGGTCTAATTATCAGAGCAACTTTAAAATATTTAATAATAAAATCTTGTGTGTTTTAAATTTTTATTTATTTATTGTTTATCTACTTTTTATTACTCATTTTGCACGCTTCTACAGTCTCTCATGCAACAAACAATGAAGCATGTGAAGTCTGCAAAAATTGGTAGCGCATAATGCCCTATAAATGCAGTGCCAACAAGCAATGCTGTTTTGTGTTTCTGTCATTTATATTATATGAAAGCTCATTAATGTGAAAAAGAGCGTACCATGGCAGCATCCTTGAAACCTTTACTTCCTGTCTTGAAAAACAAGCAAACAATGTGCTGACCTGTTTTGGTAAATACTGACACTTCTGCCCCCCACACCCATTTTTTTTTTGCACATTTTACGAAGGGAATTCATTTATTGGTGAGAAAGGATTGTGAGAAGAAGACTAGACAGGGTGGACATTTTTTTCAGTGTTGAGGAGGCTGGGCACGGAGTCCACCCAGAGTGAGATGTGTGTCCGAGCCAAAAGCTCACACTCTCTCTGTTTCGCTGCACTTCTCAAAATAAAGAGTTGTAGTGTGAACACGTGCACAGGCACGCACACGTCCATGCAGACACACATGCACATGCTCATGCGCACTCCTGCCTTGAATGCACCTGTTGTCCTATATGGCTCATGCAGCTCTCCCTTGAACAGGAGGTGGAGCACTGAGAATTTCCACCTGTGCGTGGGAGGTTGAGTACGATTGCTTCTGACTATGTGTGTGTGTGCATTAAAATAAGTGACAGATAAAGAGGGAGACAATAAAAGAGGTTGGATGACGGGATAACTTGAGTCAATTTTCCCCTTTTAAACACACCCTCTTTAACACAGTCCTCAGCCACTCTTTGTCCACCCTTCAAAACCCCCACCCACCAGCCTTCACCCTCTGGGCCTTAATGTCACCCTATCATTGACATGTTTTGGGTCATTTCATCTGATGGGATCTCCTGGGAGAAATTAGCATGTGCAAAAGAAAAGTCCACAGTTTTAAAAGCTCAGTGTTTCCAATTTGCCGCCACATGCTTCAAATTAGCCACGTATTTACTAAGGTCAGGCACTGGGCGCAGAGCCCATTGGGGAGCATGTGTGGAGGTTTGAGAGGGAAAAAGAGAGAAAGTGGGAGCCAGAACCAAGTTAGTTTGACTGACATGCCCCACCGTGGTCTTATTTACTTATTTAGCACAAACAAATGCACAGAAGCATAACTGTATTAACAAATTGTTCTCTTGTGAGTGCAGAGGTTCAACACAGGTCCAGAAAATGAAATCATTTTATTATTCAGATCCCACAGCCACATCCACACATCCTGCTAAGTGAAGACACCAGGCTCTGATGAAAGCATCTTCCTGAATGCACATGGCTCGTGCTCTTGACGCTGAAAGGAAACATCTTGCTTTTCCGGTTAATTACAACAAGTATTTTTTTGTACTTACCAAGAAAAAGAAATATACATAAGCCACAAAAGATTAACACAATGGCTTGAAATTGTATTTAGAGTTATTTTAAAGTGGGTTTTAAAGTTTTTTGTTATTTGGGGTTTTTTTTTTGTGTGTGTGGCACAAATGAATATGAGATTCTGCGGCATGGCTTTTGTCAGAAACCTGAAGGCTTGCAAGCTTATTATTAGGCATTTTTAGTCCTGGAGACTTGTTTTATTAGTTCTGCGGCCAAATGACATCCTTATCGCATCTGTTGTGTGTTTGTCTTGTTTGTATCACGACTCAGTCTTGGGTGAGGCTCCTCAAATGGTTTTATGTGTGCACATGCCAGTTTGTGTGTGTGTGTGTGTGTGTGTGTGTGTGTGTATGTGTGTGTGTGTGTGTGTGTGTGTGAGCAAAAGCATGTGCACAAGCACACGCCTCATTGTGTGCGTGTGTATACGTGAGTGTGTGTGTGTGATGCATGTGTGTAGCCAAGCCTAAAAGCATTTAGGCAGGAATGGGAGAGGGTCTGGAATCCTGGGATGACATCATTATCCATGATGTCATTTCTGCAGGGTGACTTTGGCACATGTGATTGCCTGGGTGAGGTCACACTTTCTCGTCTAACTCTCTGTAATTGACAATGAAACAGCGGGTCACTTCTGCAGATTGAGCCATGTCAATTAGGTAGTCAGAAGTTAAAGTTTTAAAAGGTGCTATCAAGCTTTTTGTTTAATTTGCCGTTACAGACATTTCTGTCATTTTCCTTTAATTGACCAGCACATGGAAAAATTCTGGATCGAGATCTGGATTTAATATTTACTCAGTTTTGATTTCGACATAAATGTTGTGTTAATATGAGAATTTATGATGTGTGTTTTTGTGCTTTGTGCAGCCTGCTGCTTGTGCGCAGTTACTGTATGACTTCGCAGAAGGCAATTTTTGGCATATCGCCTTCTGCTCTTAGATCAGCAACGTCTTTAAGAGGAGAAAGATATAGGAATGAACCCTCTAGCAGGATAGACATACATGCATTAGATGTTGCATGTACTGAATATAGAGAGAGACACATTTCACGCATGAAACAGGAAGTTTCCCCACAGATCGAGTGCAACCATATATGGTGAACAAAATGCTGACCGTGCTTATAGCCAAACCCTTCACATCTACATTTAATTCTTATACCTCATTCTCAAATTGAGAATGCAAAGATTTCAAAACTAGGAGATCCTTTGATTTTACCAACTAACTACCAGAAGTCAGAACAGCAAATACACTAACGCTTAACCATTAACTTTACGAGACTATTGTGGCAGTGTGTAAGAGGCTGCGGTGATTGTTCAGGCCATAAAGCTTAAATTTGGAAACGGACTCAGCCGTTGCTCATTCAAACTGACTTAGTTCACAGCGATACTCATCTGGTGAATAGTTTTGTGTTCTCTTAAACAAAATGTGTCAACGGAAGATGAATCAGAGTCGTCTAAACCTCGAAGACATAGAAACTCACACACAGGGCTTCCCGGTGTGTCTTTCTCTTGTATGTATTGTTCTTCTAGGTCATTTGCATCCCCCTTTTCTTCAACACATCAATTTATCATAGCATGAACTCCTCACACACACAGAAACACACAGAAACACACAGACGCACACACACACATACACACACGGATAGCTCGAGGCAGACCATCCATTCTCATTAGTGCCCTGTTGCAGTCGGCTGACGGTAAACTGAGCGTGTGCCAAAGTCATAAACCTACACCTACACCCTCCCGCCATTACCTCATAATTATGATATCACACAAGTGTCTCAGAGTGATGACATCACGCCACCACATTCACGGTCTTGCCTTTTTCGATTACATTACATTTGGCTAGTTCATGCCCAGACCCCTACTCCTGAAAAGCCAAGGACAAAATGCAGACTATGCGACTGAGTCCAGTCTGGAGAATAATGACCATTTTTACTATTGAGGTGAAAGCATCTGGTTAAGCCATTGTTATCCTGTGACAGAAGCTTAATGGTGGGATTAAATTTTCTTGTTCACGCTCTAAGATAACGATGTTGGCTAATAAAGCAGTCATTACCTATAGTGTGGAAATTTGCCAGAATTTGTGCGTCACATGAGTAATGTTTTGGTCTTTCTGGTCATAAACGATGACACACACAAACTGTCTGTCCATGCGTGTCCCAATATAAATATTTGCTGAAGCAGACAATTTCATGCATTACTTAAAACTGATGCCAATGTGTTTATTGATGGTGTGGGTTTCAAAAATCTTGCTTCGCTTCAATGTAAAGTCCTTTAGAGAATATGAAATCATGACAACTTGTTTTAGTTTTGTGGAAAATGGCAGTTCTGACATAAAAGCATAGATCCATCATGAGAACAATTTCACTAAAAGACTGGCTGGTTATTTTATGAAGCAGCAGGGTCAATCTGTCTTCTGAGGTAAGTTAAAGGGTCGGGCTTTCAGCCATCAAGTACCTGTCACTGCTGCAAAGTCTCTCTGCCTGCTACAAGACCTTCACATGCCCTGTTTGAGTAAAGTAAAGTAAAGTAAAGTAAAGTAAAGTAAAGTCACCCTAAATATGTTCACGCCTCATACACATATACTGATTTCACATAGTTAAAGACACATTAAAAAACCCCATGGCTGCATTCTGTAATGTGTTCGTTGAGTATGCACACAGACACATAGTGTACTACACGGGTCTGACATCTTTCACTTTGCAGATTTATATGGAATGAATACAATGACTTTGCTCTCAAATTATCCCAGTATGCCTGTGAAAAATCCAGATAATCTTTTAATGGCCTGAGTTTTCAACTGCCTCATTGGGCAGTTCATAAATCTGGGAGTGGAGAAAGCGCCCCTCGGCAGCTTCGGGTCCCCTTGCCCAGACTGTGTCTGAAACTGGATCCCTTCAAAGTATAATGGAATAAGAACTGCTAAGATGGAAGAATTACACTGCTGGTGGACCGGTCATCAGGGGAAATAGCATATGTTAAGTTTCTGAAGAGAGTCCCAAAAATGTTCACATGCCATTCTACCCCTGCGCAGTTCATCAGCCATATAAAAAAAAGAAAGTTTTCAAAGACTAAGTGCCCCCCCCCCCTCCCCCACCCAACCCCTGTTGCTGTTTTAATAGTTTCAACAATCCATAAAACCTGTTGAAACTGGATCATCCAACAGGACAATGATCCCATGGTTGGTGCTGTAACAATGTTGTAAGAAGAGTGGGCCCCAATTCCACCACAACAATGTGAGAGATTAATAAAGTCATACAGAAAACCATTACTTCAAGTTATTTCTGCTAAAGCTGACTCTACAAACTACTCAGTCCTGGGGTGTACTTAGCATTTCACAGGACTGCACAGAGTACAGCCTCTGGGTTCAAGGGCTAGCTAAGATTTAAGCTCAGAATCATTACTCTTTGCAGTAAAAAAGGGTTAAACTAAACAGCACAGCAGTTTTTCTTTTCTTTTGGTTTATTTTGATTTCATTGAGAAAATTAAAAGCACTTTTCAGATCTCATAAGAACAATATGAAAGTATGAAAGTGAGACACACGCTGAAACGGTGAGTGCCATTCTCTGGTGCTGCAGAAAATGAACTACGATTACAGTTTTCTTCTCGCAACTCCTCAACAGGGGTTCTGGTGCACATGCGCCTGACATGACATAACCTTCGAGAGCAGAAGTGCAGGGCCCTGGAATTTTGGGGTCTCATAAATAAACAAATAAACACATTTCATTCGTAGAGTACTTATTCTAATTACAGCCCTGGACTTGTGCTGAGCAGTCTCTAATTTTTTCTCTGAGCACAGAGACTTGCGGAGCCGTCTGCGGCAGACCAGCAGTCGGCAGATGTAATTACCACATCATCTCTGGTCCCTTGTACGCTGAGAGAGAGAAAGAGCGAGAGGGAGATGAGGGACGGATAGGGAGAAAGAGATTGATCTTGGTAAACAATAATTAGGGTTGGGGATGGTGTATTGTGGGACGTCTACTAGGCGGGACAGAGTAAAGAGGTAAAGAAATGGGAGCGAGTAGACAGGATCAGTCTCTGGGACAGATGGGAAAAGACAGATAGTTCAAATTATTATCAAACCCCGCAGAACACTATTTCACGTATTTCTTTTCAGTATTAAATCATCCACTATCCAAATTATCAAGTAAATATTTCTTGATGAAAGTCACTTAATCTGGATAACCAGTTATCCAAAAACCCAGTGTATACATTTACTGTGCTTTAAATGATCATGCCTATGTCCACATTTGCCAGCTTGCAGTCGTCTTCTTCCCTGCAATTTACTGGCTCAGTCCTACTTTTCTTGGCGTATTGTCATCACCCGCAATCAGCAGACTAGTGTGAAACCATTGGCAGGAACGTGTATCGTGCGATTCCTTGTCCTCGGTGAAGTGCAAGAGACACAAACAGAAAACACTCCTCAAACCGGGGCTTCACAGTGCTGCATTCATTCACACATTTGATTCTCAAACATCAGCGCTACGCAAAAGTAAATAGAGTAATCACTTATCTAGTTCATTTTTCATGACGGCCTGATTTTATTGCACAATCTTTACTGCTCCCACCTCAGTTCTTGAAACTAGCTTTCGTGATTCAATGTTTCCTGGAACTTTTTGGTTGAAGAGAGCTAGTGATTCAAAAAAATTCAACTTTGTGGGCTAATGATTCAAAGCTGTTTGGCTAACTTTTCTCAAATGCCTAGGGGCCAGAGACTTTAGTAGCCCTGGTTTACATTGTTTGAATTATTTGTGATGAGGCCTGATTCATCAGATTACAATCAAAGTGTGAATTTTGTTGAAATACTCACTCTGGATACTGTGATTGGCCTCAGAACTACCTTAATTCTTTATGGCATAGATTGAATAAGATGTTGGAAACATTCCTGAGATTTTAGTTCATACAGACATGATAGCATCCCACAGTTGGTGCAGATTTATCAGTGGCACATCCATGATGTGAATGTCCTGTTCCAGTACATCCCTAAGGTGCTCTTTGAACTGAATGTGGAGGCCATTTGAGTACAGGAAACTCATTGTCATGTTCAAGAAACCAGTTTGAGAATATTTGATCTTTGTGACATGGAGCCTCATCTTGCTGAAAACACCAATCAATATGACAGGCATGCTGTGGTCACAGAGGGATGGACAACGTCAGCAATAATATTCAGGTAGACCTTTGTGTTCAAATGATGCTCAGTTAGTATTGAGGCTCACAAAGTGTGCCAAGAAGATATTCATGCACCATTACAGCACCAGCAGCTTGGACTGTTGATACAAGGCTGGATGGACCCATGCTGTTATACTGTCTGTGCCAAATTAAGAAATTAAGCAGAGCCCGTGCAAATTACAGCCTCAGTTTCCTGATCTTAGCTGATAGGAGTGAAACTCAATATGGTTCTTCTGCTGGTCTAGCCCATCTACTTCAAGGTTTGATCATTTGACTTACTGTTGCCTCCCTATGAGCTTGAAGCAATTCTGACCTCTGGAATCAATAATACATTTTCTCAGAGAGAACTGCTGCTATTTTTTGCCTTTTCAAACCATTCTCCCTAAACCCTAGAGATAGTTGTGTTGGAAAATCCCAGTAGATCATCCATTTCGGAAAGACTAAGAAGAACCCATCTGGCACCAAAAGCCATTCTAACGTCACTTCAATCACCTTTCTTCCTCATCTTGATGCTCAGTTTTAACTTCAACAGGTTGTCTTGGACATGTCTACATGCCTAAACGTCATTTGCTTATTAGATATTTAACAAGCAATTGAACAGGTATACCTAATGAAGTAGACAGTGAGTTTATTTAGCCAAACACATGCTCAAATATTTGATCCTCACCGATGCAATAAACACCACAATGAAAAATAAGCTTTTTATAACAAGTTATTACGCCCATTAAGCCCATTTTAAATCATTGCCATATCATTTCAAAAATAACTGCTATTATTATTATTATTATTATTATTATATTTGTTTTAATTTCTACGGTAAATTCTTGTCTCGCTAAGTCAGACTTCAGTCTCACTGGAGTCTGCCTATAACCAGTCTGAGCAAAATCATGTCACATCAAGTCTTACTACCTAATTTAGCTCTCCATCAACTTAAGAAATTACAGCGTAGGTGTAAAATATTGCAGCAACCAGAGAAGGAACGTGAGGCAAGATGCCCAGTCCCGGAGGCAGTAAAGCAACCCCAAACCATAACATTACCACCATGCACGAATAGCTGTCCCACACATGTCTACTGTTACTCTGGCCACATAGCTCTATCTTTGATTTGTCCATACAGACCATGCTTTTCCAAAGTGCCTGGTCTGTTCCTGTTTCGGCACTCCTTCCATGCAGGTCAAATTGATACAGGCTCTTGCCGACTGTAGACTCGTTTACTTTGACTTTACTCAGTTGCAGATCCCTTGGTGAAATGTTGGGCTTCTTGAAGACATCTTTTGAGCATCAAAAAAACTACTCCTTGGCTGATTGTGCTGTTATCACTTAAAAAAAAAACCCTGCTCATTTGTTCTTGTCAGAATGTCAGACGTTTTGATAAGAGCTGGTCCACATGTCACTCTCAATGGATGTTCCTGCACTTAATCAGAATTTCTGAAAATCTGAATTTCACAGATTTGAAGGTGCAGTATATGTAGGAGTGTGATTTATCCAGGTGCCTAATTTCTTTATTTAAATCATGAAAACAATCTTTGATTCATTCTAATTTAGTGCCTTTTCCCCCAGTTTTTCTCAGTTTCAGAGACAACCAAATGTTCAAAAGCTGCATGCCAAATGAATGACATAGGATGTGATTATTATTTGAGTGTCTTTCCAGATCACACAGCACTCAGCAGTCAATGTTCAAGCACTTTGTTCTCACACAGGGAGAAGGAAAAACCCACTTTCATCCAGAGGCCTCACACAGAGCAAATGATGCTGGGAATAAGGAGTCACATCTTGTGAAACAAGTAGGGGGAAGAGGAATAAGACTTTACGGGAAAGAACGTCTCTCCGGAGAGTGGACTGGCCAACAACATTATGGGAGTGTGTGTGTGTTTGTGTGGGAGTAAAAACGAGACATGTCCACTACAAGTCAGGTTTTACCAAGATGTAGCAGAGAATAGCATTTCGGTGATTCTTACATTCCCGACATTCCTTCCGGTGAATTTCCAGGCAGCGTGAGGCTCACTGTTCCACAGCTCTGACATCACGAGGGGGTTCCACTGCCTTCCACATTCTTCCTCGCGCTCTCTCACAATCCCACCCATATTTGGAAGTGAGAGGAAGGGAATCCCAGATGATGACTCAAAGGCTTGTGCTGCAGAGGGAATTCTCCCCACATCTGTTTCCATGTGTGTGCATGGCATGTCTGTTAAAAATGTGTCAATGTGCACATTACATCTCTGAGCTGAAAATTGAGTGTTGATCAGCAGGATCGAGGGGTGGGGGATTCAAAGTGGTTACAGCTGCATGAAATAACGGCACAGCCTACGTACAGAAAAAGTGACACCCTAAGTGACGCTCCTTTGCTATTTATAACTTACCTCACTTGGCAGCCATGACAGACAAAAATGCACTGTAGTGAATATGTACATTCTTAAAATGGGCTCTTTTCTCTCTATAACTGCTTCAGACAGATGATGAAAAGAGTAAAAAAAAGAAAAGAAAAAAAAGCTCTCTGTGATGTGCAGCACATGGCGACATGGCGCTGAGATGAAAGCTGGAGGGTGAGTCGATGTAAGCTGTAACCAGCCGCCATGCATTGGACCACCAAATGAGGCCACGGCGATAGCTAGGACCATGGGCTGTTCAATGTGCTCAGCAGAGTGTGACCAACTATCTACAGCCTGCTAGCTCCAATAAACTCCTACCTCTACTGCAAAGTTTATTGGAATCATATTATTTTTAAAGACATAGCAAGCTTGAAAGTGAATTACACAGAGGAGGAGGAAGTAGAGCTTGAGGTGGGGAGACATAAAGAACAGACACGGCTTTTGGTGTGTTGAAATTCTCTTTGTTGGATGCATGATTGATAAGGATTGTGGAGCTGGGTTTGGGAGAGGATAGTGGGGTCTCGTACTTTGGGTCTAAAGCCATATAGAGGCCTAAATTTAGACCCCGCTTTGTTCTCGTCTGCATGCTGGTGACAGAGGACTCGGCTCTCTGGGGTCGTCTATGGTCCAGAGTATCAGAAAGGCCGCTGTTGTTCTGCCTGGCTGTCAGAAACACAGACATTCCCTCAAGCAGCCCAAAATGAAAGAAAGCTTTCATGGAATATTCTGTTTAGCTGCACAGACTGTTGTGTATGATACTCCCGAGGCCCATAAAACAAGTAATTCACAGACAATATCTCACCCACGCTCTCTTTGCCACAGACTACAGCAACATAAATCTCACTGATTTCAAGGAGGAGCTGAGACTGGGTTTTAGAGCATGTGTTGCTCAAATCTGGGCAAATGGGCCTGTGAGGCAACATTATTTTTAAATGGACCAAAAAAGGAAAACGACACAAAAGAGCAGAGAATGCCCAAAGAGGTGGCACGAAAATGCACAAGCAGGGAAAAACATAAACCCATAGGTTACCATGTGGAGACTCAAGTTTTCCCCTACATCATGCTGCTCCCACAGGGACGCTGAGCGGTGATGTTTTAAAAGCTCAGTCACCCAGCACACAAATCCCTCCCTTCCTCATTACCAAAACAAGCTAATTAAAAACCTGTTAATGGGCTGTGCTGTGGGTGTCTTTAGAAGACAGGGAAATCAACAGCTAAAAAAAACCCCTACATAAACATATCACAGGGACCCCTGAACAGTTAAACAAATCGATGACACAGCTATTGTTATCTAATAAGAGGGTTGAAAACACACACTAGCATCCTACACATCCCCATCTGAGGATGCTCGCAAATAGTGTAAAAAAACAGAGAATCAAAACAAAACAAGTGACTCACTGAAAACCAACTGGGACACACACTGTCATATCCTGAGAGAGCGTGAGAGATGCCTTCCTCTTATTGAAGGACAGATGGATCGCCCAATCTGTTACGTGCCAGTGTGCCAAAGGACAAACCGGCCACCAAACATCTTGCACCTGAGAGCAGAGGCTCAAAACTGGAGAATTTCAGAAACAGCCCATCAGGTAAGGATCTGGTAGGTAAACTGTGGAAGACAAATATCATCTTATTACAGGAATTCTAATAAAAGTTGTTGGGCGACCTCTAGCGGCTCTACCGCGAATTTACACGCTGGTTGACGTCACCGCGGAACGTACCACTACTACAACAGCAAGTGTGTAAAAGGTTAAAGTTAAAAGTCTACGTTTCACTGTTTTGAGCTCTTGACACCCCGGCATCCATTTATTTTTTTTAACGACCAGACTTTCCCTCCAAAAGGGACAGAAAATAAGCCAACTGCGGATAAACAATGCAATGTTTTGTCCCGTGTGACACAAACCGGAAGTGAACGCAGAGAGGCGCCTTTTCTGAGCTTTCTGAGCACGCTCTTGAGTAGGCCAGCACTGTTTTTAAGTTTAAAAAAAAGTTAACTTACGCGCTTAACACAACTATACGACATGGCTACTAAAAAGAAGCGAACGTCAAACGTAGATAATGACAGCTGGGTTGTCATCGCTCCAGGTGGGTTAGAGAGTGTAGTATGAGCTAACTGAGCTAGCTTGCTGCGCACTTTGCAAGCAGTTATTAAGCGTTGATAGGTGTAATAACTGATGTAACTGCTGGTGGTGTTGTGAGCTTTTATGGAGGCTGCCATGCTCTTGTCTTAAACTACATGCTATAATAATAAATTAAAGCTTGGCATATTTGTTATAAGAAGAATAAGAAGGAGAAATAGTGGTGAATTATCATGTGGTGTCTGTTTTGATGTCTGCAGACTCTGCCATCGACACACACAAGCACGACGGTGATCCAGTTTTTGTGAGACTAAGGAATCCATCAACAGGTCTGATTGTGTCTTTATATACTTTGGTCTAGCTCTGAAACTTGGTGTTCATGTCATTATCATTAAGTGAGTAAACCTTTAGATGAAATTAAACTTCTATCATATAAAATGCAATGGAAATAAGAGAAACTGGCACACCGAGAAACTATGTGCCATTAGTCTAGGCACCCTGGACTGTATACTTTATCAAGTTTTGAGCCTGATCTTAGAAGTAGAGAGGGTGTCTGTCTCCTAAATCCAAACTGGAAGCTAGTTCCACAGAAGAGGGACCAGAATGCTGAAGGCTCTGCTTCCCATTCTACTTTTAAATACCCTAGGAACCACAAGTAAATCATCAGTCTGAAAGTGATGTGCTCAATTTGGTTTATATAGTACTACGTGGCCTCTAGGATAAGATGGGACCTGATTATTTAAGACCCTGTATGAGAGGAAAAGGATTTAAAGTTTGATTCTTAATTAAACAAGGAGCCAATAAAGAGAAGCCAATGTGGGAGAGATAAAAGTCTCTCTTTTTAGTCCCTGTCAATACTCTTGCTTTGGATCAAATGAAGGCTTTTCAGGGAGCTATGAGATAAACCTGATAATGAATTACAGGAGTCTAGGCTAGAACCAGTAAATGCATAAATAAATCTTTCAGCATCACTCTGAGACAGGATGTTTTAAATTGTCAAGATACTGTGCAAATGCTAAGAAGAAGAAGAAGGCTGTAACTTATCGATAACAGCAGATTACGGGCTTTACAAGCCTGTGTTTCTAAAGTAATGCTGATCACTGAACGTATATCAGTAGATTAAAGTTTTGTGTGGGTGGCTCTGGGTTGACATCCTGCTATGTTTGGTTTAGTTTAAACTCTTTCTGTTCTTACTGTGTGTTACCATCACAGAACATAGTGTGCAACCATAACGTCCAGCCTCACTGCATGCTCTTTCCCGACTTCTGAGATCAACACGTAGCTGCTGCAAGAGATTTGAGAGCAGTTAAACTAACAAAGGAGAAAACTTTAACATCAGCTCTGAGCAGCTTTGTAAAAGAAAATCTGACCACTGTTTGCTTCTTTTGATTTAAGAGAGTCATAGTTACTCCCGCCGTTTACCCGCGCTTCATTGAATTTCTTCACTTTGACATTCAGAGCACTGGGCAGAAATCACATCGCGTCAACACCCACCGTGGGCCTTCGCGATGCTTTGTTTTAATTAAATATTAACTTAAAATTCAACAAGATGTCACTAAATCATAACCTGTGCCAACCCAGAACACTTAGCAGGGTAATGTCTATATTCACACACTTGTTTTGTTACTTGTTGGTTTGGACTTATGGATTATGCCTTTTTGTTTTCTAATGTGTGATTTATTTATTTTTTTAATTCAGTTGCAGTTCATTGATTTTTAATTGATAATCAAAATTGCTGAGGCTGGACTGACACACACACACACACACACACACACACACACACACACACACACACACACATGCACTCCTTCATACACCAAGTGAATTTTTGCACAATACTGAGTCTTTTGCAGATTTCTATTGCACTGTTGTGTCTGTGTCGTTCTGTTCTCTCTGGTGTTGCACTGTCTTTGTTTTTGTTGCAATCTTTGTACATTGCACTTCATGCAGTCCTGTGTTGATTGTCTGTTATATGTCATATGTAGCACCATGGTCTTGGAGGAATGATGTCTTGTTTCACTGTGTACTGTACCACTACACATGGTTCGAATGACAATAAAGCCACTTGATCTTGATTAGCATGTAGTGTCATGTCTCAATATACTGTGAAATTAAAAACAAGTATATATCTTATAAAAAGAATGATAGAAAATTAAATTACAAAATTTTCACTAATTCTCCAAGCAAACACACAATAATGTTTGAATTTTTGTTTCAGTGCTTCTGCAGGTGTGTTGCACTTGCTAATTTGTGTTGCTTTTGTCCAGATGAACCCAAAGCAGGTCAGTCAGGCTGAAATCTTGAATCTGGGCCAGTTTTTCTGCTTTGAAACTCATCATTCTGTCTTCTAATCTTTTGGGTCATTAGCTAGCTATAGACTGAACTCCAGACCAAGCAGGATTCTGGTAGCAATAATGTATTCCAGCAGTACCTCTTGGAATACAGTATTGTCCAAATAGTGGACAAAATAGTTACTGTCCCTTCAACAGGCAGAAGGGTTGGAAGTTAGGTGGTGTACATGTAGGGATTGATTGTATTAACTTTTTTAAGAATTAAAAACAGTGGTGTAGAAAAACTGCTTTCTGTACAATTAACATTTTTTTTTTCAATTTTTGGTCATCTAAAACTTTTCTAATCCTTGAGATGTTTCCCACTTTCCTTTGTGTTATTAAGGGCTAATCAGTGGAGTGGGAAATTGGGGTGTAAAACTGTCTCACATATGGAAACCCATTTCCACCACTAAAAAAAAAGTATCCATAACTTGAAATTTCGAGTTATCTTTTGAGTTAGTGCTGCCAATCAGTTATCTACGTGAATGACGTCATTTCCTTGTTATCCGGAAGCTGAAGCCCTCAGCTCCAAATGCTACAGTTAAGCTACCAGTATTACAGCCAGTCATGAATGCACAAATTGCTGATTATTTTCAGTGTGGCTTCACAAATTATGAAATCCTGGTGTTATTAGCTGAATCACATGCGTTACTATCAGCAAACGTACTCTTGAAAGCGCCAATTTGTTGCAATCCAGTTTTGAGTGCGTAGATTACTGATTGGCAGAGCTAACTCGAAATTTCGAGTTACTACTGTCGAAATTATGAGAAAATAAGTCGAAATTTCGAGTTATGAATACTTTTTTTTTAAATGGCGGACACAAGCATCCATACTCACATTTAAAACTCACATTGATTTATTTTTATCTTCTTTTTCAATTATATATTTATTTTGTTTATTGATTTCATTGTATGCTTAATATATGGTTTTTAACTGTTATCTCTGTTTTATTATTGGAAAGCACTTTGGTCAACTTTGTTGTTTTTAAAAGTGCTATATAAATAAAGTTGGATTGGATTAAAACAGAACCTCAAAAATAGATATTTTTTTTCACGTTTCCCATCAGGTGTTAAACTGGGCTAATTCTGTGTTTTGTAAACTGCAGAAACAGAACTGAAATAACACATTTCCTCCTTTTTTCATTTTTTTTTTTAAATCCTGCAGATGCAGCATCTCTGTACATGTTGGGTTGTGGGGATGTGATGCTGTATGAGGTCAAAGCATTTGAGGATGATTTCCACTCTTGGTTTGTTGGCCAGGCTGTGCAGAGAGGTGGGTCTCATTCCAGAGTAAACTGAATCAGTCTGATCATAATTACACACACAGCTATGATGTCGGTTCATTTGATCTTGAATCTGCATCAGCTATATTTGTCTGATGGGAAGAGTTTTGCAATCAGGGCTTATTCCAGCTTGGTTGAAGTCCATAGAAGCCAAATGATCTATTCAGAAGCTCCTTTTACATTGGACATAAATACTGACAAATGGATTCAACATACAGCTTACCTATAACATGACATCATACACCAAGCTGACAGCTCAGGTCTGTGATTCACAGGTTTGCATACTGCGATGCAGTTTAACTGTATTTGTAATAGTTTTCTTTTTATTTAATCAACAATTTATTGATTAAGTCATAGAAAAATTTATGAATTTTCAGCTGATGTCTCGCAGTTATTTAGTTTGCTGTCCTATAGCAAAATTTAATCAGATGCTAATTACGTGTCTTTGCTTTACCAGTTGTCTTTCTCTCTTTTTTTAATCAGATGGGAGACTGATCTTTGTAACACCTTTGGATCCTCTCTTTCTAATTTTGCCATATTTGATCAAATCTGGCAAAGAGGTAAGAAGAGGCTTACATACAATTAAGTGAAACATTTTTCAATTTCAGCATAGCATTACAGAGACATTAGATATTGTTTCATAAGGCACAGAACAGTAGAGGAAGTTCAGAAAAACTTGCATGGATTTAACTATATTGAATACATTATAAGTTTTTGTGTACAGAGGCAAAATTACAAAAATTATGTCATTGTCAAAAAAACGTGTGGACCTGACTGTTTCATCCCTTAATGTGTTGCTCAGGAAAAGTTCCAGCGTGTGGATCAAGTTGTTAAAGATGAAGAATTCCCAGCTTGCTCGAGGCTGCTTAGCTGCGCTCGTACCCTGGCCTCCTTGCACCACATCGCTGAGGAAAAAGGTGAATTTTACTTTTAAAGATACTATGATTCATGAAGCTACAAGGTCAAGCTGGATGCTTTGTCCAAATGTTGTGTTCCAGAGGTGGAAAGCCAGATGTATCATCGATACAGTCAAGAGAAAACCATGAACTGGTTAAAGAAAAAGGTATTTATTGAAAATCTATTTTTGCTCAATGCAATACAACACTGAAAATGCATGCTTATTTTTTGCACATGCTGCACATTTTCTTTATGTATGTATTTTTAATAGGTGGAGAGGACAGTTATTGCCTTAAAGAAAAAAAATGTCTCTGTGGGAGAAGGAGTGAAGTCCTCAACATATGTCAGAGTAAAGTCAGAGACAGACAACCAAGAGGGTAACTTAAGACCACTTAACGCTTTTAAGATGATTCCCATTTCTCAACCATCTGAATTTTCTGCCTCATTCTTAACCCGAGAAGACATATTTGGGCTTAAATAGTTTCTTCCTAGGAAGACTGTTGACCAGCAGATGGCAGTAGCGCTGCAAAGTTTTTGTTTATAGATTATGTTGACTCACAGATCACTTAAACAATTCCCTGACCTTAAGTTTTTAAATCTCTTGGTCATAAAGAAATACAGAAATAATCAAACAGGGCGATTTTGGTTATTTGTATCTCTTATTTAACGATACAGAGGACTTCATACGGTATTCCCACGGCCTGATATCAGAGTATATCACTGAAGACCTGAGCAAAGCCCTCCTCACACACTTGGGGTAAGTTGATGAATGATGAACATCTTAATGAGTAATGGTATTAACGCCACTGCAGATCAAGCACATCTCTTATTGTGCTTCATAGGTTACCAGAGCTCACAAGCCCAAAGGAGACCGAGCCTCCTTCTAAGGTATGAGCTCTTCCCACTTAGGTGCAAATATATGTGGTGTTGCATGTTTTCAGTTCTGCTTGCTGTCGTAGATGCCGTGCACTCTTCATGCACTCATCCACCTTACTGTAAAGTGTTGCATGTTTCACAGGGGAAATCCTCTGCCTGCGCTTGTGTGGGGTTAACTTTGCTTATAGTGTGAGGACATTAGAGCTTGTAGTGGTGGTTCTGTGGAAAAATAGCTCGGTGGTTTTAGTCATGAAAAGCCTGTCTTACTTCCTCGTTTGGCAGAAGCGGAAACTTTCAGACAAGCCGGTGGAGGCTGGAGAAGACTACACCAAATTCAACAGTGCAGATTTTGCGCGCAAAGTGAGTGTATATCTGCTGGAATAGACTAAAGCATGTGGAGCGTCTGGTGGTTTTATCTTCGTTGTAATTACATGATAATGACCAAAGCTTGCTGTTATTTTAGCTTTTTCTATTTCTTTTTCTTTCTTTGTGTTTTTTTTTAAGACGCTGATTGTTCGTGCAGTTTTTGTTTGGCGATCGCTTTCTTCAAGCCTGGTGTACATCGTGTATTCACAAGGCTGTGGCCCTTACCTTGTAGATTTAATTGAAGTTGATGTTATGTAATTAATTTCCTGCTGTCTCCACACAAGGGCGTTGTGTTATATTGATTTTTCTTTTTTGCATTTCAGCCGCCCAAGAAGATGACGGCAGCTCAGAAAAGTCTAGCTAAGGTGGACAAGACAGGCATGAAGCCCATGTCGTCCTTTTTCAGCCCCAAGGTCAAAGCAGAAAAGAAATGAATGCTGTTTGTGTTTGATTTGTGACATTTCTAATAAAGAAAAAAAAGTATTTGAAAGTACTTTCTTTTTAAATACTTTGAAGGTAAAGGGATCGTGGCACGTAATTTAGCATTCCTTTTAAACGGATAAATATATAATATTTAAAAAAACATTTCAGATGATATGGGTTCATTTAAGTTTCTGCATACTTCTTTTGCAACAACCACAAACTACACAAAGACTTTCTTTAATCCTACTTTAGTACCTAAACATTCATTCAGATCCTCTGTATCCTGAAATTGAGTGACAGGTATTTGTAACCCTGGGAAAATAAAACCAATAATGCAACACTCGCTGTATACCATAAAAGTTAGGTCAGGTAGATTGTGTTTTATTGACTTTTCATGTTTACAACTATTTTAACTTTAGCAATGATAAATACAATAACTTTGGCTGGTTTTGAGCTATTCACACAGCCCAGTCCTTGGACTTGCTGAACTTCTCTCTCACATGAAGCGCTCTGACTTTGAAAGGAGCCATTGTTACATTTTTCAGTTGGTTTTGATACCTCAGAGGACTCCAACCTTTCCTTGGGTCTTACCTGTACACTACTGTACAAAATTCTGTATCAAACACAATACTTAACCCTCACTTTGTTCAGTTTAAAATAGACATTAAAAGATAGGTTTAAAAAAAAATTCTTCACGATATCAAAAGAATTTCCTGATCTTTTATTTTAGAGTATACAAAAATGATCCAAGTTGGATCTTTAGTGTCATCAAGTGTCATCAAATTGATATGTATCTGAAATCAGTACTCACTTGGACACTATTACATGCATTTTGCTGGTACTAGATCGAAGCCCATTTTGCCCTCCGAAGTTCCTAAATTCTCAGTGGCATCAATTCAACAAGGTGCTGAAAAGATTCCTCAGAGATTTTGGTCCGTGTTGATGTGATTTTGTCACACAGTTGCTGCAGATTTGCTTGCTGAATATCTGTTATTTGAATTTCTCGTTCCACCACATCCCAAAGGTGCTCGAAAGGACTGGGATGTGGTGACTGTAGGCCGTCTGGTACCTTCATTTTTAGTCTTTTTAACATAATTGCTTTCAGAGGATGGGTAACTGAGGTCACAAAGTGATGGTCAATAGCAATAGTCCTGTTAAATTGTGGTGTTTAAAGCAGCAGGAAAAAATATCCCCCACACAATTACACTACCAGCAGCTGTTAATACAAGGCAAGATAGATCCATGCTTTCAGATTGTTTGCACAAAATTCTGACCCAAAAATTTAGATGTGGTAGTGGAAATCAAGACCAGGCAACATCTTTCTAAACATGTTTTGATGAGCCTGTGTGAACTGCTGCCTCAGTTTCCTGTTCTTAACTGACCGGAGTGACACCTGTTGTGGTCTTCTGCTGCTTTAGCACATCCAATGTTGAAATATAAATATGTAATGGCCCTGGTGTCATGATTGCTGTGTTTTTCAATATGAAGTTATTTGGGGTTGACACTGTAATGCAGAGGTGCACCAAAAGGACACTTTAACAGAGTGAAATCCTTATTAATATGAAATATTATCACTTGTGCATTTCTTACTGTGACATGTTCAAGTCTCTGCCAAGGAAAAGCGAAATTTTAGAACACAAGGGTTAAAATATATTTCAACAGCTGGCTGCTTTTGCTTTAATAAAATTATTTTCTTTATTAAAAACTAAGTAATTGTCTGCACAGCTTTATTTATTTATTTTACTGGTGTCAAATGATCAGTGTGGCAGTGCTACTGATTTCAATGTCCACTAAGCTTCATTGCTTCTTTAATTTGGGCTTGAAGCGCAGTGTCTGGAATGCGCTCTCCACCACTTTGGGCAGGTGGATCGGGTTTCTCTGAAGTCGCAGCCTGCTGCTCGTAGACCCGCTCTGTTTCTTCTTCGTGGGGATCCTTTCGTTGGCACAGTCAGGAACTGCTGTCTGGTCCGAAGCATCTGAGACTCGAGGAACTCGCAAGACCCAGTTAGAGTGGAGGTCATGTTCGGCCGAGCTGGAGGCCACTGTGGGAGGAAATGACAAGAACCCGAGGAAGCATTTAGTATATGTGCAAGTGGCAGCCATAATTAAAGCTAGTTGAAAGAAAAGCTTTGCTGTTAGCATCGATGCGCTGTCTGAAAGGAGCTTTCAAAGCCTAACGTAAAATAATCATTATTTTCATTATTTCATACTTTCCCTGTGAGGTTGAGTTGGCAATGGGGTGAGCTCAAGCTGGAATTCTCAGTGTTTCAACTACTTTGTTTTACTGTTTTCTTGACTTGTACTCATGGCTTTTATTAATGAGAATATTTTCACTGGGTTGTAGGTGTTTAAAGAGCTGCTTTTAGCTGCTCCCTTCACAAGGACCTGCCACAATAGGTAGCTCTGCATATTTGATTTGGCAGATCTGTACTCCAGGTGCCATTCATGACACAACCACACAGGGGTGTGTCCTCCTGGGAATGAGCTGGGGATTTTTCCCTTGTTAAATAAATGTGTAAACCAATACACTGTGGAGCTACTGGGTCATCCATGTTTACCGGGTTTAAACAGCCTCCGTGAAAGGATTCACGAAAGCCTGATATTTGATATATTTGTTTTGTAAACCTCTCCAGGATGAATGAATCTAATCCTTAGCAGCAGCTGAACTGAAATTATGGATCTGGCCTCAAACAGCTCAGTCAGTGTATATTTATATCTCCCAAATTATGTCTACCGGTCTAATTAACATAGTTTAATAACAATTGCTGCATTTAATTCAGTGTGGCACCACTGCTCTTGTGTTTAAACTCATCAGATAAAGATAAACAAAGATAAATCTTTAGAAGCATTTTTCTTTACTGCTACAAGCAATAAGCTTAATACTGATACCAATACACACCTTTTCTGATTACATTGTTTTTACATGTCTGGAGTGGGCAGAGATGGGCCTTTTTTTAGTGCCATCAGTCGTTCAGCAACATAATGCGGAAAAAAAAGAAAAAAAGTGATCATGGGTAAAGGCAGACCGCATTTAAAATTGGATCCGTATCATTTAATTTGAAAATAAGAGATTGGTGAGGCCTTGGTGGAGGAGTGAACCTAATAGTTTATCATGTTTTGTATCTAAATCTGCAAAATACACGACGTCGACTGTTGAATTAACCTTGTGTAGTTGAGGAGGGATAGTGGATGTTGAACATGGAGCTGCCAGGCAGGAAGAAACCAGGAAAAACCCAGAGAGATTCATGGATGTAGTGAAGGAAGACATGCAGAGGGTTGGTGTGACAGAGGAGGATGTTAGGGAAATAGGGAAGATGGAGGCAGATGATCTGCTGTGGTGAAGCCACAACAAGAAGACGTTAGGGTAGCCTACTTAAAGATCAAGCACCTTTGACCATGTGGTGCGTGCATTCAAAAATGGCATAAAAGCCCTTTTTACATGTTTAACTTAGTCAGCTGCATCAGTGGCTTATGAATGCATGAATGTAAGCAGGGCAGTTTGCTGTGAAACAGAAAGCCTATATCACGTTTAGCAAATCACAGTAAATATTCTGATTTTGACCGAACCAATTTAATCATTGCTTTTGCAGTTTAAGTCTCACATCACATCCAAAACAGAATATCCAAACAAGCTGTTGGTGGCTTTATCACGTAGGTGACTTCACTGCTCGTAGGTTTCCAGGTTGTCTTAAGGTTCAATGATCCTCTCTCACTTCCAGCATTACTCAAATTAAATGCTGGAATTTCAAACTCACCAATAAAATCCACGTCTGCGTGCCCATCATCCTTGTATGGCTTGCGCAGAGGTTCGCTGTCACAGCTGGCAATGACCGCATCAAAGAACTGCAAAGTGTCGTCCTCAGTTGGAACTGGGGGTGCTGAGGGTTTGGCTCTTGATATCTGTGGTGTAAAATGATAGAAGAAAAAAGAAAACATTTTTGATATTTCCTTCCATGTGATATTGGCTGCTTGGTTTAAGCTTACCGGTCCCTCCTTTTTAGGCGGCGAGGGCGCAGGCTTCTTCTTGGAAGAAACTGTGGCCTTTGCGTCTGTACCCTTCAAGTCGCTCACACTCTTCATGTACTGCCTCCTCAGAGCCACAAGCGCTTCCAGGTATTCAAGGCAGTTCTGATTCTGTGAGTACAGCCATATCCTGTCCTCTTGTCTCTGATAATAGTACAAGGTCGACTCGATGCTCACTGTGCTTTTGCTCCGTTTTAAAGTCGAGCCCGCAGCTGCCTGAGTTTTCTCTCCTACAACGAGCATGGAGGTGCTGCGCACCAGCCTGACAGTGCAAGCGTTGTGGTAGTCCTGCTCTTCCCGACACCCACTACCACCACCACCATCCCGACCTCTCTGTCCATGATGGTTGGGACGGAACACATTATTGATCTTTCTGAACATTCCTCTAAGGACAGTATGTCATGTTGACAGACCTGCTCTCCAGTTCCCCTTTGCACACCATTTATCCATATACAAAAAAAGTACAAACCAACAAAAAACAGTTGTTGTCCTTTATGGGAGTCCTTATCACATCTTTGCTGGAGCTGTTCAACGGGACCAGAAGCTGTCCAGGGTGCTGAAATTGCCAAACTGCTACCTTGTTGTGCTACAAGAGCAGACGTGAGACAGGTGTCTAACCTGATCTCAGCATGTCCTTAATGTTATCGGATGTTGCTCAGCAACATTGCTGTAGCAACGGGTTGGTAACTCTACACTTTGCGCTCCCATTACTGAGCAGCAGACCTGTGTCAGATATCTTAACCCACAGGAGATTAAGTGGACAAAATAACTACAGCCACCAATGAAACTCTGGACCTTTTAGTTTTAGCGACTATAGCTGTGAAGCCACCTGTTTACACACCTGATACTAGAGAAAACGAAAGATAATCAGAAGCAGAAAGCTGCAGTTACACATGGGTTTACTCGTTTAGACTTTGGTGGTATTTTGTGCTTTCGAGACTTATAATTCAGCTGCATGAACAACCTAACAGCCTCATGAGTTTATGCTGTTATATATTAGGTTTCCTTTCCTCATTAATAAGAAATAACTTTCTCTCATGTTTCATGCACTGCTATTGTTGGAGTTCCCTATCACAAGCAGAGGAAGTCTGGACAGAAAGGAGTCCTTCAAGCCGACAAGGGGCTTTCATCTCGAAAAAATCCAGGCCATAAATAACACCTGAAACCTCTCAACACTTTCACCACATATCTGATTTAGACTTCAGTGTATAGCTGCACTACAGCAAAGCTTGAGTCAAGTGAGGAAAAAGAAACTATTTCACGACCATCAAAGCCTCTGGGCTCAAGTGACTTTGACAGTTCAGTGCCTGAAGAATAGGCAAAGCATCAAGGAGGAAATGATTATTTGTGGTCACATAACTGAGTGTGAAGTTACCAATTCTGCTTTGCTGTGAACTCAGAGGATGGGAAAAAACTGTTTAAGCTAAAAACAATCAACAATTAATAAAGAAACACTGTGAAATTTTTGAGGTACTTCAAACATTTGTGGTGTGATCTGCCATAAAACGAAAACAGGAATCAGTTATCTGGAACTTTCTGTTTCCTTGTATTTTTATCATATTAAACACGACTTTCTTTTCTGCTTTTATGCAAAGCTCAGTTGCACACCTGCTTTGTGAGGAAATGAAACATCAATGGTTTCTTTTTACAGCGCACATCTCGCCCTGCTGTCATCCAGCATCTACCATTTTACCTCATAGTGCAAGAAGGAAATCTGATGTGGAGGTAGGCACGTCTTATTTAGGTTTGCCAGGTATAAAGGGTTTAAATAATCAGGGAAAATACCAGCTAAATCCAGTGAAAACAACATATTAGTTGTAAAGATTACAAGCTGAAATGCATTAATGATGAGAGCAGAAGTTTGCAGACTTGGGATCAAGGTGAAAAGGGATAGTCCCACTTCCTTTTTGGGTTGTATAAAACAACAGCCAGGTTCAGACTCCAAAACAGACTTTTGAGAGAACCGCTTTAGGACGTTTAGTGCCAAAATACAGGTTTTAACCTTTTCTGTGACTCAGATCTGAGGTAGGAAGATCATTCTTTTTAATAGATGAACAGTCTTTGGAAGTGTTAAACCAACATATTCTTCTGTTACATGTAACTTCTTAAACTCCAATTAAATTTTGAAATAGTTTGCAAAGACTTTTCAACAGGGATCAATTGTGCAGCAGAAATAGTTTGATGCTTCTTATAATGCTTATGCAAAATGTTCTCTCAGTGTTGCTTATGTCCCGTTTTGGTGCCTTTATTCAAATGCATACTGTTTGTATGCACTTAAATAAAAGCCTGTAGGGATGTGTGCTGCAAATATATATATATATATATATATATATATATATATATATATATATTATGGAATGCCCTTTAGGAAAATATTATATATATATTCCAACCAAAGTCTGAATATATAGTATGATCTTTTGAATATATAGAATGAAACTTGAGTATATAGAATGAAACTTGAATATATAGAATGAAGCTTGAATATATAGAATGATCTTTTGAATATATAGAATGAAACTTGAATATATAGAATGATCTTTTGAATATATAGAATGAAACTTGAATATATAGAATGATCTTTTGAATATATAGAATGAAGCTTGAATATATAGAATGATCTTTTGAAAATATAGAATGAAGCTTGAATATATAGAATGAAACTTGAATATATAGAATGATCTTTTGAATATATAGAATGATCTTTTGAATATATAGAATGAAGCTTGAATATATAGAATGAAACTTGAATATATAGAATGATCTTTTGAATATATAGAATGATCTTTTGAAAATATAGAATGAAACTTGAATATACAGTGGGGCAAAAAAGTATTTAGTCAGCCACCGATTGTGCAAGTTCCCCCACCTAAAACGATGACAGAGGTCAGTAATTTGCACCAGAGGTACACTTCAACTGTGAGAGACAGAATGTGAAAAAAAAATCCATGAATCCACATGGTAGGATTTGTAAAGAATTTATTCGTAAATCAGGGTGGAAAATAAGTATTTGGTCAATAACAAAAATACAACTCAATACTTTGCAACATAACCTTTGTTGGCAATAACAGAGGTCAAACGTTTACTATAGGTCTTTACCAGGTTTGCACACACAGTAGCTGGTATTTTGGCCCATTCCTCCATGCAGATCTTCTCGAGAGCAGTGATGTTTTGGGGCTGTCGCCGAGCAACACGGACTTTCAACTCCCGCCACAGATTTTCTATGGGGTTGAGGTCTGGAGACTGGCTAGGCCACTCCAGGACTTTCAAATGCTTCTTACGGAGCCACTCCTTTGTTGCCCGGGCGGTGTGTTTTGGATCATTGTCATGTTGGAAGACCCAGCCTCGTTTCATCTTCAAAGTTCTCACTGATGGAAGGAGGTTTTGGCTCAAAATCTCACGATACATGGCCCCATTCATTCTGTCCTTAACACGGATCAGTCGTCCTGTCCCCTTGGCAGAAAAACAGCCCCATAGCATGATGTTTCCACCCCCATGCTTCACAGTAGGTATGGTGTTCTTGGGATGCAACTCAGTATTCTTCTTCCTCCAAACACGACGAGTTGAGTTTATACCAAAAAGTTCTACTTTGGTTTCATCTGACCACATGACATTCTCCCAATCCTCTGCTGTATCATCCATGTGCTCTCTGGCAAACTTCGGACGGGCCTGGACATGCACTGGCTTCAGCAGCGGAACACGTCTGGCACTGCGGGATTTGATTCCCTGCCGTTGTAGTGTGTTACTGATGGTGACCTTTGTTACTTTGGTCCCAGCTCTCTGCAGGTCATTCACCAGGTCCCCCCGTGTGGTTCTGGGATCTTTGCTCACCGTTCTCATGATCATTTTGACCCCACGGGATGAGATCTTGCGTGGAGCCCCAGATCGAGGGAGATTATCAGTGGTCTTGTATGTCTTCCATTTTCTGATGATTGCTCCCACAGTTGATTTTTTCACACCAAGCTGCTTGCCTATTGTAGATTCACTCTTCCCAGTCTGGTGCAGGTCTACAATACTTTTCCTGGTGTCCTTCGAAAGCTCTTTGGTCTTGGCCATGGCAGAGTTTGGAGTCTGACTGTTTGAGGCTGTGGACAGGTGTCTTTTATACAGATGATGAGTTCAAACAGGTGCCATTCATACAGGTAACGAGTGGGGGACAGAAAAGCTTCTTACAGAAGACGTTACAGGTCTGTGAGAGCCAGAGATTTTCCTTGTTTGAGGTGACCAAATACTTATTTTCCACCCTGATTTACGAATAAATTCTTTACAAATCCTACCATGTGAATTCATGGATTTTTTTTTTCACATTCGGTCTCTCACAGTTGAAGTGTACCTCTGGTGCAAATTACTGACCTCTGTCATCATTTTAAGTGGGGGAACTTGCACAATCGGTGGCTGACTAAATACTTTTTTGCCCCACTGTATATAGAATGTATGAACCTCATTTTTAGAGATGATGTGTTTCTGAATTCTCTGCCTTTACAAAATGGCATCAGCTGAACTATTTCAGTACTTTTTAGAGCTTGACAACTGTTTTGCGACAGCTGTTCAAATTGCAAATGGTAGAAATAATTTGAATTTATACTACATCACCTTGAAGAACACGTTTTCATTATTGCAACATTTCTAGTGCTCATGAATAATGTTCAACAAAATGTTTCTGGGAGAAGATTATGCACACTTCTTGAGGGAATTTATCAATCACTGATGGAGATGTCAACTGAGCTAACACTTCGAGCAGAAGCTGAAGCACATGTTATGGGCTCATTATATCATTCTACATCTCAAAGAGGAAGGTCAAGGTAAGTGATAAAAATGGAAACAAATTCATTCATAATGTGTATGGCACTTGAAAGAGTCAAGAGATGGCAAACAAGATAATGAATGCAAGAAATAAGAAAGAAGTTAACATATTTCTTCTTTTGTTTCTAACTCTTTTAGGTACAACATACCAGCTACTGAGCTGACTGATATGCGAGACTTGGGGTTTAGTTGGATGGCCATATCTCAAATGTTGTCAGTAAATGTTCGAACACTGTACAACCACAGGATACAACTAGTGGACTATGGAAATTTGCAATTTGAACAGCTGTCGCAAAACAGTTGTCAAGCTCTAAAAAGTACTGAAATTGTTCAGCTGATGCCATTTTGTAAAGGCAGAGAATTCAGAAACACATCATCTCTAAAAATGAGGTTCATACATTCTATATATTCAAAAGATCATTCCATATATTCAAGTTTCATTCTATATATTCAAAAGATCATTCTATATATTCAAGTTTCATTCTATATATTCAAAAGATCATTCTATATATTCAAGTTTCATTCTATATATTCAAAAGATCATTCTATATATTCAAGTTTCATTCTATATACAAATTTTGCTTTTCTTTTGAGACAAAAAAGCGTCTTGTAAATGCTACATTTTATCTGTTTTAGATTATGGTGATCTGCTGTACATGAATGCTTCCGCCCAGTGTCTTCATAAGATTGACTCAGTTTATCATGCCTCCTTATGGTTTATTACAAACTGTAGGGCCTTGACCCATTGTTGTGATCTGTACGCTCGAGTGGGATGGCCTTCGTTGTCCTCCAGGAGGTTTGCTCACTGGTGCATCTTTATTTATAAGGCCCTGCTTGGACAAATGCCCACCTACATTTGCGATCTGCTCACACGGAGAAGTACTGTTTCTTACAGCCTGCGTTCAAGCGATCTTTTATTGCTCAATGTTCCATTTGCCAGAACTGAACTGGGAAAGAGGGCTTTTACTTATGCTGCCCCTTTCACATGGAACATGATGCAAAAAGACTGGAAGATAGCAGATCTTATTTCATTAAATGCTTTTAAGTCCAGATTGAGAGAGCCAGAGAAAAATGTTTTTAAAATGTAATTGTTATTTATAATATGTATGTAACTTTGTAATTTCAACGTGTTGTCGCCTCTTGGCCAGGACTCCCTTGCAAAAGAGGTTTTTAATCTCAATGGGACTTTTCCTGGTTAAATAAAGGTTAATAATAATAATAATATATTCAAAAGATCATTCTATATATTCAAGTTTCATTCTATATATTCAAGTTTCATTCTATATATTCAAAAGATCATTCTATATATTCAAAAGATCATTCTATATATTCAAGTTTCATTCTATATATTCAGACTTTGGTTGGAGTATATATATATAATATTTTCCTAAAGGGCATTCCATAATATATATATATATATATATATATATATATATATATATATATATATATATATATATATCCGTATCACATGTTAAATTCCCTTTACTCTCACTGCATACATCTTCTGAATATGTGCTCTTTCTTGCAGCCATGCTTTGTGAAGGCAGATTGCTGATCATGACCTACTGTGAATTTGAAGAGCTGGACTCCCTTCCTTCTAAGCCAGCTTTCCAGAATTCTTATGGGTCACAGAAAGCAGCTGCTGCCCTCATACCAGGTTCCACCAGACATGCTCCGCTTGTTCATCACAATTCCCCGGAGCAGATAACTACAGACAACCGAAGGGCTTCAGCTGAGTTGTACATTTCTCCTTTGCAGTCCTTAAATCTTCAGAGAGCTCATCTAGGCAGGCAGATCTCTCGAGAGATAGAGATCCCGGCCCAAGCTCACTCAGGTGGCGATACCCCTTTCTTGGTTCCCTCGTTCTGTCAGAGCTTTTGCAAAAACTACAGTGACCTTCATATTGCAGGTGACCAAGTGCTGCCTCTCTCAGCTAATAATTGCGAGCTGAGGGTGTGTGCCAATGTACCGGATGTCGGTCCCTTTATCCAGTCTTGTGATGTGCCCCCAGCTGTGGAAGATTCCCTCCAAGGACACGAAGCTCGGGATGGGATGCTGTTTCCACTGAGGGGAGGTTCGAATCGGTGGAGACTGGGGAGCGGCCGTGATCGGAGCTTTTTGCTCCAGGAGCATGAAGGTCCATTTTCCAACTCCCTTCTGAATCACTACCTGGAGCAAAAACTCCTGGATCTGTATCAGCAATACATGATGGAGAATATGGCAAGAGAAGGAGCCCCTGGTTCAGACTCTGACGCAAGTGCCATTTGCCCTTTACTGGGCTCAGAGCTGGTCCTCACCAGCCTGGACCAAATCACTTTGCAGCTCAGCCGGGAGGGCAACATGGAGGCCGGCTTGGCCAAGGACATGGTCCTGAGCTGCTTCCTGCGAGTCGCTGGTGATATGCAGTCAAGTGAGATCAGTACTCCCTTTCTGCAGATTTCTAATGAGGCATCCAGGGAGCAACTCACAGAGAGTAATGAGTGACCCCACTGTCAAGGAACTCCTTCATTCAATACTGCCTTTCATTTCAGTACAACACTGAAAAAACCCAGGATTGGACTGAAAACCACATTTTTATTTTATTAGCTCTTGAGAAGATGTTAAATGAGAGTTCTACGTGGGATTATGCAGTAATTACCTGGAAAATGTGCCGTATTTATGCATCCTAAATTGAATTTGCAGTGATGACACTGGGATCTGTGTTTACCTGTCTTTAGTGCAGCTTTAACTTTCTAAAGAAAATAAAAACAGGAACTGAAAACTGAAACCGCTGCTTCCCGTTTTTCAAAAGAACATCGATGGTCTAGCAGAACAACATGAAATCAAAAACAGCATGCTGCCTCATTATGTATTATGTGCAGCCACATCTAAGATCATTTTGCATGCTTAATGATCACTGATTAATTAGATTTGACTTTTATTTTTCACGAAGGAAACAAGGCTGTTTATGATGAAACTAGGAGGGAAGACACTGAATTTGCAACAAATATCCAAAAGTGCAGCCTTGAAATGCCCTTCGATCAACACGCTGTAATTCTAGGCTTCACACAGCAACTTCATCGGCTCTGTTACCTAAAAATGTAGCTGTAACCAAGTGCTGCATGAGTCGTTTGTTACCCCAGTCTCCCCATCAGGACTGCAGATGTAAAGAATTTGATTTCATGATGTCTGAGCAGCACATGAAAAGAGAATACATGCTTTAACGAAACAGATTTTCTATTAATTCAAAAGTCATCATCCAGGAGTGTAATTGCTCCTTAAGAATGAAAAGAAAACTCCACGAGCTGACTATTTCCCCCTCCTCCACTCTTCCTTGAACTCAGCTGTATGATGAGGACAAAGATGAATCAAGACTGCTGAAAATCATTGAAAGAAAACAAAGGCACTTTTGTACATCTCATGTCATTTATTCTCTTGTCTTGCAGATCACCTTTCCCCTTACTGACTCATCCACAGATTAATATCCCACCCTTGATGAAATTACTTATATTATAATGTGACTTATGAATGCTCCCTCTATCTCTATGTGTCATTTTATGTGTTATGTAGCCAATTAGAGACATTTAATAACCCCTAAGGACTCTAATTAGTTTATATAATTGTCCTTTTGATCGTCTGACTCTCTGATGTTAGCATGAAATACTATAGATCATGGTTTTGGAGGCTACTCTGAAATCCATTTAAATGATGACTTTAGGGGGGTCGGATTCTTGCCTCCTTAAGTAATTAGAGAGAGGATCCCTCTAAAAATCAGTCACCTGAAGCACGATTCGGAGTTCCTCTGTGAGCTGTAGAAAAAGGCTCTGACCGTCTAACTGCCCGCTGTTCTGACCTACTCCCACAAACCTTTCTGATCTTCTGCAAACCCATTCACAGCCAGACCCAGCGCTTCATCCTCCATCCCCGCCGCACTGCCGTTTACTGATAACCTGTTGTTTAACCTCGGACTTCTCTTCACCTGCTCAAATAGATGTTATCTAGTATCCTCGGTTACTGGCTTCTTTCAGGAAAAAGTTGTTTACATCTCTGAGAAATCATACTTGGATTTTTTTTATAGCTCAGTCCTTTAGGTCATTCCTCTTTTATCATGTTTCCATGCCTCAGTGTCTTTCGCTTATTATGTTTTATTTTAAATGAGCTGTTATTGTAGCTGAATGTAGTTATAGTTTCTCATCTTGTTGCGTGCTCATCACTCCTTGCCAGTGCACGGTGGAATCATAAGTAATCGTCCGCTGAGAGCCTACAGGTGGGAGCTGGGGTGTTAACAGTAGGTTTGATTTGTTGGAGGGAGAGATTGGAAAATGGGAGAGTTTGTCTGGAATATGATGTGAGGAGAGTGACACATGTTGCCGTATGTATGCAGTTCAGCTCGAGCTGACTTGAATTAACTCACGGGTTTGGCTCCATTTGTGCTGTTTTTGAGTTACTGCTACTCTTTTGTTCACTTCTCAGTCTTTGAGTTGAATAGTTTTCTGTCTTATTAATGGATAACTTTTCCCTAAACTTACTTCTGAAACTCTCCTTGAGAGAAAATCTGAGAAGAACTGGAGTCATAAAGCGCTGATAATCTTATCTAACTGTCTGGCTGAATCAATGGTAGAGCAAGGTTGTGTAGGAGCTTTACATATTTATTTCTAAAGCTTCTTTAATTCAGGGTGGTTTAATAAAGTCATGATGTGAGGTTAAAGTTCCCCTTGACTTAAATCTGTGCCCATGTATTTTACTCAGATGTGCTTTTTTGCTCATTTTTATTCCTTTAACTTTCACACTTTGCTGGGTGAAAGTCAGTAAGCGATCAAAAATTGATATCTGGTGTAAGAAATTGTTGCCCTTAAAAAGCAACAGTTCTTTGAGGTGGACATTGAAAGAACTGGATAATTGGCAGGTAGGTTGTTCTCTTCACCTTGGGGTACTTGTACACAGTTTTTGTCGATATCTGCCCTCATGTAATCCCAGACTAAGTGATGATCACGACGCTATGAGGGGCATATTCTTCTGTCAGGGGCACATCCTTCTTTGGAGGGGTACTCGAGCCTGTGAGGGTTTAGCTGAGGGTTGTTTTTTTTTTATATGGCTGTAACTGTATTTTTTTTGGAGTTGTTGTCATGTTGCAGAAAGAACTTGAAGGCTTTTTGGACATTTATCTGTTTGCTCAACTTAAAATGATGTTTGAAACCACACATGGGAATGCTTATGATCACATTTAGTTTGAAAACCAAATGTTATCAAGTATTAATTTCTTGTGCACTATTCATATAATGTGAATTTCTGCATGTTTGGAGTATTGAGTGTTTCCCATGCATCTAAGCAGTATATTTCAAAGCCCAGGACAATTGTTTAAATTCTGAAATTAAACAAATTGGGTTTCATGATATAGCTCCAGGCATTCAAATCTTTATTTATTCTCTTACAAAAAAAGAGCTTCACTGATTTTCTTGTAAGTCTTGCAGTTTGATAATCAGTCACAAGGGGGAAGCATTGCCACCTAACTTAATCCTCATGGCTTTGCCCCTCTATACCTTTTATTCCCCCTTTTCACCTCCTCCTTACAGTCAGTGTCTATCCAGCCAGTTAATGTCCTCTATCTTGTGCACCCTTTTACTCTGACTCTATGATGTCATCAGGACTGGGGTGTAAATCTGTTCAGATAAGGATAAGCATATCTACACCACAAGATTTATTTTTGGAAAATATTGCACATGTATAATTTTTAGCAGGGCTGGACAATGTTTTTGCACATTCTTTTCACCCTTTTTTTCTCCACTTTCAAAGACCAGCGGCTCCAGTGTAGCCATGGCCTTCTGATCCAGTGTTTGATCAACTTCCTTGTTTCCTTTCCAAACAGAAAGCCACAGGAGGAAAATGTGTTTACCGAGCTGAGTGCCGCAGTCGGAGCCCTGTGAAGTCTCAAGGCCAGAGAGACACATGTTTGGTATTTCTGCTTCTATCTGGACTGAACATTCCAGGTACATGTTAAAGGAACAAAGTTCTTACAGACCTAAACACAAACGCTCACATATAAATATGATTCACCCAATGCCAAGCCCGGCAGCGTGAGCACATTCAAATAAACTAATTTCCACAGACCTTGGAGGAAAAAAAAGAAGAAAAACAGACCTGTTGTTCCAGCAGAGGTTATAAGAATTGTTTGAAGGGCTGAAGGTAACACCACATAAAGCAGTATCTCACAGTCTGTTTACCTAGAGACCCTCAAATTCACCGTTCACACAAATTATGCACGCTATTTACATTTTCTTCTCAGCAGATTTATAATTTACAGATTTTATTTTACTCGTTTGGTTTCAAATGCTTTACAAGTAGAAGGACAAAGAGTTCAAAAAAATTGCTATGTGGAGTTTTTTTTTTCTTTAAGGGAAGGAATGGTTTTTGGAGAAAACATGAATAAAGAAGACAGACGGAGAGTGGTGAAAACACATGCACGCACATGCACTTCTCTCATGGCCTAGCAATGAAACTAACGGGGAGGTTGAAGTGTTGGAGTGTCTTTCAGAGGTTCATAAAGTAATTTCCTTGTCACAAAGAGCTTTTAACATGGAGGGCAGTGGAGGCAAGGCCATGGGATTTTATATCAAAACCAAGGTCCCGGATACACTCTCACTATTGTGGCTTTAATGCCTTTCGCACTCTGTGGCTTCCCTTTATTTAAAAAGCTTTTACTATGCGGCCTTGTTAATTGGAACAGCCACGTATGTTTACATTTCTTTTTGTGACTTTTCATAATTTGTTAGCGCCTACTAAAAGTCAAGATCTTTTGGGTTCTTCAAAGATTTACACACAGACTCACACGCATGCAGGAAAACACGTAAACGCACACACAAGTGGAAGCATTTCAGACTACAGCTGGTGTATTGAAGCACTTAATTCGATTAACATTTGTTCAGAAGCTCAACTTCGCTTGAGCGATTGCCTTTTTTTTTTCTTAGATTATATTCAGTGGATTGACCTAATGAACAAGAGGCAGCATGCAGGAACATTAAATGGCAGCCCTGCTCTGTAACTGTCTGATTGACACTGGGAGATATACGTGGTGGAACGGGAGAACACACATTTCCTGGTCGGTTAGCTGCTCAAGGCTGCAGAGAGCCCGCAGTGAAGCGGGTGACCTTGGTTAAGCTGGAGCAGACAGAGAGCGACCTTGAGAGACAGCGGTGCAGCAGGATCTGGCTCTCAAAGAGCTGGAAAACATAATGCGTTCATGTTTGAGTATATATCACAGAACTCAGAATGTGGACAGCATGTGGCTCTGAAAACAGATTTTCCCCCACACGCTGTCCTTTACTGGATAGCTTATTATGTATTTCTGATTTCCGAGACATAACATTCATTTGTGGACCCGATCCTTGTTTTTCATCTTTAGATTCCTCAATTTCACAGATAGAGTAGCTTCAAAGTGTTTTTGGAGGTTCTTTTTTTCTTCTCCACTCGTCAAAGCACTACTGTGTTCTCATGTGTTTGTCTTTGATTACAACTTTGATCACTGTCAGTGACAGCACGCGCACACACTGACCTGTCCATCTGGAGATTTTGATGAACATTTTCTTTCACCCCTTCTTATATCATCTCTGTTGTTATCAGTTTGTGCATCCTTTGTGTACTTGTTTGTCAGATGGTTTAGCTTACAGAGCAAAAAATCAACAGTGTCTTTTTATTATCTATCCTTCCACACAAGTCCAGTAACATTTGACTTTAATGAAATGGGGAAAAAAGTATACATAATTTCACTTTTTGGTTTGTAAAGAGGCTACAAACAATAGGTTCTCAAACTGGCATGTAAAATAATGCATAAGACACACGGAAAGAAATACAAAGTGCATTTTTTATTTGAAACTTGTACATTTTTCATGGACGGTATTCTTTGATTGATTAATGTAAAAAGTAACGGAAGCAAAACACAACCAAAAGTTTGACCATTGTGCTGAATATTTACTTTCTGAGGGCAAACCCCATCAGGCTACATCATGTGCAAATAAATACTGAAATTCGCACATAAACAAACCATACAAATCTCATGCCCTATCATGTGTGTAATGGCTGCTATACACACACCTGTGTCTTACTATGCTAATGCACATGTTGGCAGACAATACACAATATACAAGCAATATACAGATAATAATGAATAAGATAATGAATACAGAGTGCAGCTGTGTGTGGCGGCTCACATAGCAAACACTACACAACTTGTCAGACACTTTTTTTAGGCACATGTTGCTACTACTTCAGAACAACCTTAATTCTTTATAATAATAATGGATTGGATTTATATAGCACTTTTCAAGGCACCCAAAGCGCTTTACAATGCCACCATTCATTCACACACTGGTGGAGGCAAGCTACAGTTGTAGCCACAGCTGCCCTGGGGTAAACTGACAGAAGCGAGGCTGCCATATCGTGCCATCGCCCCCTCTGGCCAACACCAGTAGGCGGGAGGGTAAAGTGTCTTACCCAAGGACACAGCGACCAGGACAGAGAGCCCGGGGATCGAACCGGCGACCTTCCAGTTACAGCTGCTCATTTATCAGTTTCACAACATCCATGATGTGAAACTGTCACATCTCTCCACCTCATCTCAAGATCTGGTGACCGTGTAGGCCATTTAAGTACAGTGAACTCATTCACATGTGGAAGAAACCAGTTTGACATGGTTGGAGCTTTGAGACATGCAGCCATCAGAAGATGGGTACCACCGTGACCATAAAGGAATGCACATGGTCAGCAATTATACTATATACAGTGACCATATAGTGTACGTCATGAATGAAAGTGAGCCTTCAATGTATAAATCTTGATACTGGTCAGTTATGTATGAGCGTGATAGTTTAAGGATAGAAGCTGCTGTATCTGGTAGTTTTGGTGTAAACAGCTCTTCAACCTTGGCTGGAGGGAAGGTGAAAAAATCCCATACAAGATGTTGGATATCTGTAACGATGCAGTTTTTTTGTTCTTACATAATACCTTAATCACAGGTGATCGAATGTAGCCCCCCTCGTCCTTGCTGCTCTGTTTGCTCTCCACTGTTTGCTGTAGTCAGTTTCTGCACTGCTTTCTGGCTGCGCCACATCAGAGTATGATGGATGTGCACAAGATCCTGATTGCAGTTTAGAGCTGGCTCAGCAGCTCCTGTGGTAAATCATACTATGCAGTCCAAGTTCATGTGAATACAATCTGATTTTCACAACAGTCCATGAAATGTGTGAAAGCTGTTCTGGGAAATGTTATTCAGTGACTGCTGTTCTGGAAACTGTCTCATAAACGATGGAATGAGCGCTCTGTGGTCAGTATCTGGTTGACGATAAAGACATAGTGCTTCAAGTTTAATTCTGCATGGCAAGTGTTGGTACTAAGTTGTGTGATGAGAGTTTAAAAAACACAGATGTTTCCATCCTTGCTTTGACTGGCTGATGACACAGTGTCCTCCAAATCTTCTTGTCTCTGCTCAGCCATATTTCTTATTATTTTTTACATTTTATTTTTTGAAGTTGTAAGCATCCTTTGTGTCAGCTGACATTGTGCTTTCATCTGCTTGAATCTGCTTTGCTACCAGCGGTATACTGGCAGGTATCACCACAGTCGTCTTCATTCACTGCTGCTTTCAGGTTGCGCCGATGCACTTGTGTTTCATAAAAATCTTTTCTTTTGTACTTTTCCTTTGATCAGGCACAAGTATTTTCATGGTTACATGAAAGCTGGAGGCAATGATGCAATATTCTGCGCATGCACAAATTCATAAATTGGAAGCTTTCTCTTTACCAGATAGACAACTTTTCAGTTTTTCTAGTGACAACCAAGCGTGCCTGTAGTGCACCAGGGCGTGATGTTTCTAATTAGGATGTGGTTGCCTTTCCTCTTTTCCCAGAATGCCTTACTTTGTTGTCATAACTCTTTTTTCCTCTCTCTCTGCAGACGTCTCTAGCACTATATTGGCTTTTTGCTTTCAGTTTCCCCCCCTTTTTTCATGTATGGGGTTCTACTTTCTTGTTATTCAGAATCAGAGGTTGTAGGTCCCTCCGGAATAGGCAGTAAAAACTCACTGGCTCACATTTTCTGAAGTTGCATTTCACAGGCTGGCTTATTAAGCAACACACAGGTTTCCACAATCTCTGGGAGAATGTTCACCATCAGCAGGGGAGCCTTTGACCAATCTCCCTCTGGGTGATATGGTGTTCTTCTTGAGCCTACAATGTTCCAGCTGGATGAACAGCTGATTTTCTAACTCAAAACTTAGGGTATAGTCATCAAATATCTTGATGTCTTCTATCTTGTCTGATTTTGATGTTTTATAGATTCGTACAAATCATGTGAAATGGGATATTATCAATATATTTTCAACACAACATTGTTTTTTTTTCTCCTGGACAGATCATCCAGACACTCTGAGTGCCGAGTAGTGACACTACTGCTAGGGGATGTTTCATTGTGTCTGCTGGGCCTTTAAGGAGCTGAGGATGACTTGCTAAAAGCTTTTTAATCACCGTGATATGGAAAACAGATCGTGTCTCTCAAAGGTCAAAGGTATATTCAAAACACTATTCCGATCCTCTCCTGTGGGTCCCAAGTCATAACAAAGGCTGTCAGATGTATTCTCTCAACTAAGAAGCAGTAATGACAGGCCTTACTTGATCCAAGAGAGAAAACAGAGAGTTGCTTCCCAAACCATCCATGATGGAATAAACAGGCTTCTTTCTCCTGTTACGATGGGAGTCTGTTTGTTCTTGGATCCAGCCTCAAGTACAGGAACAGCTGGTTTCAGCGCTGCCATGCTTCATTTTTTAACGCTGAAGGTTGCTACTTTGTTGCGTGAAGTCAGTGACGCTCTGTTGTGAGTGTGTGAAAGACAAGGTTGGCAGTAATCAAGCTACTGAAATCTGCGACAGGTAGACAAGCCCATAGTTGAGTATAAATGGTAAGTGGCCTGGTACTTATATAGCGCTTTTCTACTACAAGCTTCGTCACCCAATCACACACACACACATACATTCATACAAGAAATCCCAAAAATCCCAGTCTCAGCTGACTGCAGGTTTCCCCAAACTTATAAACAGTAGATTTACATGATGACTGAAACTAGCACCACTGATGAACAATGGTTTGTGAGGTCTCTTGGTCATTAATATGCAAATTGTCATGACCATTGATCAACAACCACTGATCAAACAAACAAGAACATCATATCAAGAAGGCCCTGAGTAAATATCATTATCCTAGCTGGACATTTGTCAAAGCTGGGAAGGCACCTGAAGAAAGCGCCAGATGATCCAGCAGAGAAGAAGGACAACTGCTGCCTAAGTAAGAAAATCCTGAGTGACGCCTTATGTGTTGGAAGTATTGGAACAGCTAAGATGCATTTTGTCTAAACACTACATCTCTTTGGCTTTCAAACCCCAAAACACGCTGCGCCAAAAAAAAAGATCAGATTCCCCGACACAAACAGAGTAATGTAGCGTATGCTGGTAAGTGTCAGGAGGATTGCTGTGATTTATACATCGGGGAAACCAAACAACCTCTGTTTAAGTGGATGCCATAACATAGAAGAGCCACCTTGTCAGGCTAGGTCTCTACATTTACACCTAGAGGCCAGTGGACACTCTTTCAATGATGAGGATGTACACAGGAACGCTGGTTTGAGCGGGGAGTCAAGAAGGCCATTTACGTGGAGAAAGAAAGGTCTGAATCAGGGAGGGTGCCTAAGGGTACACCTTTCACCATCTTAAAATGCTGTGATTGCAGATATTCAGATATGTTATAATACAAATAAACAAATTCTTTACTTGAACAAGGAAAGACACAAGTTGCAGCGATTATTCAGCTTCACATTGCAGGAATAGTATAGATGAACTGTAAGATGAAGAAAGCTTTATTTTACAGTTGGCAGTATGAAAAACATGCTAAAGGGGTATGCTTAAAAGGTATCCCCGTGTGTCAGAAAACAATGCTGTTGTCTCTTGCATTTATATATAACATCTTGACATAGTATGCACCAAGCTGGGAGTGAGAATGAGCTGTCTTTTCTAACCCATAACATACAGAGTCAAAAGCTAAAATAAGATATGGTGTTTACTACATATAACATGTAGCGACCAATGTAAGAGATGCCAAGGTAGCCTGGCAAAGATTGCCTCATATAAACAGGAAGTTCATCAAGTTCAGCAGGCATTTAGAGGAGGCCTTGGCCTTGGCAAAAGAAAACATGTATAGAAAGCAACACCCTGAAGAGCGAGGAAAAAAATTACTGATACAAATAAAGTGTGGAGAGGAGGCAGAATGATGTGCCAAGCAAGGCCAATAGATGAACTTGAAAAGGCAGAAAAGAATAAAGGGTAATTGGAAAGAACTTCTAGATATAAAATTATATTAATACAGGCGGAATGTGGCTTGCTTTAAAACTATAGCCAGCTGTCGTAATTGAAGAACCAAGAATGTTTGTTTACATGCATGTTGTCATGCTATCAGATGGGGTTAATACAAACGGATATAGCCTTGAATAAACCTTTGTGAATCAGGGGCCCTAAAGTGGCTACAAGACAACCCCTGCAAGGGGAATGGTTTTGCAGGTGGTGGCCACGGATCATTGCTCTCTGCTTATCCTTCCTGACTGATTTCTTGCTAGTTTTACTTTTTACTTGAGTCCTTGTGATTGTTGGTAGCACGGGGCAGTACTTCCAGCCCATTCGTGTTCCACCAATAGTCCAACTCACCCATAAGTGACATCATAAGAAGGTCTGCTGTGTCTCCCATGACTTTCAAGTGCGTAGAAGAGATGCCAGGAGATGAGGTGTTACATGAGAAGACGTGGAGAGGGCCACAGAAGACCATTAACCTGGCAACACAATATGAGGAGCATTGCCAGAACCCTACAAAATGACCGGGCTGCTCATGTGTATGTTTGTGACCAAACTGAAATAATCAGATGAAGGTGGGAGGTCCTCCGGTGGAGCCAGTTCTCCCAGCCCCGCGCTCTTTAGCTCGACTGAAATTAACTAGAGAACACCAGAACTGGCAGGTTGCCCACTGGTACCCTGTTCACTTCATAGATAATGTTGCAGGCATCACATCATTCATCAGACTCTTAAGTCTGAACCTGCTCTTACCTGTAAAGAGAACGGGGCGCCAAGTTTGGCAGGTAGCAATCACCTGCCAAACTCGGCACCCACCCCCATATAACTTAATCAAAGACAGTCCCTAAAAGTTAAGAAATCACAATAAGCAATAGAGCTTAGGATCTCATGCAGGGTAGAGAAAAGTATTTAAAAAACAAAAGACAAGAAAATTCTACAGCTAAGGTGTCAGCTGCTTGAAGTCAGGTCACTTTCCAAGTACAGATACACTTTTTTTCTTATATATTTTATTGAAATTTAACCCATTTACTCAGTGAAGCGGGCAGCCATTGGGCGCCCGGGGAGCCGTGTGTAGGGACGGTACTTTGCTCAGGTGTACCTCATGGTAGCCGTTTAGTGGATTTGAACGCCCAACCTTCCGATCACGGGGCCACCACCCTACCTACTGAGCTATCCCTGCACCTTTTCCTTGTTTAATTAACAGCAACACTAAGTCTTTATCTGCCAAATGTAACTACAGCCGTTGATAAAAGAAAGAGAAGGAGGGTGATTAATTTTGATGCACTTCAAAAAAGAAAGTTTAATGCTTTGAGTTTGGAATATTGAAAGATTGAAAATGTTGCATTTTCAAGGCCTTGCAGATCTTTAACTGCACAATTATCAAGGAAGCAAAGCAAAGTCAGACAGCATGACTCACTGCCTGCCGGCGACTCACTTACAGAAATTTGAAAACGTCTTTGTTGTTCAAGGTGAGTAAGTTGAAGAAAAGAATGCCTCGCTGCCAAATTTAATGAGAATTTTTAGGGATGTGAATAAAAAATAATGTGTTTTATCTCTCAAACAGGAAACCAATTTCTTTCTAAATGTATTTCACCTATCAGCTACATTTTACTTGCCTTGATCCGTCCAACATCTCAGCCCCTCTACCCTCACCCACTCCTACGTCTCTTTGTGGCACGCCGGCATTGTTATTGGTGTCATAATTTACCTCTTTATGCAAACATGACCCTGTCCCCGATATGCCGGCAAAATATTCATACTGTAGTCACCGTGAGACCAATAAAGAATGAGATAGGAGGGACATAAATTATTTCTTCTTTGCTACGGTATTTCATATTTCACTCAGCTGCATTTCCTAGTATTGCAATATGCACATGCATTTATGCATGCATGCCTTACCTGCGTTTTCTTTATAGGCTCTACATGTGAGACAAAGGAGTGTGACATTGTTATGAAATAAATAGATCAAAGGACAGACAGAGATGAAAAGCAAGGACAGGTGTGCGGTGCAGGCATGAAGGCGAGTAAATGGGATACACAGGAGTCATGTGAGGCATTTATGCATTTGTATCGCTGGTAATTTAAGATGCTACCTTTTAGACCAACTACAGGAGTGCAGGCAGAGATAACTAGAATGAAGGCGTGTATTGCTGAAGTGAAGATGGTCTTAAGTAATGAAGAGACTAAATCGAATGAACCCCTCAGAGTGGCACAGAGGGACCATTGTGCTGTATGGATTTGGTAGCACTCATGGGTTTGACCTTGGCTGCCTCTCCCTCTTCTCCTCCCTCCTCCCTACACGTTAACCCACCCCCAGGGTCCCACTCAACCTTGGCTAATTAGCTCACATCCCAGTGGCACATGTTCAACACGCAATTTATCCACAGCAAGGACATAACAACTGCAGCGTCCCGCCTCTGTGCTGTTTCTCGTTTATTCTCTCATGTTACCGGCGCTACACTGTAGCTTGCTTATCTGTTTTTATTTAAGTATTATAACACAGTGCTGTAAAAAAAACAGTACAGCTTTCTCCCCAGTTTTTTTTTTTTTTGCATATTTGTCACTCGTTTCAGGTCATCAAAAAAATGTTGTTATTAGACAGAGATAACCTGAGTAAATGCGAACGGCAGTTTTTAAAGGATATTTAATTTATTTAAACCTATGTGGCCCTGTGTGAAAAGGGCCACATGTGGGTTACTGTGTGAAAAAGTAACCCAAACCTTATAACTGAGTGTACAGTGAGTCTTTCACATGGCTGTGGAGGAATTTTGTCCTACTCTGCAGATTTTTTTTTTTTAAATTTCAGACACATTTTTAAGCACGCTTCCTTGTCTCGTCAGTTCTGATTTGCCCCAGCTGTGTTTCCCTCCTGTTGTCCATTCCCCGATTGCTCCCTCTATGTATTTAAGCCCTGTGTTTCAGTTTGTCATGGTCGCGATCAGAGATGGGCAGTAACGCGTTACTTGTAACGCGTTACTGTAATCTGATTACTTTTTTCGAGTAACGAGTAAAGTAAGGGATTACTATTGCAAAATCGGTAATTAGATTACCGTTACTTTCCCGTAGGAACGCTGCGTTACTGCGTTACTAAAACCGTGATTTTTTGCCAGAATGTCTCACGACAGTGACGTAAGCGAGTGCGCCGTTAGTGACAACAGCTGTGTGCAGATCAACAATGGATCACATATCGAGTGCGGGAGAGAGTATGAGCATGCAGCGTTTAAAGCGTGGAAGTACTGACCTTACTTTGAGTTTGATTCCATAAAAAGTGACAAAAACATTAGCGTCCATCGTGCGTGGGAAGAAAACTTCTTTTTACAGCGAAAAAAAACCCTAAACTTCCAAGGAAGCACCAAGAGCGCAACGAGGTAATGGGAAACTCACAGAGACACTGCCGTATCCTTCCACTGACCGCTGCACACCTGCACCAGGGTAAACCTCCGCCTACTGCAGTCCTGCTTTACAGGTGAAAATAGAGCAACAGGACCGCTGAGTCTTTGACTTTATTTATGTTCTGCTGTGTTTTACTTGCATCTATTTGAAAGAGTGAGTGTAAACACAAAAAATTATTTTATTTTATGTGCTGGAATGTGCAGAAAATAGGTTTAAATGTTAAACTCATTTATTCAACTCAGAGAATGTTGCATATAATTAAATTTTTGCTTGATGCATAAAGTTAAAAGATTAAAAATGATAAAACAAGTTAAAAAAAGAGACTTTTCCATTTGATTACATTTTGTATGATGGATTATGTAGAAAAAGTAGAACTGGGCTGAAAGATCTATCGCTTTATCACCTCTTCAGGTTGTAAATCGTGTTTTTAAAAAGTAACTAAGTAACTAAGTAACTAAGTAATTAATTACTTTTGAAAATAAGTAATCAGTAAAGTAACGGGATTACTTTTTTGGGGAAGTAATCAGTAATTAGTTACTGATTACTTTTTTCAAGTAACTTGACCAACACTGGTCGCGATCTTCCCCCCTGGTTGTAAATAGTTTGGTGTTTTGATGTAAATAAATGTCTTATTTTGCTCTCTCTCATCGTTTGCCTTCGCTGGAGGGTCCGAGGGAGGGGCCGCTTCAGCCTTCCGTCTGTCTTCGCTGGAGGGTCCGAGGGACCGCTCCAGCCTTCGTCCGCCTTCGCTGCAGGGTCCGGGGGGACCGCTCCAGCCTTCCGTCTGTCTTCACTGGTGGGTCCGAGGGACCGCTTCAGCCTTCCGTCTGTCTTTGCTGGAGGGTCAGAGGGAGGGACCGCTTCAGCCTTCCGTCTGTCTTCGCTGGAGGGTCCGAGGGACCGCTCCAGCTTTCATCCGCCTTCGCTGGGGGGTCCGAGGGACCGCTCCAGCCTTCGTCGTCTTCGCTGGAGGGTCCGAGGGACCGCTCCAGCCTTCGTCTGCCTTCGCTGGAGGGTCCGAGGGACCGCTCCAGCTTTCATCCGCCTTCGCTGGGGGGTCCGAGGGACCGCTCCAGCCTTCGTCTGCCTTCGCTGGAGGGTCCGAGGGACCGCTCCAGCTTTCATCCGCCTTCGCTGGGGGGTCCGAGGGACCGCTCCAGCCTTCGTCGTCTTCGCTGGGGGGTCCGAGGGACCGCTCCAGCCTTCCGTTTCCACTGGAGGATCCAAGGGGCCTGTCCAGCCATCAGCGTCGCCTGCAGAACAGCAGCCGGTGCCGTATGCGCTGGGCATGAATCAAACATTTTCTTTGGGGTTACATGTTTTAAATGTTTGATTTTTGGGTGGGGGGAACTGTTACGATTCGGTGTTGTCAGTGTTTTGTTTTAGGCGTGACTGTTATGTTGCCTGTTTTACTTTGAAGGTCTGTATCTCAGTGTGTTCAGTTTACGCTTCCTTGTCTCGTCAGTTCTGATTTGCCCCAGCTGTGTTTCCCTCCTGTGGTCCATTCCCTGATTGCTCCCTCTATGTATTTAAGCCCTGTGTTTCAGTTTGTCATGGTCGCGATCTCCCCCCCGGTTGTAAATAGTTTGGTGTTTTGATGTAAATAGCTGTCGATACTTTCGTTTTGGTATATCTTTGTGGAAAACCGTAGTAGTTATTTATCTATTTATTTCCCCTCTGCGAATTGCTGCCTTATTGTGGTAGAAGGGTTTGTATATCCCAGGGATCCCAGGGGCAAACTGGTCCTGGGTGAGGGACCAGACAAAGAATGATTCAGAAGACTGGGGCCCTGCCCTGGAGCCAGGCATAGGTAGGGTGCCTGAGGCCTTATTCCATGGGGCCCGGATGGGCGCAGCATGAAAAGGGACATGAGCCCATCCTCCTGCAGGCCCACCACCTACAGGAGGTGCCATAGTGTTTGGGTGTCTTGTGTGCACCGATGGATGGATGTTTTCTTTATTTTTTTAGCCATTAAAAGTTGGACTTGCTGGTGTGTTTTGGATCATCTTCCTGCTGCATGACTCCAGTGAGCTTGACTTTTAGAGCACAAAATGATGGTCAGACATTCTCCTTTACGATTTCCTGGCGGAGAGGAGAGTTAGTGGTTCTAATAATTACAGCAAGTCATCCTGAAGCAGACCCAGACCATCACACTACCTCCACCTGTTGTTAAGGTTATCTTTATATGAAATGCTGTATTAGACTCAAACCTCCCAAAAAGTTCAGCTTTTGTTTCGTCAGTCCACAGAATATTTTACTTTTAGTCTTTTCTTTGGAAGATGTGAAACAAACCTTTGGGGCTTTTTTGGTCAGTAGTGGTTTGGTCAGCTCTCCTGAACTCTGGCCTTAAACGAGGCAAGTGAGGTCTGCATTTCTTTGATGTTGTTCTGGGTTCTTCTGTGACATCCTGGATGAGTCATTGATGAACTATTAGAGTACTCCACTCCTCAGCAGGTTCACTACTGTTTCAAGATTTCTGTAATTGTGGGTAATGGCTCTCACTGTGGGTCACTCTATACCATAGGTGTCAAACTCTGGCCCGTGGGCCAAATTTGGCCCACAGCCTAATTACATTTGGCCCGCGAAGCCATACCAAATTATTATTAGAGCTGGCCTACTGGTATTATACAGCTAATATATATATTGTTTAGTATTAAGCTTTGCTTGTTCCATATTCAGTTTTTCAGCAAAACTTGTTTGAGTCCATAAGAAAAGAATCATTCTTATATCTGGAGGAAGATAATGTTAGCCCGCGACTTTGTTCCAGTTTTGAATTTTGGCCCACTGTGTATTTGAGTTTGACACCCCTGCTCTATACCAAAGCCTTAGAAATGGCTTTTTAACATTTTCGATATCCAGGCCTGGCCATATATAGTGAAAGAGTGATTTAATCAGAGTTAGTTACTTTTCCACAGAGTCGTATGTGTAGATATTTATTTAACATGAACATTGAATGTTAGTTTCGTATAGTCAGCATTTTATACATTTGTTTTCCGTAACGAAGTTGATAAGTGGACTGCATAGCACTATTATATCAGTAAAGAGCCAATTTTAGGAGATAGGTGCTGGTGTCGAACAAGATTACGCTAATAGTGCAGAGCATTATGCTATCAGCTGTTTTTGAATTTTTTTTAAAAAATGTTAAAGATGCTTAATCCATAGCAAGCAATTTTTCCATCACGCAGTGGAAAGACTTGCATAAATTAGGGTTTTTCTAATAAGTTTAATGGAAGAAAAATAACCTTTGTCATTCTTAGGGGCGGGAGAAGACTGCAGTGATTAAACACAGTTTTTCAGGCTTTTTCTCTCCTTTAATTTGATCTTAGTCAATACAGAAAGGAAGACCTTGCACAAATATGAAGCTCATTTTAAGTGTACTGCTGCTGCCTTTCAATTACAAGTCCATCCACCAATTTTCTCCACCACTTATTCAACTTCAATTGAAGGGAAGTTGAAAGCTTAAAAAGGCAGGGTACCCCTCGGTCAGTTTGCTCGTCAATCACAGGGCTGAGACAGATAAGCGCACACACTCACATCAGCACCAATTTAGAATGACATTTGACTACACAGTGTCAAATAACACAAACACGCTAGTAGGCAGTCCTCAGAGGAGAAACTTTATTTGCATGCTTGAACCAACTTACGGGCTTTTCTCCATTTAATTATTTAATTACTGCTCCATGAGCATGTATGACCATGCATGCTCATAATTAATGCACAAGCGGTTGGGAAAAGGGCTTTAGATTTTAGAGGTCATGTCTCTCCTCACAAAAAGCCAATAGCAACGACAAAGTGACTTACATGGTCACAAGAACGTTCGGCTTCGGTCAGAAGCTTACATTACACTCATTTTGAATTTCATGTTAATTTTGGGCTTTTAGTGATTTCTGTGAACTGTTCTTTTTTTCAGAATGAAGTGATTGAACAGCATAAAACTTTAATGACTTAAAAAACAACAATTAGTTGAACAAGTTTGAAATTTGGTTTTATTTGCTCCCAAGTTTCACCATGACCAGATGTTTTTGATAGTCGTCAACAACCTTCTGGCTGGATATTTGATCACTCTTCGAGGAAGAATTGGTAGTGTTTATTTAAATTGGCTACTTTTCTGGCATGGACCTGACTTTTAACTATAGTCCACAAATTTTCCATAAGGTTGAGGTCGGGGCTTTGAGAATGGTAAATGGCCTGCATTTGTATAGCGCTTTTCTAGTCCCTAAGGACCCCAAAGCGCTTTACACTACATTCAGTCATCCACCCATTCACACACTGGCGATGGCAAGCTACATTGTAGCCACAGCTGCCCTGGGGCGCACTGACAGAGGTGAGGCTGCCGGACACAGGCGCCACCGGGCCCTCTGACCACCACCAGTAGGCAAACATGGGGTTAGTATCTTGCCCAAGGATATTTGGCATGCAGCGAGGAGGCAGCCTGGGATCGAACCACCAACCTTCTGATTAGTGGCTGACCTGCTCTGCCACCTGAGCTACAGCCACCCGAAGAATATTCCAGAATCTTAATGCTATTTTATCCATTCCAAAACCAGTTTTGATGCATGTTTGGGATCATTGTCCTGTTGGAACATCCAGTTGTGTCCCAGTTTCAACTGTCTAACTGTTGATGTGAGGTGAAACTGAAAAAATAGTTATTCTACTTTGTGCATTGTACCACAACCACTGGCAGTAAAATGGCCCCAGAGCTGAGCGCTGTTAAACAAATTATTTTTATGCTGGCAAAGAGAAACAAGCAGATGCAGTCAGTGATGATCACTAATGAGAAGTTAATGGGCCTTGGCTTTGTCATGATAAAAGACACACAACTTCAGTACAACTTACTAATGAATGTAAATAAGTGTATATATTTACAAGTGTTTGTAGACTTTTGACCCTGTGTGCATTAGAGAAAATCCAAATTAAATCAAACTTATGCACCACAATTCTTGTTTCGTTAAGTCATTAAAGATGTAGACTGTACAATCGGTCCACCCTGGAAAAAGAAGAGTTCAAAGAAATCATTAAAAGCCCAAAATTACTATGCCATTTATGCCCAACATACACATATATAGGGGACTTTCAACACGAAGTGAATTATTGTTTTGTGTCTGTGTGGAGGTGTGTTTGTGCATTCAGTCTGTAAAGTTTGCAGAGACTGCTTGGAAACTTGAAGCACTCAGCAACGCTGACAAATATAAAAGTCCTTCAAACTTATTTTTTCTTTGAGTGTTTCAATCATAAGCAGCCAGCCTTACTGTGTCAGCGTTTAAATGAATGCCACAATCAATCCATGTGGGACATGCCCAGAACTCCTCACCCAGGAATCATCCTTGTCAGATCCCGAACCACCTCAACTGGCTCCTTTTGATGGAGTAGCAGCTCTGGTCTAAACCCCTCCCAGATGGCCGAACTCCTCCGCCTATCTCTTTGAGGGGCCAGCCACCCTTTGGAGAACGCTCATCTCTGCCACTTATAAGACAATAAGTGGCATCCTGATATTGGTGGGAAGGCTGTTCCACAGTTTGGGAGCCCTAACAACAAAGGCCTGCTGACCTTTGTTTACTAGGTGAGACCTTGGACAAACCAGCCCCATTCAACAATAAAAATAGCCATCCAGGCATATAGAGGCCAAACAATTCTTTCATATGATTTGGAGCATTGTAATTTAATGCAAGTCATTAGTAAGCTTTTAGAATAGACATGAAATTTAACAGCCAACCAGTGTAAACTTCCTAATACTGGAGTAATATACTGACATATCCTGGTGCCAGTTAAAATCCAGCCACATTCTGAATTATCTGGAGTCAGTGTAGTGGGCATTTTTTTTCAACTTGAGCATTGAAACACAGCTCAGTGTTGAAAATCACTGGTTATGAGTAGATTGCTTGACATTTTTGGACAAAAGGCTTAGCGTACTGTGGGTCAGGGTAGTGGATTTAATAACTAAAACATCAAAGTTATCATCATTAAGCTTTGAAAGGTTTTGAGACAGCCAGCAATTGATATTGTCAAGGCTTTGAAGTACAGTGAGAACACATGGGTCACTTTTCCTGGCATCTGTTTGTCAAGTGGTCTGGGTAAACTCAAGGCTCCCCTGCTTGGCTGCAGTGGCCCGAGGCTGCAATTTGCAGGGCATTGTGCCCTCAGATGGGAAATAAACAAAGGCTGATGGTAACATGATTTCAGTCATTTACAAGACTACTTTACTTTCAATAAACTTTCAAAAGTTCACCTTCTCTTCTCAAGCCCTCTCCCACCACCATACTGAACACAGTTGATAAGAAAGCACCCCCCCCCCCCCCCCCCAAAAAAAACAACAACAACTGAAAATCATCAGTAGGATATTGCTAATGATGCATAAATCTTAAACAAGCATTTTGTAGTTGAAAGTTCATGTTTCTCTTTTTAAATATTCTTTTCCAGCTTTTTTTTTTAAAGCATCAGAAAATGTAATCTGATGTTGCAGACAGTGAAGGTTTATTTATAAACTGTGTTATCTGGACTTGTGATGTCATTATAAGGTTGCAGACAATGTCACGACCTGAGTGAGGCCGTTGCGATGTTGCCTAACAACAGCGAGAAATTACTTGTGTCCCCAACCTGCCAAGTTTTAAGAAAAGTGGGGTTAAGGTGAAGTACAGACAGAGACGCAGAATGCCAGAATCCTCGATTAACAGCAAGAACATTCTAAAAGTTTCTTTAAATGAAAGAATCTGAAAAATGTAAAATTTAAATGTCAACATCTGACACGTTTACCCCAAGCGAGGGGGGCGCAGAGAAGAGACTACAAGCTCGAATATCTGCTGCTTTGTTTGTTGTAATCAGGATGGCCTTGTGTTTATACACCGACCTTGAACACTGTTACTAAAGGAGAGACAAACAGACTATGAACCATCCTATCGCAAGCGTGTTACGCTGCTCGTGTTTGCAGTTTACCCACATTCAGTGAGAGGTTCGCAGCTGAGGTAAACAATGAGCAAAGCTGTGTTTGTTCAGAGAGAGGCTTTGTGTATCACTGAGCTGTTTTTAAAAACTGCCGGGGTTACGACGCACAACTTACTGTAAAACTGTAGATCTAAGGAACTGTACGAGCAGCTGGTAGGAGACGGGGCTGCTCTGTGAATGCCAAGCAAATTTATTTCTTGTGGAGGACCGTAGGTGTGTGCGTGTAGGCTATTAGCCTACAATCACATATTTGTCTCAGGGAATAATACATGATACAATCAGGCTGATGCAGAATCATTATAGTTTTGAATTTTCTTATTAATTCATATTTTTTATTTCATTTTTTGTTTTTATTTCACTTCAGTTTCAGTTTAGTTTTCCTTGTTTTAAAACGTTTTGTTTTAATTGAGTTTTTATTAGTTCAGTTGTTTTAATTAATATTGTATGCAGGAAATATCCAAGATTTAGGAAAACCAGTCCGTGTATTACAGTACAAACACAGACATTTTGGAAAGAATTTGCCTCACAGACTTGTAAACATCCAAAGCATCAATAAACACAAAGCGTCTTCGAGCAAGGTGTGATAGCAAATTTTGCCAAACTAAGGTGTCTTAAAAGTTCACAAAATAATTTTCAGTTAGTTTTAATTTTTCTCAAAGCTCAATTCTTTTTTTTTTTTTTTTAATCTATTTTTACTTTGGATAATTAAAATCTCAAATTAACACCTTTTGCTCAAAATCAAACAAAGCAAACAAAAAAAGGTTCAAAGTTCAAAAATTTAGACGTATTGCTGTGAAGCTTTTAGCTTCATACATCAAACACTTCACCATATATTTTTTGGGTTTGTAGAACACGGCTAAAATGGAAAATCTGCACATATTTAAAAACATGAATTATTATCTTCACAGTTATAATTAGAGTACAATCCATTCAGATTATACCATCTATTAATACTTTTGTTTTTGTGCTACAACTTGTGATATGTGCCCAGTCCAGCATAAAGATTCATGAAAATAACATTTTCTTCAGAGAATTCTGTGTTAAAAAGTTTTCTACATTCTTTATTTTTGCAATATTGTGAAATACAGAAGTCACTGTTTGTCTTTTGCATTGTGGAGTTTTTGAGTAGTTTGCGCTCAAATATGAGACTTTACAGATCAGCCTGATTTTTTTTCTGTTTTGATGCTAAAAAAAAAAAAAAAAAGACCAGTGAAAATGTCAGGCTTTTATCTTTAATATTTCTTGAAATATTCATGTTCAAACACTGCCTCAGATTTCAATGAGCAAAAGGAAACAAAACTCATTACATATGTTAAATTATTTATGTAAATTAGAGTTTTGGAGAGCAGAAAATGTTCTAAAGATTGGCAGATTTGAGATTCAGTGAACCGTGAGAACATGGATCTGATGGAGCTTCAGTTTTAAGTTAAGTTGTTTACAGGCCTGGACTGTTGTGTCACACACAGATAGTCCATTTCAGACTTATGTTTGGCTTGGGTGAAAGTGCTGTCTGTACAGAATTCACAGAACACGGTGGTGTTAAGGCACAGTTGAAACCACGCTGACTTTTTATTAGAGAGCCGGCAGGTTAAAGAGGTTCTAATCTCATCTAAAAGAAACTGACATTTGCATTTTCACACCTCTGTTGGGCGAAGTCTAGAAATGTTCAGGGCTTCAGTGCATGCATTAAAACCAACTTAAAAATATGGTGAAATGTCTCAGGACCCACTTTCTTTGCTCTTTTTAAAATAATGACTTAGGAAGAAGCAGTGTGCTTGTACATTAAAAACATTTAAAAAAAACAACAAAGTCGTGCTTAGAACATTTCCACAGACCTCTAAAATAATCACCGTTCCATTATATATCCTTTCGTTCCTCAGTGTGAGCAGTGATTGAGCATTTCACATCACCAGACAAGGCGGGCCATACTTCAGCGACAGGAGCGTGAGTCGTGTCTAACAGTTTTGGTTTGAACTGTCCTCTTAACTCAATTGTTCTGATTTTGGTGTACACAGTCTTGACCTCGTGCTCTCAGATCTAGACCCTTTTCTTTTTAATTTTTAATTTTTATCCCTGATTAGTCCTTTTAATCTGCCTTGCACTTCGTTGCATCTTTCCACATTCATCTTAGTGCTTGTATTGTTAGTCCTTTCTTTTCTGATTCATAAAAAAGACCAAGTTAGAAAAAAAATGTACATTTTATTTTCCATTTGTGCAACAAATCTAAAGTCAGCTTGTCTTCTTTCATGCTCTGAGACACACACATGCACACACAGATGCACATGCACACTCATACACTCACTTTGCTGTAAGTTGGTGACACGAGTCCTTGGAAAGTGCAGTATTCAATTTGTAACTATTATGGAGACAAGGACGAAGTCCTTTATGTGAGCAGCCACAGAGAGAAAATGGAAGCAGTCACTATAGCAACCGCCAGAAGAGTGCCCAACAAATCAACAAACAATGCGGTACAAGACTTTTCCAGGGGAGCCATTTAATGCGAAGCCTTGAATCATACAAAGTTGTCCTCTTAAGTTTCTGAAACCTGTCTTGGAGTGTCTGTGGGTATCTAAGCCCCAAGTACTTGGTAAAAACCTTGTGTTTTTCTCCGCACTTGTGCTTCAAGGCCAACTTGGCTGAATGTGCCAAAGAACTGTCTTCTTGGGTCATGGCAACCTCAGGATTTCATCTGTGTGATCAGCCTTCAGGAAGTGCTTACTGCCACTAAAGAACAAAACAATACTTACTTATTAAAAGCATTTTGTGTTTTGAAGTAATCTGGACCCGCTAACAAAGCTCAAATTTAGTATTTTGTGATGGACGCAGAACTTCTTTGTTTGTGAGTGCGATGCATCCAAGCTGACGTTTAAGACAAACTGCAATTGTCTTTTTAGGGAAATTGTCTACCGGACTCAGCAGCGTGGGTGGTATTGTTTTCAGTGAAATAATTCACTGTTTTGAGCTCTATGGCAGGTGTTATATGATTTTGTCAGTGTGATAGCATCTCTGTGCATGAAATGATGAAATGTCATAGCTGTGCAGTATCATGGTCCTGGGCCATGTTGGCCCAGTATTCTTAGTTTTTGTGTGTTTTTGTATTTTGTTCCCTATTTATGCCTTGGTTCCTAGGTTATTTAGTTAAGATGTTCCTTATTTGGTTACCTCCTGTGTGCCCCTGTGTATCTGTGAGCCCTCGTCTCTCCTTGTGTTTTATTCCATGTTTTCCCCAGCCCGTTATGACTGTGTTCTCCCCGTGCTCTCTCTCCTCCTGTCTGAACCTCTGTGTACTTCCTGTTTTACTTTGACAGTCTCTCGTCAGTATGCGTCATGTTGCGTTCACTCCTGCCCTGTCTCGTTATGATTATCTGTGTCAGCTGTGTTCCCCGTGTGCTCCCACTTCCCTCGTTAACCCTCTGTGTATTTATGTGCGTGTCTCCCTCAGGTCAGTGTTGCGTCGTCAATGTCTTCTCCCCGAACCTGTGTGTCTTTCTGTGTTCCCTCGGTCTTCTGTTAGTATTCCCAGTTTAGTTCTGTTTCGTTTTAAAGGCCTGCAATAAAGCAGTGATTTTGAGTTCAGTTCCTGTCTCCGTGAGTTTTGCGTTTGGGTCCTCATCTGCCTCCACACAGCCAGTTCATGACATGCAGTCGAGAACAAAATTTAAAGTGGGTGTGGTTCGACCTACAAGTACAAATCATCAGTGCTGCGAGTACGCCTAAAGGGTTCCAGGCCTCTTTGCTTTATGCCTCTGCACTGCATTCTTCTTAGTTTTTAATATATTACTTCCCATATTAAGTATCTTTATCTGATGTACGAACGTGCAATATTATTGAAGATGGATGTGGTGCATGAGCTCAGTGGAGTCGAGCTGGTATGATCCCATCGGGAGATTTATGAAAGTTAGCCACTTAGTTTAATGGCACTTCCTTTTGTCCTCCCTCCCTCTGTAATTCCTGCAAGTGGATTTCACTTTCCCATGGCCCCTGTTTGAGTAAATATCTTCTGTGGTTCTGACCTCGCTCTAAATTTCACCACCAGAAACAAAACTGTGCCGTGGCTGAAGCTGCCTGACTCGAGCTGTCCGCGTGTCACAGCGGCGAGTTTCCAAAAGTGCAGATCAACTGCGCGTTTTGTATGCACATGCACACACAAACTACTGATCTGCTTTTATTTGAGAGCGGCCCATTCGCTGGCAGAAGCGACTCAGAGAAGAGAACGGTGGTGTTTTCTTTGCCGAGGTGCGAAAAGACACTCTTGCAGTTTTTGATAAATGTTACTTGAACTCAGAGGAGTCTTGACTTAAAGACACAAACAACGCAACCCCCTCTCACAAAACAGAATGCATGTTTTGTAAGAAGTCCCATCCTTTAAGTAGTGTGATGCGACCGTGAGAGGGCCTCCCCATGCTGAGCTAAGTCAGACTGGACTGGGAACCAGCAGGCACCATGCCAGAGAACAAGTCTGCCTCATATCAAAAAGAAAAACTAACAACTTTCAGCCTGGGAAACCAAAAGTCTCTGCACATTTCATTAATGCATTATCAACGCGTTACCCTTGAGTTTCCTCCTAAAGTTAAGAACCTGAAAGTTTTCATTAAACTGAACTATTGCCTTTCCCCCCCTACCCTTTCAGCAACAGCCATTTAAAGTTTTACACTTGCCAGTCTCTGCGGATTAGTTGTGCAGCCCGATCCATTTGTTTCAGATTTCCTAGCTCACAGGAAACAGACTTGTAATGCAGATAAATGTTTTCAACTGTTGCATATTAAACCCCAACTGTTGTCATCTAAACTGACATCTTGCATTAATTCATCTGGTGTTTAGATGCAAAGGTGGTACATACGTGTCTATGAGATGACATGCATCAGTCATTATTTAGGGGATAGGGTGGCATGTTTGGCATCAGTTTTCAGATCTTCATCCAATTTTAAATAAAGCATCAACTTGTTGTGGTGGTGGGAGGCCAGTTAGGTGAAAGATGTTTAAGAAATATTTCAGATTGACTAAATTTACCCTGGGAAGGATGGTTAAGTGGAGAGACACCTTGTCCAAATCTGATAAACAAACAATAGACGAAAAGGAGGCCTGAAAAAGAGCGACCGAGCGCTGCAGCTGTCTTTTCAACTCTGTGCTTTTGCAACAAGACATAATGTAATCTCTCCTTGAGACGGGAGGATTTTTATAACCTGCGCTGGCTGGGCCTTGAGCAGGAGAAGAGACAGGCTGAGTGAAGGCTGTTTATCCCGCTGTGTCCTTGATATAAACATGTGAAAATTTTTCTGTGGTTCTTCTTTCTGCTAAATCAATACAAAGACATTCGGCCTCTGAACAATGTTGTAGCACTACAGAAAAAAAAAGTTTTCATCCTGTCTCTCTTTTCATAACTGTGTCCTTCAATGCAACAGAGCAAGGGACACTGAGGTCCTGCTTACTGCAATTTCACGAATGTAACCATGTACTCAATGTCATCCTTTCACCAAACCAAAGACAACCTTTTGTTAAGACCCTCATTTTTTAAGCATGCGAGGGTATTTGGGACGTGGCCAGGGCAGAGATGCTCAGACCGTCTACAAAACAAACTGAGATTAGAACCTTTGCTCCAAACTTTTGCATTAGTCACCCACAGTTCTGCTCATCCTGACATCTTCTATTGCTTGCTTTCTGTCTGGTTAAACTCCTCTGTAATCAGCTCTGATTTCCCCAGAGGGATTTTCCTCTCCCTCTTTCAGGTAGCAGCCAACCCTAACTTGTGATCCCTCTCAGGAGCAATTAAGATAAACCTCTAATTCATCTGCTTTATCCCAACTTGTCCTTCTTAGTTTCTCATTCACTGACTTCCACCGCCCCCTTTCCCCACCACCTCCCAAATACCTCCTTCAGTGACAGAAGCAAGGAGAGCACTGAGTCATGACATCATAATTCACCAGCTCCAGTTTTCACGGTTAAATCAATATCAGCGTGTCCGAGTCAAGGTTGGAGGCCGGCCTTCGCGCCTCAGCTCTTCCTACTTCTTTCTCATAGAAAATCATATAAATTGTCCCTAAAATAATTAAGCCTTCAGATCCCTCCCTGGACTATTTTTTTCTTTTACTGGCTTCTGTCCGATGACTGCTCAGAGAGTCAAGGTAATGCTGAGAATAAAGCTGGTCTCTGGCGCCTTCTCCACTTTTCTTTCTCTCTTGCTCTCTTCCTCTGCTTTTTTGTTTCTTTCACACAATTTATAAAGAAGTCTCTTTGATTAAGCACGGCTGTCGGGTTTTTAAAACGAACAAACATGATTTCTGAACAGTTTGATAAACCGAGCGAGCAGACGGAAATGTTACATTTCCTGTTTTATCTGAGCCATGGTTAACCTTTCACAGGTGAGCAACAGAGATGAAAGCTGCTACTGTCCGACGTGTTTACCTGCAAATAAATCAATAAAAATAAATAAGAAATAATAATAAAAAATCATTTACACCGGTGTGTCTTGAATATGTGAGGGCTGTGAAAAGGTAAGTGTGGGAAATAGGAGAGGGGTGGAGAGAGGGGCGGTGTTTGAGAAGGGAGGGGTGTGTGTGTGTTCAGGGGGTCTGAACAATCTCTCAAAGCGCGGGGACAGACGGGAGCTAATATAAACGCTCTGCCCTTCACTCGGGGCTATCAGGGGCTAAGAAAACAGGGCTACCTCTGTCACTGACCTCAAGCGCTTCAAAGAAGCAGCGGGACGCGCTGAGCTCCTGCCGGCGGTCATGGCCACGCTGGAGGGCTGCCGCTGTCGGGGTGCCAGCGGCCGAAAAAACAGCAGCAGCAGCAGCAGCAGCAGCATTCTCTACAGCATTCTAAAGAGTGATGACCGCCTGGTGACCGCCGAGGAGCAACAGCAGCATCCCCAACAGCACACGCTGCAGCACTTGTTCCAGAAGCCCCCCTCTTCCGCTTCTGCCTCTTTGCAGGAGGTCCGACAGCAGGCTTGCTCTTGCGGCTCGTCTCGGCGCCGGGGCGTCCTCCGCTCCCCGCAGGTGACCTGCAAAGCGGCGTCCGCGGTCCTGGTGAAGACGCTGCGCTTCGTGAAAAACGTCCCCTGTTTTCGCGAGCTGCCCGAGGACGACCAGCTCGTGCTGATCCGGAGCGGCTGGGCGCCTCTGCTCGTGCTGGGACTCGCACAAGACCGGGTGGACTTTGAGACCACGGAGACCGTGGAGCCGAGCATGCTGCAGCGCATCCTCACGGGCTGTCCGGACAGGCAGAGCGAGGCTGTGGGCGGCCAGAACAGGGGGGCACCCGGCGTCTCTGTTGTGGACATCGAAGCGATCAAAGCCTTCCTAAAGAAGTGCTGGAGTGTAGATATAAGCACGAAGGAATATGCGTACCTGAAGGGAGCCGTGCTCTTCAACCCAGGTGGGTCAGGGCTTTTGATAGCAGAGCATCAGTTTTTAAGCACAGGTGCCACGCTCACGAGTGGAACCGTTTGATTTATTAATTGATGGGTAAAAGTTTGTTTTATTTCAGCATGACTGCTCTGATATTTACACTTTACCTAACTACTTGTCTGCGTTGTAACATTTTTATCAACTTTTCACTTCCCCCCATCCTTCCCCACCTCTAGATCTGGAGGGTTTGCGCTGTCTGCACTACATCCAGTCGCTGCGTCGAGAGGCGCACCAGGCTCTAAACGAGCACGTCAGGCTGATCCATCGCGAGGATACGACGCGGTTCGCCAAGCTGCTCATAGCTCTGTCCATGCTGAGGGCCATCAGCCCGCCAGTGGTCGCTCAGCTCTTCTTCAGACCCGTCATAGGGACTGTCAACATCGAAGAGGTCCTCATGGAGATGTTCTACGGGAAGTAGGTCACGGGTCCATAGTGGACTGAGATGAATTCAGCAGGTTCAGCTGTCAGATGGACTGAACTGCTCAAAGATTTAATTGGTTGGCAGGTGAGGACGACGTGTGGGACTCAATTAATTAAAGACAAATGTATTTGGGAAATCTTCAGTGACTGTGAAATGACCAACACAAGCAAGTGTGAGTGTGCATGTGAGAATGAGCGGCACAGAGAAAGAAAGAGAGAATGTGCTGAGGGAATATGTCATAATAGAGGAAAATATAAAGCAGCTCATGTAATTCATAACTTATTTGTTTTTATATAAAATATTTTTCTATAATAATAATGATAATAAAAAAAACCCCTAAAAACAAACTATGTATGTGAGTGATAATTGCTCCGTCATTGCTGACACATTTTCCTCTGTGAAATCAGCCCTGGACAAACTCTTACGAAGGAAGATAATGTGTCTCAGTACACACGCAGAAAGTACTTAAGAAATCACGTCGCCTCGAAAAATATGAGTCACACTGATTGATGTCAACTACAGTTCAGTCACATCAACTACAGATTATCTTCAAAAGGTCAGGGCTTGGTGTAGCAGCTATTCACTGTCCAGTGAAGGAGGTAAGTTGTGGAGTATAAACACAGATGCAGGACTTCTGAATTCAGGTGAAATGCCCTGTTAGGCCACCAGAGTGCAACAGTATACAACGTGTAGCGATTGTGCAAGTCACATGGATCAACTTCCCCTGTCATGCACACAGAAAGGGGCAAAAGTGGTTGAGGAAAAGGACCTTAGGTAATGTTCCTGTTCCTCGTAGTCTGGCCATCACAGTGTGGGCACAGTGCGGTAAGGTATCAACTTGCTCGCTGGAGAAAAAAAAATAATCTCCCTGTAACCAACAGAACAAAAGCTCCTAGAGACGCCGCATAAAATACACCTATGGTTTAAACCAGACCTCTGTAATGAGACACTACTGAGTGAATGTTCATCTCAGACAATGGCACAAGGACTTGCTGCTGTTACACCATAGCCACACGATGTTACGAAGCTCAGTCCCTGAACATCTCATCTAGCAGCTATAATACTTCATCACTGTTCAGAGGTCAGATGGCCTGAGCCTGCACTTGGTCTCGCTTTGTGGCAGCACCAATAAAATAACCCGGCCAGATTGTTAGCATTTTATATTATACCCAAACAATTGTGGTAGAAGTTCTCACACACTTTAATTAAGGAACAAGTAGCACACATTAAAGTAATACTTCAAGTAATGGTCCTGCACTATACACACATCAGAAGTAAAATGGCATATGATCGGATAATTATTGGATTAAAAACGATTACATTTGTGTCACAATGTTGCATCGACATGGAGCAGATTTTACGTTTCATACTGCGGGGATATTAGCCTACAATAATATATCACAATGTGGTCAGATTTATTTAATTTGAATTGATTAGAACACTCATTAGTAAAACACAACGATATTAATTGGCAGAAAATTGAACTACTCAAATAAAGCACTTAGGTACGTGTGTAAAAGTGCTTAGCTGCTTTCCACCGTGATTCCCAAACGAGAAAGGAAAGAAAGATGAAAGCAGACGTAAAGCTTCTTTGTTGGGTGTAAAATTGGAGAAGATTTCTCATCTCGGTCACCGAAGTATGAAAGGACCTCCTGTTTCTGGGTACACCTTAAAAAATGGGGCGCAACAACATGGGAGGTGACTGTGTGTGTGTGGCTGTCTCCGAGGTGAGAGCAGAGAGAGGAGAAAGTGCAGGACGAGCTACCTTATTAAAAAGCCACAAAGCAGGGGGCTTTCGGCGAGAGGCAACATTGTTAAATTACGGCTCTTGGAAAGAACAAAAAGTTATGAGTCACATTTCTGAAACTTCTAGACTATAATGCTGTATCGGGAGCTCTCCAGTCTTATAATAACCGCATGCGTTTAAATCAACATATTTACTGTTCTTTCGAACAAGGAAGCAAACAGCGAATCACTGTTTGTTGATCAAAGTTGATCAAATTGACTTTTCAGTCAAATTGTTTTCCATCTCTGGTTTCACATCAAAAACTCTCTGAAAAGATGTTTTCGAGTTCAGTAGACCTTTCAATGGTGCCCTAAAGCAGAAAAAGCAGTGTCTCTGTGCTTAATTTGTTGCTATTAATTTCATGCAAGCAGAACAGCAAAGCACTAAAGGGAGGAGGTGATGCCAATAATAAAGGCTGGCACAGAAAACTTGAGATACTGATGAAATAGCTCACATACCTCCTGGTGGACAGATAAGGCATTGCAAAGAGTAAAATAACAAGAAAAAACAAAACAAAACCATGCACATGAAGGTGTATTTACACACACACACACACACACACACACACACACACACACACACACACACACACACACACACACACACACACACACACACACACACACGGCCTTGCACATGTGCTCATGTGGACTTTGAAGCCGTCCCGTCTATCTCCTCTGCCTTTTTCTTTCTCATCGGGGCCTATTTTCTCTCCAATTAAGCCTGTAATTGCTCTGGGTAATAAAGACTCTATTAATCCTGTGTCTGCTAATAAAACCACACTGGTTTGGCAGGAGGCTGCTTTTCTTGTGGCTGACAATATGTTGTGGGTGTTTGCCTGAGTTAGCATCACTTATTACAAAAAGAACACAACCAAAGCAGATTCCACCATTTGAGACCCTTTTCTTTCTGTCTTTCTTTCTTTTTAAATTGGTACGGTGTTACAGTTTCTCTTGGTGTTTGCATAGTCTGAAAGCAGCACTCCCCAGCACCACCACCACCGCCCTTGTCTCCAGCAAAAATGTCCACAGGCTGAATTTTATAAACACTGTCTTTAGCTTCATTTCTTCATCATTCTGCCTTCTACTCAGTCTTTTCCTGCTTTTTTTTTCTTCCTCTGCCCCAGTTTCTGTGTTTTCTCCTGGGGTTGGCAGACATCAGTAAATCTGCTTTCTGTCTCTGTGTTTACCAGTGTTCAGACACCCGTTGTAGGTAGTGTGTATCCCCAGGAGATGGCACTGTTTGTCAGCACTCACCCACCAATGTGCAGGCAAATGTCAGGCGTCAACTGAAACTGCTTGGCCTTAAGCCAAGCTGTTTCTTATATCAGCACCTTTTTTTTGTTAAAGGTTTATCTTCACTTGGCATTTCTGGCTCTATCTGAAAGGCAGTGAACATAAGGAGAGAGCAAGGGGGAGAGCATGCAGCAAACTTATTCAGGTAGCTTTAAACCAGAGAATTTCATGGTGCTTGTTTTAGACACCGTTTGATTTCCATCGTTACCTGTATGTTTGTATGTCACACTTCTCTCAAATGGCCAACTAAGTCATTGAAGTTGTTTGTTTTTGTTTTACTTTGCCACCAGGGGGGATTTGTGACAGAACGATAGCAGTAAGGTTAAAAAGGGAAGGTTTGCAACATGGCAGCAAGGCCTGCTATGACGTATAGCTTGGTGATGGTGGTGCTGACAGACAGGAGACTGAGCTGGAGGTTGAAGAGTTGAAGATGCTCAGATGCTTCTTTAGTAGTGGAAAGGATTAGAAATGAGTACATCAGAGGGAAAGCTCAGGTCGAGTGTTTTGGAGACAAAGGTGCAAAACTGAGATGGTCTGAACATGTACAGAGGAGGGATAATGGTTATACTGGACAAAGGATGTTGAAGATGGAGCTGCCAGGAATGAGTGAAAAGAAGAAGGTCACAGAGAGAGATTCATGGATGTAGTGTAGGAGCACATGCGGGAGGGTTGGTGTGACAGAGGCGAATGCTAGGGAGGGCAACATGGAGGCAGATGATCCGATGTGGCGACCCTATGAGGCACAGCTGAAAGAAGAAGAAGAAAAAGAGCTGCTCATTTCAGTTTCATTTTTATTCTTTTAAAAAATAATTTAGTTTTTATTAGTTTCAGTGTTTTCATTGTCTCAGTGGTTCTTTGTTTTGTTTTTTAGTACGGATAAGTATTTGTGTATAAGTATATGCAAAAGTTTTTGTTTTGCATGAACTGAGGAGCTGACATGTTTTTGCACACCTATTTTTTTAGTTTTGTTTAGTTCTAGTTAAATTCCATGATTTGCATTCATGCTATCTAATACCAGAACATCTCCTTTAAACAGTCTGCTTATCTGCCTTTCTCCTTTCTTCACTGCACTGACATTTTGCTGCAAGAAAGAATAATTATCAGTATAATTACGTAACGTGTTTCTTGACACGATGAGGAAATAGAGGACAGAGGAATATGATTAGATCTGGCATATTTCTGGACACAACTATACCATAGGGTCAAGAAACATGCCCGTCTATTCTCTTAGAGGGCAAATGTAGTTGCAATGATTGTACACACATGGACATCACCTTCCAATGAGTCTAGTATTACAGCATTTCGGTGTTATCCACCAGAAAGAGCAGCTGGATCATAGACTTTATAGAAAGATCTTTATAACTGGACGTTCAAGGCACAGTTTGTTTAAAGACTTATTTCAACAGTACTAAAACACTTGTTCATTTACCCTGTGCCAGATTTCCCAGGGCTGATCACTGATTCAAATGTCCTGTTTCACATCTGGTGGATGTAGCTGACTCTAGCCATTACAAAATCATGTGGTAATGAAAAAAAGAAAAAAAGAAAAAAGGTTAAGAGCATAATCAGGTGTGTTATGAATTGCTGCTGGTTCAACTTGGACACAAAAGGAAAACATCGAAAGGAAATCAATGTTTTTAATGTGCAGTGAGAAAGTAAGGGCAACTGATCATGATTGTGTTTCTATAAAGATAGACATTTCTTTCCAAGTGAAAATTGTGTTTATATATTTATATAAATATCTATATTATATATAGAATACATATCTATTTGCTATGCATACTCAAAAATCACACCTTCAAATATATGTAAAAAGTCTTTCAAAACACAAAAGGAATTCTTTTCTTTCCTTAAACATGAACTATCCATATGAACCAAATGAATTATCAGGATGGGAATAATACTGTTATTTTTTTTAAACCAAAACATTGAAAATGCTTTACCTTTGAATCTAGAAGAGCAGAGGACATTTTTTTGTCATGTGGGATTTAAAAGCCACCTTAATCTCTTTAACAAACCAGGAGCCACACCGAAGGGCACAAAACCAGCATAACACTTATACACAAATCCTCTTTCTATGGAAGATGAAATGCAAATAAGTATGACATCTCAAGCAAACTCTTTTCAGTTATAAAAATAGAATTCTTTTTAAAATAATCTACAGATTTCTTTTTAAGGTGAGGCATTTCACTATCACTCTAAAACAGCAAGGCTGTTTGTCTCAATAGAAAATATGAAGCTTTAGAGAGAGATCTGCCAGTCTATCTGCTTGGAGAGGACGAGCGCTGCTCCCCAACCACTCCTCCTTTTCAGTCCCACGAGACGATATATTTTTTGCCAGCTTCTCCTTCTTTTTGCATATTCTATTTTTTTTTTTTAAAAAGAGAGAGTTTCCTTTTAAACTAGATACACCTTTTACAGGTAAACGAAAACAAGTTTTAGCTCCTTGAAGCTCCTGAAATGTCCAGGCGTTTCCCAAAGTTCGAAAAAAAAAAGTTCTCTTTAAACAACACAAAGATTTTTAAACAAACAAACAACAGCGCACGCACATGTCATATTGGCTTTCCTATCGAGCGTGTTACAAAATAAGAAAGAAAAAAAGAAAAAGAGACAAAAAAAGAGAAAAAGATTAAAAATATACAACTCTTTATGACAAGTTAAAGCAAAAGTCCTACATTAGAGAAGGCAACAAACATGATTGAATAAAATAAACAAAAGAACAAAACAGGAAAACACTGATGCTACAAATAAATTGAAATATATGTACAGACCCTGTTTTCCTTTTGCTTGTATGGATGCAATTTCTTGTATGTGTGTATGTGTGTGTGTGTATTCGTTCCTGTGAATAATTGCCATAGTGTGTTGGTTCTTCACCATGGAGTCCTTGTGAGTCCATTTCTTGCTAGTTAATGAAACAGTGTGTTCGCATTATCCCCTGTAGTTCCACATAGAAAACATCCTCTGGAAACGAGGTGCAGTCCGACTGAACAACAAGACAAACCACGTCCAGGAACCTGCTTTACCTCCATGACTAGCTGCCGGAGCCATACGGATCCAAATGCTTTTTGCCGTAATCACAACCTCGAACTGTGTTCCTAAGAACTGCCAGACTGTAACCTCGTCATGTCTGACGTTGAGCGATCTTCCTAAAGCTGGCGCCGAGTCTGCTTGCCATTACCAGATGACGCTGGAGATGCTGGTTTCCCTGGGCAGCAGAGGGAGCATGGCGTTGTTGGCGTGCCCCTCCTCCAGACTGTGCTCTCGGCTCTTCCCGGGTGGCCTCTGTCCGTTCAGCAGTGTCAGTGGGATGTTGCAGTAGGTGTGCTGGTTTCCCAGGGATGAGAGAGGTGGCAAGGTCCCTCCTGGGGGCATGTCGTACTCGTAACTGCGGTAGTAGTGTTTCTGCCTCATGGTGGTGTGGTAGGTGCTGTGGAACGAGGAGCGCAGCTCTGGGTGGGCGGTGGCCATGGCCGTGGAAGTGGCCGCCGCCATGGACATGGCAGAAACAGTCTGCAGCTCTCCGAATGGGCCCTGCTCGCTGACGTCTAGTGCCGCCTCATGCGTGAGCATGGGCTCCGTGCGTCTGAAGGGCATCTCATACTGCAGCTGCTTCCAGAACTTGGAGCTGAGCTTGTTGCTCTTGGTTCCACGCCATTTGATGACAGTAAGGGTCTTAATGGTGTGTTTAAGCGCCTCCACTTCCTGGTAGTTCATGATTCCGCGCAACTCGGCACATTCGATCAGGATGACTTTGATCTCACCCGTCACCAGCATGTTGCGCAGTCGCGTCTCCAGCTCAAAGATGCTCCAGCCTCGCCGCACTACGTAGTTGGGTGTCATAACTATGATGAGGCGTTTGCTCTGGTCTACACAGCGGGCCACGTCCTCTATGTAGGCTGCGGGAAAGAAGCGGGAAGGAAAGAGAAGAGCAAAAATTTATGTGACACAAGTGTGGCAAAACATTGCAGTGAGCATTGTTTTCACCTAATGAGAACAGGGCCACAACACAGTGATGGATGAACACACAGACAGCATCAGACACAAAACGCAAGACAGTGACAGTATCTGGTCTACTAACACCCGTTTAATATGGAGCTTTAAGTGTGCACAAAGGTGCAGCATATAAATTAACATTTTATGCACATAGAGCAGATCCATATGGCTCTAACTGCAAACCAGTGATTGATAAAGCTGCACACTCTATAGGATTAGGGCTGAGCTCGCTATTGAATCGGGCCTGATGTTTCAGATCACACAATGGTGCCACTCTAAGCATGAAAGCAGCTGATGCAAGAGGAAAAGACCGAAGGCGAGTACCTCTAAAGAGCCGCGTGTCATCCTGGTAATGCTCATTGGTGAGACCTAAACATAAACATTTTAACATTCAGGTCACAGGCAGAACACATTACAGACACAGAAACATGCTCAACACCGTCAGAAGCGTGGCTGCGTCCCCTCTCAGTCATCTTTTTATTTCACATACGATTAATCACATACCATGTTTCTCTGATTGGACATTCATCTGCAATGATTTTATTTGGCAGTGGTGCTGGCGGCAATTTTCTTTTGATTAAAGGATAGAAGCGGCTCAGTCAGCAGGGCTCAGAGCCTTCACACATTACCCACTGATGTTTAATTCTGTCTGGACCAGCTAGCACGTGTTTGCGTTTTATCTTTCTCACATGAAGCCTACAGTAGAAACACACAGCATTGCTACTAACTAGAGCACACTGTGTACCACTGGCAAAGACAGACTGCTAAACAGAGTTAGCACACATGAGAATATGTTCAGACAGAATTTTCATGGATTTATTAATACATGGATAAAAATCAGTGAGGATGATAAATTTGTTCAATATATCGGCTCCCGGTACACACCGCATACTGTATTCCCATATCTGTAGTACACAGTAAGGGAAGAGCTAGTGAGAAATGCTATGATCTAGTGCTTTAATCCAGAGAGGTTTGAGACGATACAAGAAAAAAAGGGTTCTTGTTGACAGTATTGCACTGAATATTGCATTTCCCTCCTCTTCCCTTATTTTAACTTTGAAATATTCATCTATTCATCACTTGTGAGCATCCTCTGCTTGATTCTGCCCTGACAGCACCGGACATTGAAACACAAGACAGTGACGGTGGAAAAACAATGGTGAAAACAAACAACACAGACAAAACAGACTGTGACAGTCTATGTATATGTATATGTATATGTATACATGTACCCTGCTTCCAAAGAAATTAACAATCTCCAATAATGGTAATTTAGTTTTAATGAAAAGACAGAACATCAACCAAATTCCAGAAAAAAGACATTATATAAAAGTCACAGATTGAAAGAAGTATTTGATGCCCAAGCAAAACATGACTTGGTACTCTGTAGAGAAAGCCTCATTGGTAAGCACCAGAGAGATGTGGGATGGATATTGGCCCACTCCTCTTTATAGAAACTTTAAATCCTTTATGTCTGTGAAGGTTCTCAGTCATCCAGGTCATCGTAGCCAAAGGAGCTTGCAAAGAAAAGGATCTGGACTTCTTTAAGTTGCTTGAAGACGTTTCACCTCTCATCCGAGAAGCTTCTTCAGTTCAAACTCTGGCTGATTGGGACCCACACCCAGTTTCACACCTTGGCTCAGGCGATTAGAGGATCATCAGGGGGTCCTTTTGTCCCTCTGTGGGGGGTTACTCCCACTAGGTTTAAATCTGGGACTCCCCACCATTTGACCTTAGAACTGAAGAAGCTTCTCGGATGAGAGGTGAAACGTCTTCAAGCAACTCAAAGAAGTCTAGACGCTTTTCTTTGCAAGCTCCTTTGACTTTAAATCCTTTACATTTCTTGGCTGCTGCTTGGCAACTCTAAACTTCAGCTCCCTCCACAGTTTGTTTATAGGTCTGGAGATTGGCTACGCCTCTCCGTGACCTTAATGTGCTTCTTCTTTATATCCGTTGTTGCCTTGGTGGCATGTTTTGGGTCATTCTCATGCTGGAAGACCCATCCATGACCCACCTTCAGTGTTCTGACTGAGCAGGGAAACAGCCCAAAAGTATAATATTTCCACTTCAGTGGAGGATGGTGATCCTTTGGTTATACTCAGTATTTCTCTTCCTCCAAACACGGCGGGTTGAGTTGATACCAAAGAGCTTGATTTAGGTTTCATTTGACCACAGCACTTTCATGCATGCCTTCTCTGAATTATTTCGTTGCTTACTAGCAAACTTAAGATGGGCCTGTAGATGTGCCTTGTTAAACAGTGGGAACTCTTGTTGTGTGCCATCAATGATGTTCTTGGTGACTTTGGTCCCAACTGCACCTCCCGTGTACTTTTGACCTGATCTATCACCTTTCTCATGATCATCCTCACCCAATGAGGGAAGATCTTGTACAGACTGAGGTTGACACAAGGTTTTGTATTTCTTCCATTTCTGAATCACGCCAGCAGCTGTCACCTTGTCACCAAGATTCTTGCTGATGGTCTTGTCGTCCATTGTGGCCTTGTGCAGGTCTGTAGGCTGCTCCCTGGCATCCTTTAACAGCTGTTTGGTCTTACCTAATTTCTTGGTCTTCCCAAGAAATTGATTCTGTGCTTTATGCACATAATCGTTTGATATCACAAGTATCTGTAATTGATTGATTGTAATCTGTGTGCCATGTGGGCACACAGCCAGTCTGTGGGAGCCAGAATTCTAGCGTGTTGGTCTGGAATCAAATACTTATTTCGCTCATTGTCACTCAATATTTTAACGTCTTTCTCCATTAAAATGAAACTATCATAAAATTAGAGACTGGACATTTCTTTGTAAGTGAGCAAATTTACAAATTCAGTAGAGGATCAAATAATTATTTCCCCCAATATAGAATTTATAGTAGAAACAAACAAACACCTATACAACTGTTTACAGTATGGCACAAACATTTCAAACGTGTGCAAGCATGCATACATACAAACACACACAGTCTTACTTCCTGATGGGATGAGGTCTCGATCTGGGATGAAGAGTTTGTAGCCATAATGTTTCTCCAGAACATCAGGGAGGATCTCCAAGGCAAAGCGCTCCTCTTCCCGGGTCTCCTGACTCCACTGGTCAGGGTCCACTTTGGTGTAAGACAAATATGCATCATAGTCTTTATTTTCTGAGGAACAGGAAGAAAGAGTGGAGAGTCAGTCATGAAATATGCAGACTAAACGCCATGGCATTTTCACTGAACACTGCACGCTCATTCTCTGATGAGCATTTTATTCCAAACAACTGACTTTACACATTTCTTGCAATTGCGTTGGCTAACTTCTACAATAGTTACAACTTTTAAAGCTACTTCTAAAACCAGAATTACACACTCCTTATTATAGTTTCAAAATAATAAAATAACGTTGGTTTTTCTTACACTTATTGGCTCTATCCATAAACATTCACATTCAGTGTCATGTGATGCCATGGTTATGACAGTGCCATTTAACCCTTATGCACGGCACCTCAAATAGTTACCAGTTATTTTCATCCAAACAGAATATGCATCAGAAATTTCTGCAAATTTATAGACAAAAGGCACAAAAGTAAAATGCCGAAAGTCGGAAGTTATATCTTTTGTGTAATTCTTATACAGTGTTTAACACAATTATTAGACCACCTGCCATAAAAACAGGAAAACACAAATATTTTAGAAATTTGTCAAAAACTTTGCGAAAGCTAGAAACTTTTCTGTTCCAGAAACTGAGCCATTAACTAATCAAATAATAATAATGTGATTTATTATTTTTTACATTTTTTTTGTAAAACAGCGAATGTGAAGATTCATAGGTAACATTAATTATAAAACTGAAAAATAGAATTTTAATTAAAATGCTTGTTCATGCTGGAGGATTTAACATTATAGAAACATAACTTTTTTGATGATTACCAATACTGGTAACTTAGGGCAGCTGTGTGAAAAAAACTTGCACTTAATGGTATTTTAATAAATTTGTTAAGCACTGAAGTATGTTAAAGAACTGTAAACATGGGTAATACAGTCTATAGTCTAATATGAAACTATAGTGTAACTTTCTACAGGACACACGATTGTGCTTTGCTGTGTCAGTTTACATTTTCTATTCGGTACTTTGTTTTCTATAAAAAACTGTTAAATTTAATAATTTGCCGACATGGATTTCCTTCCAGTGAGTCACAAGATCGCTCATGAAGTGAGCTACTTATGATCAAGGAGAAGGCCTTTCTTGCAAATGCTGTTCCCAATAAGTGTCTCCGGTACGCAGTCAAATTCTTCCACACCAAACTCAGAAAACCATTTCTTTTATTGTCTATTGTATGTATTTTTTGCTTATCATTCTTGTTTGGAAAAGAGAAGACCACTTTTCTAGTGGTGTCAAATTGATTTGGCCATGTAGTGTATACAAGAAATAAATTGTGGTAGATACAAAAATACCCAAAACAATGCAGAAGCAATACTCTCTTCCCACCTCAAAATGATTTCCCAGAAGACAGTGGGAAGAACTGAGAAGGTAGAAAATAGATAACAGGGAAAAGAACAGTGCTGGTGCCATATTCGCTAAGTCCTAGTCATTATGCTCTGTGGAAACTGGAATGTGGTTCAGTCAGAAAGTGAGGAAGGACTGCTTCAGAAACTCTTTTGAGGAGCATGCGCAGCTTTGAAACTTACTGGAAGGGCCATGGCTGTGCTCGATAGGATCCAAACATCAAACAAAGCTTTCAAATTAGCAACCAACCTCGCAAATTAACCACCTAGCAAAGTTGGAAAAATCAAAAACAGCTTGTATCAGCGGTCCCTGACGGCATGACTTAATCATGTGGAAGTTTGAGTCTACAGTCTTGGGCGTAATGGATAATTTATGCTACTGTAGAAACAATCCGGTGACTTCTGTCTTTCCAGAATTCTTGAAAAGAGAGCAAAAATGCAAAACACAGAGGAATCATACTGGGACACAAACAGACAAATCCTTAAGTGAAGTACAAGTTAACTATGTTCTGTAGAGAAAGCAGAAAGTTGCTTTTCAATTTGAGGATTGTTACGCTCCTATTTGTTGCTCAGAGACGGTGCTTCGAGCCTGCCTTGTTGCTGTGAATCACTATCTGGCAGCAGAGGGTGGGCTTCATTCCATGACATACTGAGATTGATCTCTTTTTAAATGGGCAACAAATTGAAAAACTGTCTCCTCCTTTCCCGGTAAAGTCACTGCACCATGCACCTCTTTACCAACAGCAGCGGAAATGCCGTCACTGAGATAGCACTGGGGTAAACATCTGTAACTACTAGTGAGTAGTTACTTTTAAACAAAATAGTACATTCATTGGATCTATGAATACAAGCCCGCAAAGGCACATATGGAGTCATCACGGCTTGCTTGATATTGAGTTTTTGGATAAAAAAAGTCCTGGTGAAAAAAGTGTGAATAAGATAATGGTTAAAAGGCCAAAAGACATTTTTTTAGACGCATTCTTCTGTCTTTACCTCCGTCTACATCTTCACTGCCAAAGTGCCTCCTGTAGAAAAGCATCAGCTCAATCTTGTAGCATTTGTAGAGTGAGATGAGAAAGATGAGTAGCAGCAGGATTGCTCCCAGCCCTCCTGCCAGCTCCACAGTGTACATGAGCTCTGCTGAAGACAACACATACAGACAAGAAAATAAGCAAAACTGCTGAGACAGTCATGGTTAAAACGCCAGTTACAGTTTTGTGTGGCCACTTACAGTCACTGCAAATAGATAAACATCCCCGCACCTCTAAGGTTTTACTTATTGGGACAAAATAAAAAAATTATCTAGTCCCTACAAGGTCTAAAAAAAACCACATGAAATATTACACTGAGTCATTTTTTTATTCAATAGAAACTAAGACAAACCCCAGAAAGAGTGTGTAAGTACACCACATAATTCAATAGTTTGTTGAAATACCTTTAGCTGCAATAACTTGAAGTACTCATTTTCTGTATGACTTCATCAATTTCTTACATCACTGTAGAGGAATTTGGGCCCTTTCTTCTTTCCAACATTGCTCTAGTTTATTGAGGTCTGCAGGCATTTGTTGATGTTCAGATCTCCAATGGTTTCTCAACAACATATTCAGCCAGTTTGAGGTTTGGACATTGACTGAGCCATTCCAACACTTTGATTATTTTCTTTTTCAGCCATCCTGTTGTAGATTTGCTTCTGTGCTTGGGGCCATTGTTCTGATGTAAAACCCAGTTTGGGTCAAGCATTAGCTATCGGACACATTGCTTTACATTCGACTCTAGAATACTTTGGTACAGTGGCTTGCAAAAGTATTTGGCCCCCTTGAACTTTTCCACATTTTGTCACATTACAGCCACAAACATGAATCAATTTTATTGGAATTCCATGTGAAAGACGAACACAAAGTGGTGTACACGTGAGAAGTGGAATAAAAATCATACATGATTCCAAACATTTTTTACAAATAAATAACTGCAAAGTGGGGTGTGCGAAATTATTCAGCCCCCTGAGTCAATACTTTGTAGAACCACCTTTTGCTGCAATTACAGCTGCCAGTCTTTTAGGGTATGTCTCTACCAGCTTTGCACATCTAGAGACTGAAATCCTTGCCCAATCTTCTTTGCAAAACAGCTCCAGCTCAGTCAGATTAGATCGACAGCGTTTGTGAACAGCAGTTTTCAGATCTTGCCACAGATTCTCGATTGGATTAGATTGGAAGATGAACCTCCGCCCCAGTCTCAAGTCTTTTGCAGACTCCAAGAGGTTTTCTTCCAAGATTGCCCTGTATTTGGCTCCATCCATCTTCCCATCAACTCTGACCAGCTTCCCTGTCCCTGCTGAAGAGAAGCACCCCCAGAGCATGATGCTGCCACCACCATATTTGACAGTGGGGATGGTGTGTTCAGAGTGATGTGCAGTGTTAGTTTTCTGCCACATATAGTGTTTTGCATGTGTTCCTAAAAGTTCCATTCTGGTCTCATCTGACCAGAGCACCTTCTTCCACATGTTTGCTGTGTCCCCCAAATGGCTCATGGCAAACTGCAAACGGGACTTCTTATGGTTTTCTGTTAGCAATGGCTTTCTTCTTGCCACTCTTCCATAAAGGCCAACTTTGTGCAGTGCACAACTAATAGTTGTCCTATGGACAGATTCCCCCACTTGAGCTGTAGATCTCTGCAGCTCGTCCAGAGTCACCATGGGCCTCTTGGCTGCATTTCTGATCAGCGCTCTCCTTGTTCGGCCTGTGAGTTTAGGTGGACGGCCTTGTCTTGGTTGGTTTACAGTTGTGCCATACTCCTTCCATTTCTGAATGATCGCTTGAACAGTGCTCCGTGGGATGTTCAAGGCTTGGGAAATCTTTTTGTAGCCTAAGCCTGCTTTAAATTTCTCAATAACTTTATCCCTGACCTGTCTGGTGTGTTCTTTGGACTTCATGGTGTTGTTGCTCCCAACATTCGCTTAGACAACCTCTGAGGCCGTCACAGAGCAGCTGTATTTGTACTGACATTAGATTACACACAGGTGCACTCTATTTAGTCATTAGCACTCATCAGGCAATGTCTATGGGCAACTGACTGCACTCAGACCAAAGGGGGCTGAGTAATTACGCACACCCCACTTTGCAGTTATTTATTTGTAAAAATGTTTGGAATCATGTATGATTTTCGTTCCACTTCTCACGTGTACACCACTTTGTGTTGGTCTTTCACGTGGAATTCCAATGAAATTGATTCATGTTTGTTGCTATAATGTGACAAAATGTGGGAAAGTTCAAGGGGGCCGAATACTTTTGCAAGCCACTGTATACAGAGGAGTTCATAGGCAAGTCAAAGACTGCACGGTGTCCAGGTCCTGTGCCTGCAAAAGAAACTCAAATCATCACTCCTCCACCACCGTGGCTGAAAGTTGGTATGAAGTATTTGCTAATATGCTCTGTTTTTAATTAAGCTACATTGCATTATGGCCAAACATCACTACTCCAAAGGACATTGCTCTAGAAGTCTAATGGTTCATTCCAATGCAAATTTGCAAATCTCAACCATGCTACCAGATTATTATTATCCTGGTATTTTTTTTAACCTAGCCATAGATATTCAGTCTATCACTAATTGTATTGTATTGAACTTGGCCTGTAGAGCCCAAACTGTCACTTTTGGGTGTTTATTTGCACATTACACATTCTGAACTTAAATTTGCTGGTATATTCACTCCTAAGAAGGAATGGGAATTGTCGTCCCAGTTTTCCAATAGTCTTTCTGTAGGATGATGAAAATCAAAGTATTTGTAAATAACTTACTAATTCTTCCCAATTGCTTCTCTAAGATCATTGCTGAAAATTTTCTCCTTGTCAGTGTGTTAAAACACACCTAAATGCTCCATACCTGCAAATAGTCAAAAACATATGCTTTTATAGAGGTGCTCAGACCTGCTGATTATCAGTTAATTAGCTGCATTTGATTAGCAGCACCTCTTACCCTCTTAATTGTTATGGAAGCAGTAGGGTGTACTCAGTTTTTCACACACCGATTCTGCAACTTGGCTAATTTATTTCTTAAATAAATAATGACACAGTGTACTATGTCATGTGTTGTTGCTAATCTGAGTATGTGTTGCGTTAAAGGCCAGATTTTTAAGGACTAGATAATTTTTATAATGTCCTGATTATTATGTCCTTTTAGAAAAAAAAGTGTTTGCTTTCTTTTTACCCACACTCTTATGACAGTATTCATCAGGCCGGCCTCAAACACTGGCCTCTTTGTTTCATTATTTCAGGTAAACTCACAGAATGAGGCACTTTTACACGTTTACATTTGCCTGAAATCTGGACGATCATCAGCATTTTCAGCGCTCGGCTCAGAGCGGAGCAGAATCAATCTTCAGAGACACGAGTCTCATAATGAGTTTGGGAAAAATGAGAGGGCACATAGCAGAGAGACACAGGGAAAAAAAGGAGATAATGAGAAACTGGGTTCATTTCTTTGGAGCAGTGCAGCAATGACACAGCTTTGCACTTTGGCTGTCATCCATAGCGGGACTGGGACAATTCTGGACATGGATGGAGGCTTTTTCAAAACAAGAGGCTTTAGTTTACTCATCACGCTGACACTCACCTCGCCATCATAACCCACTCTCTTCAGAGTTCTCTTACTTCTCCTTGCCCACTTTTCTTGCTGTCTCTCCATTCATTTCTCCTCTCCATTATCTCCTTCTCATCTCCCCAGAGACCTAGCTTGGGGAAGGATGAATTATGGTGTGTATTAAAGCCGCATTTACCTGGTAGGCTCAGCTAGAGCAGGTTCACTTTATTTCTCTGTCACACTATGGGCTGTAATGCTGCACAGTGGCCCTACGTTCTCTAGGCTGCATGCCAATTTACTCTATATATAACCCCAGACACAGCAAAGGTACATATTAAAGTAATAACAGAAATACTGTGAATTTATAAAATCTTATTTTTATTAAAAGTCACTTAACTATAGCTACACTTTCTGGATCTAATGATTATTATTCTAAAATAGGTTTAACCGAAGACATAGTAGGTTATGAGAAATTACAAAATGATAACTAATTAAATCTGTGTTGGTGAGAGTAAAAGAAAAAGACCAACACTCATGATCAGCAGCCAGTTAGCTTAGCTTAGCTAAACTGCTAAAAACAGGAAAAGCTGCTTTCTGAGAGTAACAAAATCTGCCCTCAAGCACATCTAAACATTCATTTACCAGTCATGTCTTGTTTTCTAATAAATACAAGAAACAAAATGTAAGAGTTATAAAAGAAGCTATGTGGGTGGATATGATTTGGCTAATTTTCAACAATTTTCAACTCACTGTTTCCAGTCTTTGTGCTAAGCTTTGTATTTACCTTAGAGGCATGGGAATTAAGTGTATATGGCAAATCTCAAAACAGCTCTTTAACTTGTAAAGACAGATCTTTGATGTTGGCTTGTGCATTATATTTGATGTTTTTTTCATTTCAGCAGCAGTCGACAGTGTGTTGCGGAAAACAGCTATGTTTTCTCGGGCTTCTAATTGGCTATTTACCAGCCTTTTCCAACTGTAACCAAATGTAATGCTTTTAACTCATTATCAGCAATAATCTTCACTCTTGAAATTGTTTATGTTTCACTGACCCCCACTTCCTTTCTGCCTTCTCTGTTTTCATGTCTCTCTTTCTTTCGAGATGGAAGGAAAGGGAGCCTGCAGAGATATTAGACCTGCTGCAGGGCTTGTGAGTGATGCATTCTTGGAGCATAGAACATGAAATAAACATCAGATGTGGATGAGAAGCAAGAGAGAGAGAGAGAGAGAGAGAGAGAGAAGGAGGGGGGGGGGGGGGTGTTGCCTTGAAGTCTTTTTGTAGCATCCTTTTTTTTTGCAACTGCTTTTACAAAGAGAGCTAAATGAAGTTGTCTGCAGTCTGTGAAAACTGCTAAAATGGCTGTCTACAAAAGATGATTGCAGAGACAGAGATTAAAGTGGGGAAACAGACATATAACAGCATAAAATGTAATTGTATGCTGGACTTATTGGCCTGTTGGGAGAAGCTGAGGACCAATTTGCTGTTTAAACAACCATCAAATTACCTCTCTTTTAGGATGACAACCAGTGCGTGAAAAGAGCTTCTGACAAGTCATACTAGAGCACCAAAATAGCTACACAGCCGATGGGAAACATGAAAAAAACCAAACATGCAAATCAATTAGAATATTTCTGTTTGATGAAATGATGTAGCCAGGCTTCAATTATTTCATATGTCACGAGGCTTTACTGTCAGGCAAACAGAAAAAATAATATCATGCTTTCTAATGTAAAGCAACTAAATATAAAGAAAAAAGAAAAAGGATGATTTCCCCCCAAATCTAACACACATTTTCCTTCAGCCCACAGGGATTTTAATCAATCAAGATTATTTTAATATCCAGTTTTGGGTTAAGTGTACAAATATCTGCATATTCTTGACTATAATAAAACTACAACCTGAAAAGGATAAGCGGAAGCGAATGGATGGATGGAAGAAATAAACCCATCTAACAGACCAGCATGCCACCATATGCCTTTTACTGTCCTCCCATCTCCCTACCATACAAATGACAAGCTGGACGAACACAGGTTAAGAACTTTGGGACAATGTTTGACACAAATTTGAAATTTGACAGACAAATAAATGCAGTGGTCGAGAGCAGTTTCTTCCAGCTCAGAACAATCTCCAGACTAAAAACATAACAAAACCCCCAAACAAGATCCAGAAAGGGCTTTGTTATGTCTAAAGTAGACTACTGGAATGCATAGTGGAGTTACTCATCTCTTGCCCACTTACAATTAGTCCAGTGTTAGCAGTCTTGCACTAAGCTCCCTGTGCATTGCATAATCTAGTACAAAGCTGCACTGTTCGTGTTTGAAGCTTTAAATGGTCTTGCACCTGCATATGTGGTAGATATATTGCGTCCATGTACTCAAGATCATAATGGCCTGATTCTCACTCCCGATTATCCCACAGTTGTATGGAACGCAAGGACTGCCATAATGAATTAATTAAATACACCATTAAATAATTAATTAAATGTGGCAATAATTAATTAAAATTGGAATTAATCAATTAAATAAATAGTTATGACACATGTAATTAATTAATTATTGACACATTTAATTAATTATTTATGTATTTCACGTTTTAATTAATTATTGACACATTTAATTAATTAATTATTGACACATTTAATTAATTATTTATGTATTTCACATTTTAATTAATTATTGACACATGTAATTAATTAATTATTGACACATTTAATTAATTATTTATGTATTTCACATTTTAATTAATTATTGACACATTTCATTAATTATTGACACATTTAATTAATTATTTAATGATATATTTATTTATTTCATTTTGGCAGTCCTGGCGCCTGGCTCTCGTCATGAAATAATTTTATCTGTCAGCCTCACCCATCAAACTCAGGGGGCGGGGTTAACGCTGCCCATGCAGCTTCTCTAACATTTGATTGGTTGCCGTGCAAAGTAAGTCAAAACAGGTCGATCCTAGAAAATCGATTGCTTGTGTAGACTTGGGGCAGCCAGTTATCCCAGAATGCAGATCAAATCACAAGCAGCAATGGTGGTGGTGTAGTTTTAAAATACCCCGTTTTTCTGTCACCAGCTACACTTTTAACAGTGTTTTAGCCGCGAATGTCGCGCCGTATGTCTGGTCAGGTTGTCAACATAGAACATGTTTGCAAAAGTGCTCAGATGTTTTCAGAGATTTCACTAGCTCTGCTAACAGTTAGCATGCAGAGTGCACCCAGGGGGTTACGTTAACCGGTTTGTTTACATATTCCACTCTCCGTGTTCCACATGTTGCATTCGCAGATTCTCATTTTCACCGAACGATCGTCTCTTTCCGCCTGGTCTTGTGTCTCTGTGCTTCTGTAACATAAAGAACGAGCTGACATTTTTCTCACGAAACCAGCGATCAGCTCAGCAGACCCTCAGTTTACCTGCATGCATCCTCCTCCTCATCTGTCAGCTGTTTAACACCTGCTGCTAATTCAAGAAACACGCCTAGTTACCTGGTGATAGTCACAGTTTAACTGGGCAGCCGGTGCTCGATATAACGCAATGTCAGCGCATTTTTCTGCACAAGATAAGTAAATATAGTATTTTCCCCGAGCGCAGAGCTGCTGGAGCTTGTTTCCTTACAGAGCACTTTATAGGCGAGCCAGCTTTATCAGCGGCTGATGTCCAATCACCAGCACACAGCTTTCAAACCTCAGCTGAGTTTTAGCTCTCAGTGGTTAAACGCTGGACTTCATTCACTCAGGTTCTGTCTGTCGGGTCACGTTTACTTCGCTGTTTTATTTACAACTGAGCAAATCGGTTTGGCTGAGGTTAAAGTTACGTTTCATAACTGCATAGTTTCACAGACGTTTAATGGTTCACTGGCACATGTGTTAGACTGAACTATCATCTAAATATCATCTGTTTTTTAATAGTTATTCAACTGTATTCTAAGCACCAGCTGTCTGTTAGAATGTGATTTTTTTTCTCTCTCTGTTGGCAGAGGTATAAAAATGCGCAGGAAAATCTGACGTGCATGGCAAACTTCACCGACGATATTTAGGGAGGAATAAACACACATCAAACATAAATGAACCATTTGTCTGTCTCCATAATTGAGAGAATTTTCTCTTCTTATGTCAACACTCTCTCTTTTTTTTTGCTTTTTTTTTGCTTTTTCGGTCATGTTATGTTTACCTGTCAAAGGCTTGTTACAAACTATGAAACACATTGTGCAGACTTCTGGATGTTAGAAGAAAACGAATACTGCTCATGAATGAGACTAAAGGCAGGAAGGTGTCCTTTAAAACTAAACATGTTAATAGGACCTCCCTGTTTATATCATAGTTTATGATATAGCACGTGTATTTCAGTAATAGCCTGCTGAGGCCACTATACGTGCTGGCCTCATATCAAATGTGAAGGCAGACTGAGTCTATGTTTGACGTTTTTTATATCTAATCTTCCTTTTCAAACATTTAAACAGCAGCGAGTCTGCAGCTGAGGGAATACAAATTCAAATTGTCGGAACAGGTTTGCTCGTTTCTTGGATTCATTTGGTGATTTATTAAATGTATAACTGTTATTCTAATCTGCTGCTGAGTCTCTTACACTTTTCTTTATGCTGTATATTTTCACGTCTCTGGAATAGTTGGCAGTTAGATAGTCAGCTGGGAAACTTTGTGTTAACTCATGGAGCTGAGGATATCGTGGATATGCTGACCTCGCTGCGTGGTGTACAGAGCGAGGTCAGCATGATTAACATTCACAATAAAAATATTAGCCGAACATCATGAAGTCTGTATGTGTTTCATAGTGTCGAACAACCTTTGTACAGTTAAAGCCAGCAGTTACTACATGACGGAAACACCAACGTTATCTCTTTTATGTGTTTATACACAGGTCACGCTGATTACTGAACAAAAACCCAAAGATCAGATGTTAAACAGATTTATTTGCTCTCTCTCCTCCTTAAACATGTTTTTAATGTTAGTTATCAGAGCGTTCTCACTCCCGAGGTGTAACATGTCGACGTTTTGTCACGTCCCGCGGCGTTCCTGAGGAACGCGAAAGGAGACCTTCGGCGTTCTTATGGTACGCGGCGGGTTATGGCTGGAATCCAGTGCAATGACGCTCCCGCGGTAATAGACGTTCCAGCCCTGTATTCCAGCCCTAAACCTAACCTTATCCCTAGCCCTGACCATAACCTTATTCCTGACCTTAACCAGGACTTTAATGATGTTAAATAGCGTGTTTCTAAGCGATTTGAAGAAAAAGAGCGAACATGTGTAGGTTCAGTCCAGACGGTTCTCATATTCCCTCTTTTTCCGAGGTCGTCATTTAGGAACGTGGTGGGTAGCCGAAAACGTAATATGGTGACGATTTGTCACCTAGCGTAAAATGTTAGGCTTTGGGAGTGAGAACGGGTTGTAGTTATAATTCAGAATTGGCGACTGAAACACGTAGGACACATAAGAACATCAGGAAATAAAACATCGATAAATATAACCTCAGTAAAAGAAGTCAGCGGGGGTTACTACAGCTGTGTACCGGGGCCTGCGCTTTGTCGGTGGGATTGCTTGCGAGGCGAGCGGGTCTATCCCACGCTTTGCCGTGAGACTGGGCAGACATCTCCGAAATCATCGAAACACTTTTGCAAAGAGGCTGTATCTTGACAAACCAACCAGACACATGAAGATTAAACCACTACATTCTCGGCTAAAAAAATATTAAAACGGTATTTGGTAACACACAAACAGGGTTTTTCAAAGCTCAGTTCTGTTAGCTTCCACATGCCGGTTGTTGTGTGCTAGAAACAATGGCCACCAGGCCAAAGCAATGGTTTTGACTCGATCAGCGTTAACCCCGCCCCCTGAGTTTGATGGGTGAGGCTGACAGATAAAATTATTTCATGATGAGAGCCAGGCGTCAGGACTGCCAAAATGAAATAAATAAATATATCATTAAATAATTAATGAAATGTGTCAATAATTAATGAAATGTGTCAATAATTAATGAAATGTGAAATACATAAATAATTAATTAAAATGTGAAATACATAAATAATTAATTAAATGTGTCAATAATTAATTAAAATGTGAAATACATAAATAATTAATTAAATGTGTCAATAATTAATTAATTACATGTGTCATAACTATTTATTTAATTAATTAATTCCAATTTTAATTAATTATTGCCACATTTAATTAATTATTTAATGGTGTATTTAATTAATTCATTATGGCAGTCCTGGCGTTCCATACAGTTGAACCTTAGTTCCAAAGTGACCCTCGACAAGCATCAACTGTAACTGTTTTTCAATCTAAACTTGAAAACTGCTCATTTCTAGAACTTTGTTGGATTGGTTGCCGATAGGAACCTGTTTCTATTCTATTTTATTTTCATGTAAAGCACTTTAGTTTTAAATGTGCTATAGAAATAAAATGCACTTACTTCTCTCCCATCACACAGCTATTTAACCTACAAATTGAATTTCAATCTGTTAGTTAAATGGCTGGTATGTTAGTATTTGGGTAATGTTAGAGAAGACTGTGCAAACACCCCAGCTCAGCAAGAGGAAACATTTCTATAACTGCAAGATTGGAAAAGAATTAATAAAACTTCTATAGGACTCATCGTTTTAAGTAGGAAGAGACAGCGAATACCAATATCTTAATATTCTGTCACACACACACAGGAGATATCACTCATGTTTCAATCACAAATATGAGTGCACACCTGGAGTAGACAACTTTTCAAATGAAGTGTTAATAGACTTATTCACTGAAAGTGATTACTTGTTCATTGTGAAACTTGTTAGACGTTAATATTACATAATCCATTCAGGCTTGTTAAACTTTAATTATCACAATGCCTGAAACTCCTGACTTAAAATTGATTTAATTGAGGAATATGAAATTTAATAATTAAACCAGTTTTTCACTTCTTGTTGTAAATGTTGGAAGTGATGTTATGACGATTAGTCATCCATATAATACTCTGATGATGCAGTCTATAAACCTTTGAAATACACTTCCTGTTTTAATCCCATTTTCTCTTCATATACATCTGAACACGTCCATATTTCTGAACAAACTCTATTGCCTTTATTTATGTGGTTGGAAGGAAGATTGTTCTTCGTGGTTGGATCTGTCCAAATAAAAGTTGAACAAAATTCATTATTTAAATAACAATTGTGGCCCCAGAATTCGTAGTGGCGCAAATAATCTTGGCCACACCTTAGAGGACATCCCAATGAGACCAGCATGATAAAAAGACTGACTCACACCATATTCAACTCTTTTATAATATTCGGTTTCATTTAGCTCACCAAGTAGTTTTTTTGCAGTCAGGTGTAATTTTTATTTTGCTAATTGCATATGGAAAGCTGTTCCTTATTCTAAAATGAATGTTAAAGCCATAAAACGTACTATTTCAGAATCCAGTTGACATCAGCTCTAAAAGACTGAGGGCCAACATCAGCTGCTGAGGTCTGTTTGCATCACATGCTCAAGATTTCACGGCTGCACCCTACTGAATCTACTCCATCATTAGGCTGTTGGATGACCTGAAAAGTCCCGCTTGTGAACTGAACAAACCCAGCCTATAACTACAATCAATAGGAAATCAAGCCTAAGTTCAACTGCCTCAGAGTTAATATTGTTGGTAGTCTCAATTAATCTGAATTAGTGTGAATTAAAATTAGTTTAATCATTCAGATATTCTATTAACTTTCATCTGGCTCATAATTTTCCAAGAGCTGGAGAATTAAATCCACATTCTCCCATTGATCATTACCCATTTGTTCATCAATTCTGATTCTGGTATTATCTTTATTTAATGCATTCTTGCTCCTGCTGTCTGCTTGTAGCTATAGCTGTTCATAAAGGATTTGAAGTGTGTTCCTTTCCTTGCAGCAACCCCCTAAATTGGCAAAGAACCCTGTCCGGAGACATAAAAGCAGATACTTTGAGCTACACATGCTTCTTTTCATTCTGAAGTAAATAAAAACCTAGTTTAACAATAACCTGATCATAGCAACATTTGTAGTCATCATTTTTGAAAAGCTATATTGCTTTGAAATGTGTTCTTTCTTTGGACCACAAGGCGAGTCCTATTTACTTCAAATCCACTAAAGAGAAGGCAGACATCTTTACAGCCAATATGTGGAAAATGAGGAAACTCATACCATAATGATGTACATGGATGAACAACACTACATGCCAGAGGAAAAATCAGTATTTTTATTTTTTTATTTTGGGGGGTGGGGTTGAACTGTCCCTTTAAGTTTGGAGTAGGAAATGTAAATAAGCACTTACCCCGCCTGAAAAGCTGGATGGTAGCTTGGCGACGGCCGTTGCCATTTTCCACGTAACAGGAATAATTTCCCAGGTCTTCCTCCTCTAAAGAGTCAATAGTTAGTGAAATGGCCACTTCCTGTTCTCCAAGATGCTCCTTGATGACCCTGCAAGACAAACAATTTAAACGGTATTGAACAATAATTCTCAGCATCAAACACAATAGGTGGATGGGGAGTGACTTGGAGTTGATGGAATTAAAAAAAGATCAAAAACTCTCATGTTCAGCATGTGATGGGGTCTTCAGGAGTCATGACCCGAAGCACATCAGTCAGCGTTAACCAGATACGGTGTTATTGCAAATCCCAAGGGTTAAGCTATACAAAATAGTTTTCCTGTGGTACAAATGTATCTTGATCGAGGCCCTTTTGCGTTACATTAAGTACTTCATGGTATGTTAATTTCTTTCTTTGCACTCAAACATATGAGAAATGAAAATCAATAAGGGATCTTCCTCAGCTTGTGCGGGAGGAAATCAAATAATAGCGATGAGGAGAAAATCTTTTTATAGCAGCTGCCATGGTAACGGCGAGAAGGAGAGAAAGTAATATTCCATAAAGTAAATGAGTGTCCCCCGCTGGGCTGGTTGAGCCTGATGGAGGAGCGAATAGGGAGATAATGCTCCCTCATACCTTGGACACACTACTTAGCCTACTTTTACAGCACCCTCAACACAAATGACGCAAAGTGCAAATGAGAAAAAGATCCCTTCTGTTTGTATGTGAGTGTGTTTATCATTACTGTGCTGAGAAGGAGTGGGACGAGGACAAAGGAGAGAGAGTGTTTGCATGTGTGAGTTTGTGTTTAAATGTGTAGGGGGGGAGGGGGATAATGACTCTCAAGCATCTCGCTTCTCCCTCACCTTCAAACTGATAAACTGCACATAGGAAAGCTTGTTGGGAGAATTGGCATCTGTAATTGAAAGTGCATCATGGGCCGTGTGTGAAGAGGCGGCGGCAGCACTGATGATTCAGAGTTTGTTTTATTGTAGGATAGGCGCAGTGAGAAGGAGGCATGAGAATAAATCAGGTCTATCCAGAAAGCAGTGGTGACCCTAACCATAACTGTGTATTGCTTACTCAAGCAGTGTACTATGGGACTGTGGCTCAACACTTAAGGTGGATCATCCACTTTGCATGCCAAACCGTCCTCGGTTAAGATGCTGAAGTCCCAAAATCATGTTTCCTGAATGCATTTTACGATTTACTTTGCAAGTCAAAACTTTTGCATAAAAAATCTAAGAAAAACATTGGTAACTACTTTGATAATTGTTCAGAGAACTTGTGGAAACATTACTCACTATTCTAAAAAATATTTATTAACCAGTCAACTAATGGAAAAAATAATCTGATCAGTTCAGTAGGAAATTCATAATTGTGAAGAAAAGTGACTCTGAATCTGGCGTGGTTGGTGTACTGGGATTTTCCCACACAATCATGGTTTACAAAGACTGGTCTGAAAAAGAGAAAATATCCATTAGGGGGCAGTTCTCTGGGCAAAAACATCTTTTTCATGCCAGATGTCAGATAAAATCACCAGTGTTGTGTTCCAGCTGAAAAGGAAGGCAACAGTAACTCAAGTAACGACTCATTACAACCAAAGAAGAGCATCTCTGAATATACAACATGCCCAACCTTGATGCAGATGGGCTACAACAGGAGAAGAGAACACCTGATTCCACTCTTGTTAGCTAAGAAAAGGAAATTGAGGCTATATTTTACATGGGATCACCAAAATTGGAAAATAGTCTTGATTTCTGCTGTGACATTTAGATGTTCAGGTCAGAATTTGGTGTAAACAACATAAAAGCATAACTCCATCCTGTTTTGTTCATATTTTCTTGCACACTTAAGGCCACTTAATATCAGCTGAGCATTGCTTAGACATCACAGCCTACCTGAGTATTTTTACTGGCCATGTCCATTTCTCTATAACTAAAGTCACTACCAGGGGTGCATGTGAAGAAATAAATGGGATCGGACATTAAATGTTCCTTAACACGCCAACTCCCTGGTCAAAGTCTTAATGTTTGGTAGCATGTGCATGAGAATAGCTCAGATAATAGTCAGGTGAATTCACAGCAAGCCTGTCTCCTGCATGCTCCGTCTGGGCAGCACCAATATTTCCTGAAGTGAGAATGTGACTGAAGTCGACCGTCTCCTGCTGCGTTCCCCTTGTGGGAAAGTGCAAACTCAGACTCCAGACAGCATCTCAACCCAGCTTACCCCCAACACTGTCTGGAGTTCATGGGAAAACAGTAATTGTGGGCATATTTCTCCAATCAGTACTTCTAGCTTTAACTCTTGGACTACAGTTTTACAGAGCAGCTTCACAGCATAGTATTATTCATTTTTAAGTGTAGCGTGTGAGTGGCGTGGTGTCTTCTGTTTCACATTTTACACCATGTGACACAACACAGCCATTGAACCTGATGAATAATGACTATGTGAACCTTGAATGGAGTTCACACTTGGTTTTAAAATGTGGACAATGATAAATAAACAACATCGTGAAAGGTGCTGCTTTGATCCGGTCATTCAGGCCACTTTGCTGAGGTGATTTTAAATGCACTTGGCCTCATATCACTGTACTGTAAATGCTAATGTGTCCTAACATGAGCAACGTATCAGGATGTAGTAGTAAATATGCCAACACTGAAGGACAAACATTTTGTTCTCTTTGCTAGCTCTTGCTGATCTTACGCTTGAATGGCAACAGACAGACAAAATAATGCTGTCCTTTCACCTTCTAGTGGAATTTGCACAGTAACAAAGGCTGAACTTGTGGTTAGCTGGAAACCTTAGAGGCTAATGAAATGATGACACATCTTGGCTCTCTACTTGTGACCCAGTCACCCAGCATACATTTTAAAACCAAGTGTAAACAGGGTCATAGTCACAAATGTGAGCTGAAGGACACATAACGGCTGGGATACCGATACACAGGAAGTTGTTCCTACTTTGGTACATCAGGGTCGGATTTGCAGGATGCCCTCTGCTTTTTCACGAGTGACCGAGTTTATTGATATAGCCTCAGCAGAAGGAGTAAACTGCAAACTTCTTCTCAAGCTATGGCTTCTTCTTTATCCCTTGTACATCCACTCCCCTCCTCATTGATAAAACCTCTGTGTTTGCTCATTTAGTGATCGATTTCCAGCGTATTCAATTCTTTCATATATTCAAGTGCACGTACACCTGCAAAACATCAACTGAAGCCACTCGATAACGTATTGATCACCTATTTTTTTTTAATGCTGAGACGCATTTGTTTTGTTAATTTATTAATCTCTGCATACAATGCTGATGTCTAGTCATCCATGCCATGATAACAGCAACAGCCCAGTCCCAATGGCGCAAATGAGAATTTATGGGCTCGGGTTGCCACAGAAATGAACTCCACCAAATCAATAGGCTGAGAGTTGGGTAAATAAAAGCCTGCAGTAAGTCTGTTCTCAAGGTATGAGTGCTCTTCTCTAAACTTAAGTTTGGCTGCTGATGCATTAGTAATAAAAGTATGTGGGTGGCAGGCTGACAAAGCGAGGTAACCCTGAGAAAACATGCCCAGTGTATCATTTAAAGGGGAGAAAGAGCTTGACTGCAGGGGAAGCACTGATTAGTTTGTGTTTAGCTTCTTGTATACTTGTTTTTTTTTTAAATTTCCTGTCATTTTTTGACCCTCATACATGTCTGGCTGTGTGCGTTTAAGTAAAATCAAGTCGTTTGCTGAATCCTTCAAGAGCAGCATCAGTAGGAGAAAGTGGATAATCGGATATATTATTGATCTCCTGCATGAAATATGATTTAAATTATTAAAATGATCACCCCTCAGCCAGCGAGTGGAGGAATCCTGGTGACAAAGGCAGGGGCAGAGAGGGGTTGGTTAAACAGCAATCTGTTTCTTCTGCATACTCATACCAGTGTGCTAAACAACTCATGATAACATCCCTCTTCACTTTACTCTTCATTGATTTGTGAATATTTCTCAACTCGTTTCACTCGTCTTTCCTGTTTTCTTCCTCTCTGTTTTCTCCCGCTCTTTCTCTCTTTCCCTTCTAGCACTTCTCCTCAGCTCCCCATGGCCCATCTGCATGCTGCTCTAGGTGGGTGCAGCGGGGGAGATAGCATAGTGGTGGCGGTGTGAAAAATGGCAGTTGTTAACCATCTGACAGGGCTGTCTCCCAGGAGCTGCAGCCTCTCCAAACAGCTCTAATGGGAAACATGCACATGGACCAGAGAATGGACTTGTTTAAATGTGCTACACCACTAGGAGGGGAGCGACACGAAGATGGGCTTGTTTTAAATGTCTCACAGCCTCCGGAGCGAGGCTTGTCAGTGGAGTCTTTGCAATGTTGCACAAAGACCTTAAGCGAGGTGAAGTTATATAAACTGCTTTTTACAAATGTGTTCAGCATCATCTCAATCTATTCTCAGGGCTTGTGCTGCATCCTGCTCTGTCAGAGATAAGGAGAGGGAAAAGCGCTGGTCATGGAGAGACAGCAGCTCCCAGTAAGACACAGGCAACCACTTTAATACCCCACGATTTCTTTCCAGATTTCAAGTCAAAACTTTTTTTTCTTCTTCTTTTTTTTCTAAACTAACAGAAAGAGTTTATGAGTGCACATTTCTATTATGAGGAACGCTTAAATGTTGAATGTTTCAGTCATACATTTTTATTAGTTTTCATAATGATCATAAATAACAGCCTAATTACAATAAGAGAGATGAAGATGAAGCTGCATCCAGGCATGAGAGGCATGAGATACCAAATATCGATTAGATCAGGGTTGCTTTTTTCTTTTTGTAGCACTTTGACTGAAATTACTTGACTTATAGGCCAACTTTTGAAGGTGTCCTCACATTGTTTTTTTACATTCATCTACATTTTTTTGTACAGCAGTGTTTGTGTCCACAGGACAATAATGTATTTTAACTGACAAAAAATATATCAGAGGTAATAAAACAAATAAATTACAGTTTATAACAAATTTCAAGCCTCTGCATCGTGTTCATGCTGTAGTGTAATTAATTGAAAAGAGCAGCTGCTTAGAAGGCAGGGAATACATCTCTGGAAAATGGTTGGTTTAGTGTATGCAATTTGGAGTTAATGGGCTAAGAGATGCGAAACCATTTGCATCGTCCTTTAATATTATGGGGTAAATTTATCTACATCTGCTATTAATTCCTCATTACTGCCAAGTCCAGGGAGGTGATTTGTAGCCCTGTGTTCCTTACTTGATGTCGCTCTCCTGGACTCTCTCTTCATCCAGGTCCTCTATGAACTTCTCCCCCTTCATCCAGTAGATGAGGGGGCTGACATCGCCGCTGTAGCCAAAAAATGCCCGGCAGGTAAGGTTCAGGGCGCTTCCTGCAAAAAACCACAAAACAAAACAGGAGATGACATGCTGTCATGCTCGATGGTCTTGCTGTTGTGTTAAAGGCATACAGCTCACATGCACAACCTGAAAAAATATTGTGTCAAATGCTATGCAGGGCTTTAAAGTCAGTGATATCGCACAGATACTCCAATTCTACCAACTCTTTTTATTTTATGCGTCATACACACATAGGGTGTGACACACACTTCACACATTCATAGACTCACAAATACACACTTTGCAAATCTGCACACAAATGCCGTCTGATGAGGGAAAGTGAAAATATGCCCATCCTCAACTAGTTTGGGGGATGTGCGTCTGCTATTTAAGGAGACAGGCTTTCCTTTCAACGTCGGCTTTAAATGCCCATTTGGCCACACACAAAGCACACTGATCATAAAGCAAGTAATGAACACATGAGGGCACTCAAGAGCTTTCCAGAATCCCCCTGGAGACAGTGCATTGGAAAAAATAAGGCAAAAGGAAGTGAGCGGAGACAGACACATCATTTTATTTAGAGCTGCTGCTGGGTATGAAGGGAGGTCAGGAGTCAACAACTACAGTTTGCTGCGAGTTGATATGTGGAGGGAAGAAGTAATTGTCACTGGGGAGCCGATGGATTCTTGGTTCTGTGAATGAAAGGATTATCTCTGTGGTTCAACACAGAGGGCAAGTATTTGCATGGAAGAAAAGGTGATACTTCACTACCAATTAAAAAAGTTTCAGTTGAAATCTACCGCACTAAAGCTGCTGGCAGCGTTTTTATAATTCGAGAAAGCCTAGAGATAAATCATAAATGAATCTGAGATAAAAAGCAATAAATAAATAAATAAATTAAAGAAATATACATATATACATAATGAATCAAATATTACAAGCAGCACAACTGTGAGCTGATTAAAGCTGGCAACACGTCATCAATCATGCAAGAACTTCAGTGTCCATGAACTTTGCATGTATTAAACTAAAGCTAAAGCGTGGCTGGCATACACTGTGAATGCATTTATTTTTCGTTCCAGCGAGGTGGCATTCACTAAACGCCCAGAGCGCAGTAATCTCGGCAAACCACAAGCGACGTGTAAACAATATACATATGATTTGATCCCGTAGCACATACTGTAAAGTGGGTTGAGACTCCTCTCAGGAGAGTCAGATCTGTGATTTGGGAAGCGCCGGGAGAAAGACGTGAAGAGGCTGGGGGGATGACGCAGATGCTTTTTGCCTGTTTCGCAGCAGGATATACAAGCCGCAGTGCAAGGTTTGCATTTGTTAATCCCGATTAGTATGTTACAGCACTTGTGTTGGGAATCCAAGGGAAACTCTGCTACTTAACACCAACTTCAAAAGCAACTACGTCTAAGTCAGATCTTTTTTGTAAGAGTCAAAACTAAATATTTAAGGATTTACTGCAAGTCTCTTCTCTTGCATTACATATTATACAAGGATTTTTTCTTTGTTCCCTCACTGTGATCTTTGAACCCACTGCACACCACAGTGTAGCCCACCACCTTTTTCTGGGATGCCCCGGCTGTGCCACCGGTCACACATCTTCAGAGCTGTGCCGACAAGGGTTATTCTTTAGAAGATTGTTTGTGTTTGAACTAAGAGCTCGTTTTCTCTGTGCTCCTCCTGTCAACAACCGAGACACAGCTACAAAAGATTTCAGCGGGTCTCTCTCTCTCAGCATAAGGAAAGTTTTGTGGCGTGCAGGGAAGGAGGATGGGAGGACACCCAGGAATGAACTGATAGCGCTGTCTGTGAGGAGCCGTGTCTGACATTTCCAAAGTTCAACAGCCTCTCTCAGCTGGGTATTTGTGCACAGCCGGGCTCTACAAAGGCTACACGCTCTACCTACAAAATAGGAACCTCATGCGTGCAACACACACACATACAAACACAACCACTCACATGCACATGTACAGAGAACTTGGTACAAAAATACTTTACTATATAATCAGATCCAATTTTTTAACATGCACATACGGCACAAAATTACACATTACAGGCAACTCTGTGTCTCTGTGTGTGACCCAGATGCAGTATCTACCTTTTCCTCTGTTTATAAATCTGCCCCCTGCTGTTCGTATATCCCTCAGATCAATTGTAAACTAGGAATGTCAAGCTGCCAGCAGCCGCTGCCTGGAGAGGAAGTCTCCACTGAGCTGCCTGGGAATCACAGGAAACACTTGAAGGCCTCCTGCTGTCTTATTCTAATCCAAATGCAGCACTCCCTGAAACGCTCTCACAGCCACCTTTGTTACTTCCAGAATGCCGGTGGGTGGTGTTGCACCTGCAACATCATCGTCACAGTCGATACAGTGTAAAGCTGGACATTTTGTTGCAGGATGGTGGCCAATTAGTCTGATAAAGTGCTCATAGGGCACATGTGTGCTCTCTTGCATTATCAGCTCATCCTGTACATTCAAGTAATACATAAAAACATTGCTGAGGCTCTGATTGAACAAATAATACCAGCGGTGCACTACACAGCTTTTTGGAGCTTTTGATGATATATGATTTTTTTTAGCTGATTCAGTTCTTCTGGTTTATTTTGGCTTAAAAGTCAAGACTGAAAGTTTATCCTTTAATATGAATAAAGATTTACAAATCTTTATTCATATTATTATTAAAAATAAAGAAGATTGGTTAATAAATCATAAACGAAAGATCGTCTGCGCCATTTAAAACATCTGATTTGTACGTGTGTTTGAAGTTGGATATATGAATGTAATTTCATCCCGACTGATTATTACATGGCGTTCAGTACTGTCTGCAGGGTCACATGCACCACGTTCTCTGCCTGCATTGAACACTGAACAGCTTTTTTTTTTTTTTATACCTTTAGAGGCTTATTTTCTTTCAGCACTTCAGTGTGCAGCTGAAATAACACCCAAGTTATTTGAAATGACACTTGCGCTCCCCTGGTGCTACATGTGCAATGCATACCTCCAGCTGCGCTTTAATTGGCAAGGTGAAGAGAAAGGTGGACGACTCTTTGCAAGGCAGCAGAGAAATGCATATAAGTATTACCCAGGCATATATATATATGTATGTATGTCCTGTTTAAGCTAGGCAAGATTGCCATAACTATTATGATGCTAAGCCAGCCAGACTTGGAGCAGATGGTAGGAGGACTATTAACCAGAACTGGAACAATGAGGTTGATCATTTGTACTAGCTGCAAAGGAGGAACAGCTTTTCAAAATCTCTCCCATTGTCAGGTTCGACGGTGCCCCGACCGGCGACCTGTGTGTGTGTGTGTGTGTGTTTGTTCTCCCGCTCTGTTTTTGTCTCCGTTGTAGTTGTTACGCGGTTGCGTAGCAACGGGAGATGTCTGACCCGGAAGTTCCGCCACTCTGAGTGGTCCCACCTGCAACTGATTCCTCGCCAGCTGCTGCCAATCATCCACCATTGTGACAGAACTATTTAATGGTGTGGCTGAGTGACAGACAGCGCTGGAGTATTCCACCAAGCCGGGTAGTGACTCGAATTCAGCGAGTGTTAGACAAACGTTTGATAGCGGAGGGAGGCTAACCGCATCTGTTTGCCTTTTTTCCAGGCTACGAGTGAGACGGAGATACGAGAGGAGAGACGTCACTGTTTACGAAAGTCGTATGGACACACGAGGGGAGCACGGAAGGGACTTAGCACTATGGATTACTTTGGATTTGCTTCACTGTAAATAAAGACACTGTTCAATCTTAACGAGCGATCCGCGTCTGGGTTCTCTTACTCATCACTCCCGTAACAGAATACTCCAGCCACTTACATGGACCCAGCGGACGCCGCTCCGGTTCTGCGAGAACTCTCGATTCAAGGTGAGATGTTGGAACGCCATGAAAAAATGATGAAACATGTTGTTGAAGAACAAACTGTGTTACGGCAGCTGGTTGCTGAATTAAAAGGGATTTTGCTAACTCCCCCTGGGGCTGCAGCTGATGCTCCGTCGCCCGGGCCGTCTCTCAGTACAGCCGCGGCTTCTCCTCTGCCTCCTTCCCCTCCCACACTGCAGCGCGAGCACCCGCTGCCGGCCCCTGAGAAGTTTAGTGGGGATCTGGATAAGAGCCGCGGGTTCTTAACACAATGTTCGTTCATTTTTAGAGAACAGCCTCGGTCTTATTTCTCAGATGGAGCCAAGGTGGGGTTAATGGTGGAATCAATGACTGGACGCGCTTTACAATGGGCCCAGGCCGTGGTAAGCATGCAACCTGCTATCTCTTATGAAGATTTTTTGTGCAAATTTCGTTGTGTTTTTGACAAAGGCTCCAGCGCCGACAGCGCAGCACATCGCATGTTTTCCCTGAAACAAGGATGGAGGAGTGTAGCGGACTTCTCGATTGACTTCTGGATTTTGGCCGAGGAGACCGGCTGGCAAGAAAATGCACTACGAGGGGCTTTCATAAACGGCCTGAACGAAAATCTAAAACGTGAGTTGGCCTCAAGAGAACTGCCTAAGTCGCTCAGTGCTTTGGTGAATGTGTGCATTCAGTTGGATGAGCATAGGCGTGAGTTTGGACGGCGACCAGCGGGCGGCAGCAAAACCTCGGCAGGGCCCTCTCTCGAGTGGAGACGGGAGTGGGAGGAACAGCCGTTGGAGGAGGAGCAGCCCATGCAGATCGGTCGAGCCAGCTTTAGGTCTGTGGCCCGACGGAGAAGACCTCAGGGGGGTGAGTGTTTCACTTGCGGAAAGAGAGGACACTTTTCTGATAAATGCCCAGAGTCGGGAAAAGACGCTGCTCGTCAGTAGCCGTGGGCATACTGACGGGCGTTACCGCAAACATCTTGCCCCACCTCAGCTGTCCTGCCAAATTGATTTTCCAGTCCTGTATTCACCCATGTAGTGCTTTAATCGATTCGGGGGCCGAACAAAGTTTTATTGACGAAGCCCTGGCCCAGACGTTGGGCATACCTGTTGAACCCTTACCTGAGGTCCTCCAGGTGGCGGCGCTGAATGGTGCCCCCTTGGCCAGTATAACACATCGCACTACTGATTTGACTCTTTGTCTTTCCGGAAACCATGTTGAACAAATCAGCCTGTTTCTGTTCAAGGCTCCTCACACTCCGCTAGTTTTGGGCTACCCCTGGCTCGAACGCCATAACCCGCAGATCGATTGGGAGAACAGCAGGATAACTGGGTGGAGTCCTAAGTGTCATGAACAGTGTTTACGTTCTGCTACAGTTAGCCAGACGTCCACTAGCCCATCTTCACCTGACGCTCCTCCCGATTTGACTGCAGTTCCAGCTGAATATCACGACCTAGCCCAGGTGTTCAGTAAAGAAAAGGCCCAGTCTCTTCCCCCCATTGTCCGTACGATTGTGGGATAGACTTGCTACCCGGCGCTCCCTTGCCCACAAGCCGTCTATACAGTATTTCGAAATCAGAGCGAGAGGTAATGGAGGGCTACATCACCGACTCGCTGGCGGCCGGGATAATCCGGCAGTCCACCTCTCCTCTCGCGGCAGGTTTCTTCTTCGTTGAGAAGAAAGACAAAACGCTCCGCCCCTGCATTGACTTTCGAGGTCTTAACAAGATAACCATTAAGAACAAATACCCGCTTCCTTTACTCACCTCTGCTTTTGAACTCCTTCAGGGGGCTGCCATCTTTTCTAAACTGGACCTCCGCAGTGCTTATCATCTGGTGAGAATCCGCCAGGGGGATGAGTGGAAGACGGCGTTCAACACGCATCGTGGGCACTTTGAATATTTGGTGATGCCTTTCGGGCTCACGAATGCTCCGGCGGTCTTCCAAGCCATGATAAATGATGTTTTACGGGACTTCATTAATCATTGTGTTTTCGTTTATCTAGACGACATCCTTGTGTTTTCTCGGAACCCGGCTGACCATGTCAAGCACGTGAGAATGGTGTTGCAGCGCCTGTTGGAGAACCGGCTGTTTGTAAAGGCAGAGAAGTGTGAGTTTCACGTGCAGACAGTCTCCTTTTTGGGGTTCATCATCGAGGAGGGACGGCTGCGGGCAGATCCGGCCAAAGTGAGGGCAGTGGTGGAATGGCCTGAACCCAAGAACCGTAAGCAGCTGCAGAAGTTTCTGGGATTTGCCAACTTCTATCGACGGTTTATCCGCAATTTCAGTCAGGTCGCCCTGCCTCTCACCAACCTAACCTCTCCTAAGCAGCCATTCCAGTGGCCTCCCGGCGCTGAACGGGCTTTTGTGAGACTCAAGCACCTCTTTTCCTCAGCTCCGGTGTTGGTACAGGCAGACATCAGTCAACCTTTTTTTTTTTTTTTTTTTTTTTTTGTGGAGGTGGATGCTTCAGACGCAGGTGTGGGGGCAATACTATCCCAACGAGTGAATGCAAAATTACACCCATGTGCCTTTTTCTCACGTCGCTTATCTCCTGCAGAGTGCAATTACGACGTTGGAGACCGGGAGCTCCTCGCCATTAAGTTGGCGCTTGAAGAGTGGCGACATTGGCTCGAAGGCAGCGAGCATCCGGTGGTTATCTGGACAGACCACAAGAACTTGACCTACCTCCAAGCGGCCAAAAGACTGAATGCCCGGCAGGCCAGGTGGGCTCTGTTTTTTCACTCGGTTTAACTTGACCATCTCTTACAGACCTGGCTCCCGCAATCTTAAAGCAGATGCTTTATCGCGCCAATTTTCCCCGGATCTCGACCCAGACGAGAAGGAGAGACCCATTCTGCCATCCTCGTGCTTCGTGGGGGCTCTGACCTGGGACATAGAGCGGGTTATTAAGGCTGCCCAGCGGTCGGAACCTGATCCGGGCACTGGGCCCGATGGGAGGATGTTTGTTCCCACGGCGGTCCGAAGTAAGGTCCTTCACTGGGTCCATACGGCCAAGTTTGCCTGCCACCCGGGTAAAAACCGCACTATCGCCTTTCTGCAACGTTTGTTTTGGTGGCCGACTCTAGGGAAGGACGCTCGGAGTATGTGGCCGCTTGCCCCGTTTGTGCCCGAAACAAGGTCTCCTGTTCACCCCCTGCTGGCCTCCTTCGTCCATTGCCTGTGCCCAGCCGCCCGTGGTCTCATATTGCACTGGACTTTGTTACCGGTCTTCCCCCCTCCTCGGGTCACACAGTCATCTTGACCGTGATCGATCGCTTCTCAAAGGCTGTTCATTTCGTTGCTCTGCCGAAACTCCCTTCGGCCCTGGATACTGCCAAGATTCTCACGCAGCAGGTGTTCCGTCTCCATGGGGTTCCCCAAGATATCGTGTCCGATCGGGGTCCCCAATTCACGTCGCGAGTGTGGAAGGAGTTTTGTAAGGAACTGGGGGCCCAGGCCAGCTTGTCGTCCGGCTTCCACCCTCAAACCAACGGGCAAGCGGAACGGGCTAATCAAGAGCTCGAAGCGATGCTGCGTTGTGTGGTCTCTTCGAACCAGTCATCATGGAGCGATCAACTGGCGTGGGTCGAATATGCCCATAATGCTAGCACGTCGGCGGCTACTGGGGTTTCCCCGTTTGAGGCCTCCCTGGGGTATCAGCCCCCGCTTCTCTCTGTGTCGGAGGGGGAATTGTCGGTTCCTTCAGTCCAGCACCACCTGCGGCGCTGCCGGCGGGCATGGCGCGCCACCCGGACCGCCCTCTTGAGGACCGCTGAGCAGAACAAGAGACTTGCGGATCGCCGCCGTGCTCCTGCCCCTGCATACCAGGTCGGGCAACAGGTATGGCTGTCTGCGAAATATGTTCCTCTGAGGGTCAAGTCTAGGAAACTGGCTCCACGCTTTATCGGGCCCTTCCCCATCCTGGCCGTGTTGAATCCTGTGACTGTACGTTTGTCTCTTCCCCGTTCCATGAGAATTCACAATGTCTTTCATGTGTCCCAGGTGAGGCCTGTCCGGACCAGCCCTTTGTGCCCGCCCTCCGGGCCCCCGCCACCCGCCCGGATTATCGACGTAGAGGTGTTCCTGTGGGTAAGCGCTGACGTCTCTGGAGATGGCGTGCAGACCGATGGAGGGATACTCCAGAGAGAAACCCAGGCCTGAGCTGTCAATGTTGGATGCCCGGCGCCGCGGTAGGGGCTTTCAGTTTTTGGTGGACTGGGAGGGGTACGGTCCAGAAGAGCGTTCTTGGGTGCCGCGGTTCTCGATGCTGCCATGGTGAGAGACTTCCGCCGCAGGCACCCTGATAAGTTTGCTGGGTCGCCGGGAGGCTCCCATTAGAGGGGGGGTACTGTCAGGTTCGACGGTGCCCCGACCGGCGACCTGTGTGTGTTTGTTCTCCCGCTCTGTTTTTGTCTCCGTTGTAGTTGTTACGCGGTTGCGTAGCAACGGGAGATGTCCGACCCGGAAGTTCCGCCACTCTGAGTGGTCCCACCTGCAACTGATTCCTCGCCAGCTGCTGCCAATCATCCACCATTGTGACAGAACTATTTAATGGTGTGGCTGAGTGACAGACAGCGCTGGAGTATTCCACCAAGCCGGGTAGTGACTCGAATTCAGCGAGTGTTAGACAAACGTTTGATAGCGGAGGGAGGCTAACCGCATCTGTTTGCCTTTTTCCCAGGCTACGAGTGAGACGGAGATACGAGAGGAGAGACGTCACTGTTTACGAAAGTCGTATGGACACACGAGGGGAGCACGGAAGGGACTTAGCACTATGGATTACTTTGGATTTGCTTCACTGTAAATAAAGACACTGTTCAATCTTAACGAGCGATCCGCGTCTGGGTTCTCTTACTCATCACTCCCGTAACACCCATGCTGTCAAACCCAATAGCAGTATCATTATTATTATAATCTGTTATTAGTCTCAGAGGTTTGTAACATTTGGAAACTTCCATTAATGATCTCTGTGTTGACTTTGACTCTGAGAGTGAATTTTTACTGAATTTTTAGGCAAAAGATAAGTTCAGGAAAACCCTCCAAAGTTAAATTTGGCTTCAGAAAAGCTTTCAAGGGAACAGGTCGTGTATATAATATGTAACAGCATCACTGGTTTAATACCTGTCACCAACCACCACCATCCATGTCTCCTGAATAATAAGCATTCTAGCTTTTGGTGAAAACTCAAAAATTCAAATCTCTTTTTAATTTATTGAAGTTCATAAATAAGTGTGCCATTACAAGACTTGGCAAGATTAGGCGTGAAAAATATCCCCCGCTGAGTGGATGCGCGTCTTGTACAGCACAAGAGCGTGATTAAGTGTTTGCCTGAGTGTGCGTTTCTATGTGCATGTCTTTGTGTGTTGTTACTGCCTTCACACATGCGTGGGTGTGGAACAAATCCATGTAATCTGAGTGATTGACATCCTCCCCTCGGCTGAGAGTTGGTCACGGCGCTTGATGGAAATTAGACTTAAGAACCACCTCTTTTTTCCCACTTCTGCCCAATGTCTCTATGAGTCTTCCACACAGACTACATCTTTGGTCCTCCTATAGCAACAAATATTTGGTAGGGAACAGTATAATATAAAAATACATTTTGACCCTATTATTACTATAGCTGGGTATATACATGAGGCGATGGGATGTAGTTATACAAAGTGGACCCAGTGCCCTTATTAATCTAGCTTTCAGAACATGCCTTTCTCAGAGATGGCATCTTTTATTTGTCTGTCTGAAAAACTTAAAATATGATGTTTTAAGAGGTCCTAGAATGTAGCCACACCAGCAAACGGCTTAAATAGAGAAACAGTTGTACAAAACCTTTTAAGTTTGCATACACAATGTCTACTTTTCATTAGTTTGGGTGTTGGTAATTCTTGTAGTCATGTCATCAGTAAAATTGGTACTGGCAAGAAGTTACCACTAAAATAACAAACCAGTTGTTTCTTTTAACTTTGGGTTTCATTCAAATCTTTTATCAAGACAATGGCTGCATTTATCAAACAGAGTCAAACTCATACTGATATATCGACTCATATTTTTTTCTTTCAAATACACAAAACATAAACAAATTTGCCTAACATTTGGTATGTTTAGTTATTTAGGAAAAATAATCTTTAGTTGTGGCTTGACTCTTTCACACTCTGACTCTGGTCTGTTTAGCTGGTTGTTGTATTTGTTGTGTTTCAAACATGTGTTGCGGACAGGGAAATTGCAGAGCGCTCTCTGGTGGACAAACTATGCAACATGAAAACACATGACACGGCTGAAGAGTGTTTCTACCAACTCATCTTTACTTTATAAATGTTGATTTATTGGGTGTTGTCAATGCTGATACTGATATATTGGCAAATAGCTAATAATGGCCAGTATATATGCTATACATATATACTGCAACTAAACAGTTTGGGTTCAGATTACAAACTGTTCTTCTGGGGAAATTAAATAAATTTTCAATTTATTTCAATGTTTAATTTCATATGGTAGCTGGCATAGGCTCCAGTTCCTCTGCGACCCTGAACTGTATAAGCGAAAGTGGATGGATGGATGCATAGTGCCAATTTGTGACAACATCAGTGCTTTACATCACAAAGTAAAGACCGTACAATATCAAAACCCCAACAATCACGTGACCCCCTACGAGCAAGCACTTGGCAACAGGGAGAAAGAAAAACTCCTATTTAACAGGAAGAAAACTTCGGGGTCATTGAGGGGCCGCCATCTACTGTGACTGGTTCGGGGTGAGGGAATTATTAGCAGCTTAAATTTTTCGTTTTCTGTCTTCTGTGGATTAAATATCTACTTTATCGGCACATTGTGACAAAACCTCTGTAAAGTAACAAGCTGTTCAGTTTTTACCAGCCACTAGAATTTATAATGCCCATTATACTACATTACATTTATTTGGGAAACACTTATGTCTACAGCAACTTGAATGAATGAGCTTTTTGAATGCTTTTAGAGCACACTAAATATATTCATGTCAAATAAGGATAGGTACACATTTTACTTTTCAAAGGGATCACAAAAGAAGCTCTTTATTAGACAATATAGTGGAATGAAACCTAGCAGCCAAAAAACAAGCCAACCCTCATGCTGGGCAGGCCTTTACTGTGAAATGCAATAAATGATTGAGTGAAACCAGAAATGCTGATCAAATTTTTAAAGACTATAAAATAATGTGTGCTGCACAGAGTCATAAATTTGATTTGCATCAACTCTTGGTGCATGTTTAGCTGATTTCACAGTATTTGGGATAATTAGGCCTCACAGAGCTGGCACTCAGATTCACACAGAGGAATACTTTCCAAGCCAGAGGAGAGGAAAACAAACCTTGCACAGAAAACACTCTGCAGATGCTGTCCAAACTCAGCACAGATGCACAGAGCACACAGCGAGATTGACAGATACGCCGACAGAGGGGCAGATGAATGAACAGACAGACAGACAGAACCCCCCCCCCCCCCCCCCCAACAATAACACTATGCATATATGAACATGATTAGAAACTAACAGACACACACATACACATCGTGTCAGTTCTTTCTTTTCCGTCTCAACTCATTCTCCTTGAATACACGTGTCGTTCTCGTGCCACTGCTTAGAGCGGAGTTGTGTGCTGTTACTGCATGTGACAGCCACCATCATGTTTTATTTGTAGGATAAGAAACAATCCGGAGAGCCTTTTGAAAAAGTCATATTCAGAGTGGGTTTGATGTTTCATAACACACTCTAGTCCTCAGCACAATTGTTCTCTCGGTACTTCGTTTTCAAGGTAAGGCACAGTCTTGCACATCACATGTGAGTGTTTTTTCTCACCCTGAAGATGCACTTTGCCAATTTTTAGGAAGGGGTGGCCCTAAAATAATAAATAGACTATTTGAAGTGTAGAGAAAACATGGAATTGACAATGAAAAATTGCTGTTACTGTGATAAAATCATACACATCAAACAAAAACAGCAGAATAAAAATGTATTAATATGACAGTCAGTCTTCTTGTTTCCGGCCATCTTAGCGTCCTCATTCAGAAAAGGGAATCAGCTACATGTATAATCTTCTTTCATACATCTTGTTCACTGGAAGGAGGACTTTTAATTACAATGTTATACAAGAACTGCTATAAAGCTCAGCTGCTCCGTTATTCACAAGGGGTCCACAGCGGGTAGCTCCACATATTTGATTTGGCAGCTTTTTACACCAGATACCCTTCCTGAAGCAACCCCAAAGGGGCACGCTGTCCATAACAGGTTCCCAACAAATATTATTCACTTAAAAACAGAAGAGCACTCTCAAACACACCTGCTTATTCTCTCACATAAAAAAATAAAGGGCCCTACGCACAGTATTGTGCACAAAAGATTTCAATTTTACACTTGTGCTTGTGTAATTTGTTTTTTTGGGTAGCCATCACTGGCTTTCACGTCGGTTGTGATGTCACAAGCACTGGCCCATATGTGCATGTGGAGCAGATGAACGTGAAAACAGCTTTCTACAAACTCAACATGTCGATCAATTTGTACAGTGAAAGTCAAGCATCCAAAAGCAGAAGCCGCATCAACACTTTGGCAATATTTGCTGCAATATTCAAACCCACCCGACCTAAATACAGCCTTAATAAGCTGCGCACCTTCCAGGGGTTACATATCATAGCACATGTGTTGATTGATTGCCACCACAGGCTGATATTTAATTCTTGTCAGACCCCCAAAGAAGACTTAGAGCGCATACACACTCGTCTGTTTTCCCTCAAAGAATAAACTTGAACTATATAATTTTACCTGAAATAAGAGGGCTTCTACAACTCGGTTTTTTTTTTTTAAAGATTTCACCTGCTGCACTGAAAAGCACCTTTCAGATAAGCCCTCTGAGCCATGCAGTGTTTCCCTTCTTTTCTTTTTGCTGTACAATATCATTGTTGCAATATATTTTTCTCCTGAGATATTAATAGAATCGTTCTGCTCCCCACTGTTATATAGGTCCTTGTAATCCATCCGAATGGACAAACCACCAAAAGCTGAGTTATTGTACAAGGTTTTTATGGCAAACAGCAATATCCCACAGCCTAGTTTTAGACACAGGCTTAAATTCTGGGTATTTTAAGCTTTCAATAAAATGGCCAAGAAGAAAGTGTTAGTGTGTGCATATGCATATATGAGGGGGAGGGAGGGAAGGGGAGAGAGAGGGAGAGAGGGAGCGGGAGAAAGAGAGAGAGAGAGAGAGAAATAAGGGTTTGTGAAGATTTCCTGTGGATATCTCTGCAGGAGAATCTGATACAAGTCCTGTCAGTCATGATTCTTCCCCCACAAGGTGTGAAACAAGCATGAAAAAGTGCACACAGTACTGTGTAATCCTTTTTTGCACAGAGAGAGGATAAGAGAGTGAACAAGTTGGAAAACAACAAAACTATGATACATGTCAAACCTTCTTTGGCTGGTGCATTGTGATGTGTATTGTGTGTGTGTGCACGTGTTGCACATGTAATAACGTCCCTTTGAGTAGTTAAAAATGGATAGGCCATACATTTTCTGAGCGCGCCTACTCTGTAAACTATATCCAGCCTCATATTCACCCCACACTCACATTGTAGAATGCCTTAATGCCGGGGCGATCGTGGCTCAAGAGTTGGGAGTTCGCCTTGTAATCGGAAGGTTGCCGGTTCGAGCCCCGGCTTGGACAGTCTTGGTCGTTGTGTCCTTGGGCAAGACACTTCACCCGTTGCCTACTGGTGGTGGTCAGAGGGCCCGGTGGCGCCAGTGTCCGGCAGCCTCGCCTCTGTCAGTGCGCCCCAGGGTGGCTGTGGCTACATTGTAGCTTGCCATCACCAGTGTGTGAATGTGTGTGTGAATGGGTGGATGACAGGTTGTGTAAAGCGCTTTGGGGTCCTTAGGGACTAGAAAAGCGCTATACAAATACAGGCCATTTACCATTTAAACACGTGCCTTTTTCAAGGCTAGGATGGGAGACAGAGGAAGAGTAAGGGGAGCCGGAAAGTAACGACAACGGCGGCATTGAGAAAAGAAGGTGAATGACAGCTATTCAGCATTCCCGGGTGACTCCTTGAAATTCTCATTCCAGTCCCCTTTGCTAAAAATACCTGATCCCGCTTCTTGTCCGTGCTCATCTCTCGATGCAGGAGGTGAAATCTCTAGAGAACCGTAAGCAGGCAAGTGTGTTTACTGTTTCAGGAGTGGGGAGTTGGAGCACAGGAAAGTCCAAATCTGTCTGTCAACATTTCTATTCTTTAGCTGCCTGCAGGTTACCATGACTACACCTACCGTGCGAGGTAGCAGCAGCTCAGCAGGCTCCGTCAGGACAGAGAATACAGTAAAGATACGTACTGTAATGACATCAGGATCCTGGTGGATATATTGACAGTGAGCAGCAATCAAAGCTGGCTCTGCTTGGAGGAGGGTCAAAACAAAATTCTGACTCCTGACAAACTGAAAAGTCCTCCGCTTGTTTGTGCAGCGTTTCGAACATCTTGGAATCTGTGAAAAAAGCTCCACTGTATGTAAAGATGTGGCTATTTGTTCGTAGCACTCTGGTGAGCTGATGTGGAACGATGACGTTGGCTGAACTGATTACTTTTGCTCTGCATTGCGGAAGTCGGTGTGAGGCGGGGGATATCGAGGGGTGAGAAGTACAGTAAAAAGATGGATTGGAAGATTTGGGGCAGAATAAGTGGAGGAATGAGTAAGGGCAATGAGAACATAAAAGAGTTAGGGCCCACCCCCTCCGCCACCTCAGCTTCTCTGCAGCTCTAATATCGTGCCCTCTCCAGAGACAAGCCCTTAATTACCATTACAAGCCTGAGAGCTTTTAACAGAGGAGAATCCTGCGTCTTTCCCTCTCTGTTGCTCCTTCTCCTCGTTTGTTCTGTGGCCCCCGACGATCCATCAGGGAAATGTAAGCCTTTAATTACCGGTAAAAATTACGGCCTTTGTGAACAGGTAGTTGGTGCCCTCGCTTTCATCTCCCCTTTCATCTGCTAAGCGTCCCTTTTTGATGACATAATAGGTGCTTTGTCCGAGGAAGGGAAACACAGAGGCTCATTATACCACAAGAGGCACTGTGGGGGATTATATGATTATGTGATAGCGAACTTAATAAATGTTCTTTTATCAGTGTGGCAACAAGTGCTCATGCCCCAACTTTTTCTCAAAAATCAGCTTTTTCAACGTTCTGATCATCCAGTATGAAACTGTCCACCGTGGGAACAGAAATAAAATTTCACAAAACACGGCGACTCACCCACGTTTCAAACCTTTGGTCTTCTAACCTTTCTGCACACTCGATTTTGAATTGCTTTCTCACAAAGTGCCTTCATTACCCATGTCTTATTATTTCTTACGGCCCCACATCTCCCCTTTCCATTTTACACCAGAGGGTTTTTGGAATCACTTTTCCTACTAATCTGAGTTCATGTAAAATCTCCTTTTATAGTCAAAAAGAGACAAAAAATAAATGCAATTTTCATTCAGTGTCAGTGGGTGTCATAAACTGCCTTCTAGGAACCTCGAGAAAGCTTTTTTTCCCACTTTGCCGTTTATTTTAAAAAAAAAAATTGAAGGTGTTGGGACGACAATAATGTAAAGAAACAAAAGGAAGAAAGGAGCAGGGAGGAAAATGATAGAAGAACTTTGCAGCTAATGGATAAGCACAGAGATACAAAGTCAAATATAGAGGGATCTGTAATTGGCTCCTATCCAGGGAACTGGATGCCAATTAAATGGTGAGATTTGAACACTTGACGAAGAACATCACTTTAACGAATGGCCCAACAGGGGCCTGGCTGCAGGCACTGACCCACTGACCGGAATACCAACCGGAGTCTGACTAACTCAATTAAAACCGGAGCTCAGTATCTAAGGTTAGGTCACACCAGCACAGACCATCACTGTTAACCAACCGTATCCCAAGTGACTTTATCAAATCCTATTCAAACATTTGTGTCATCCAACTTATGTCAACAGAAAAGCCCTCTATTCCCTTACTGACATCCATATATCCAGCCTAAAATACAAAGCACTGCCTCAAGAAAGTTTAGAATGTATAAAAATGTATTTTAAACAGACTAAAGAAAGCTTAATTTTTATATGATCACATTTTTTAAAATATGTTTAAAGTTAAAGGCTGTCTGGGCTTTGAGAAAGCTCAATAAGAATCATTGAAGGCGTGTGAAATGATTGCAAAATATGATTATTCTACTCTTATACAAACCAGCTATAAGAGCTCTGTTTGGAATTAATGAGAGCTGTAAGAAATAATCTGTAACACAGTAGGTGTCATACAGTAGTTTAAAGTTAAGACAAGTGTGTGTGTGTGTGGAGGGGGCGGGGGGATAAAACTCTGTGTGCGTGGGAAGGGTAGTAAACCTGCTGAGGTATTAATGAGACAGGAAAGGCACGTGTTAATGAGTTAAAACAAGAAAAAACTAAATATGGATAAACTGCAGAAAAAAGAACGATTCTGCAACAGTGTAAAGTTTTATTTTAACAGAAATGATCAAACAAATTGAGGCCTAAATTTAAATTTAAGGTTTGCTGTGCTGAGTCCTGATTGCTTTTAGGGATTTTGAAGAGACAAGAGGAACACCAAAGTCGGGGAATAGATGCAATGTTAAGTGCCTCTTCACCAAAGTCCACAGTAATGCAGCAGTGGATTTTTCAGTGGGTAGCAGGACATATACAGAAAAGGTCACTGAGTTAGAAATAACTCTATTAGGACTCTCAGGCTATTCAGCAAACCAAGAAAGTACACCGTTATAGCATATTTTCAAGACGCACACATCCTAAAACAAAAGCAGGGTAGAGAAGAAAGTGACTGTAATGGCTGAAACATTGTTCAGAGTCCAAGACAAATTATTTTTAGCAGTTGCAGATATGCAACTTTGTGCTGACCCCATGGTAAGGAGAGTTCACTCTTTTCTGCAGATGCAATCATATGACCAGGTGCAAATGATTTTCAGTATAGCGTTGTGAACTCAAACAAAAGCATGCAGATTATACACCTGCAAAAAGAAATATAACACATTTCCAAAACCTGAAACAGGCCATAAACATAAAAGTACTTTCACTGATCCACTCTGAAAATACCCACTTTATTTTTGGTCACTTTTTATTCACACAAATGTCATGAAATCAACATTCATAGCAAGAATAACAGATGAAAGACCCGGAGGTATTTATGCATTCTCCAAATTTCCATTTTAAATTTTTGTTTTAATTATAGCTGAACACAGTAAAACAGAATAATGTAATGATCCCCAAGAACATCTGCTGCTATATCAGATAAGCTGAAGCTAGTTAGGAAATCAAAGCTTTGTAATGTTGCTATAGAAAAAAAAGGGTTTGTTGCCTTGACACAAAAAGAGGTTAATACTATTTCTTTTATTTCATTTCTAGAGATCCCACATGTCCACTTCATGAAGAGATAAACCTTCTGTATGTCATTCTTTTGTAGTCTTTCTCTGAGTTTTCTTCTAAAGCTTTCACTCATCTTCTCAGCATCACCAAAATCCCATTTTTCCTTTACCTTCCCTCTTTTTATGCACCCGTCAAAGCACATCCACACACATCCAGAAATATACATTCACGCACACACACACACTCCTTCCTATAACAAAGCGGTGCCCTCCTCTCGTCACTTCCACAGCTCTGCCTCTTATCACACCTCTAGCACTCCATACTCTTTCTCACCCTCTCATTTTGTAGCCTAACCCTGAAATCTCAACATACCACTTGAGTCAAAACCACCTCACAGACTTCACTACCCCTCCTCACTTTCTTTGTTTTTTCCCCACCTCACGCTTCTTTCGATTGTCCACTCTTTCTCTGTTTTTCAATTTATGACTCATCATCCAGTTCTTCACACCAACCCTCCCCTGCCTCGCCAAGACCATGTCCGGTAAATTTTGGGCTTTTGAGTAGGAGCGCAGATTGAGCTTCGGCCGCAGGAGGCCTATGTGTTGAGAAATCTAAATCAAGGCTGACAAATGACTTGTGCCATGTGGGCTGGAGACACTGGGACAGGGGCACTGGGGAAAACAGAAATGTTTACACACTAACACAGGCTGATGGTGTCCCATGGTACTTGGCAAGCACTGGGATAATTTCACTCTTGCAAAATACCTGAGGGATCTGTGCCGAGCTGCTTCTTAGGATGACTTTCAGCCAATCAGAATCGCAATGAGGGAGCGCGCTAGGACGTTAATTACTGCAATGATTTCCTGTGAGAGGCAGGATGGGTTTGATTTGTGTGTGTATTTGCATGTGTGTGTGTGTGTGTCTACCTACAAGAATACACATGCTCCATCACGCGATGGGGTGAGCACAGCATCAATCAGTGCCTCCTTTTCTCTAAAAGAGATTAAATGACTTGCACTGCATAAATCCTTATCTCGATGGCTCATCAGTCATTCTTATTCAGTTTCTGTCAATTTGACCATAACCTTTAACTGTAACAATGTCACTTCTTAACTGTCAGAAATCTAACAGATTATTCTCTCGACGATCCAAACTACAAGTCCTTGCCAGGACTTTGTTTGGAAGGCAACTAAACACATTGCATGATATCCTATTTTCACTTTTTAGGTCCTTGGGGATCAATACTTTTGAAGAATGCAACTGGGATCTGGTTTCTATAGTAACTGCAAAGTGCACTTTGCTTATCCACAATCTGGGGGAAAAAAGTCTTTCAATTATCACCAAAAAATGAACATTGTTTGCTTGCATGAGTGCTCATCCGCATGCAAATAAATGTGTGTAAATTAGGTCAACTGGTTAAGCAAACTAAACAGCATATTGCATGTGTTCATGCTCTGCATGTGCTTGGAGCAACTGTTTATTTCATAAAGATACAAATTTACAATGCATAAAATAGATAGATTAGATTAACATCGTGTCCTATATTTCTAAAATCTGGCTTAAAGTAGGGCTGTTAATCAGAAATTACCTACGTTCTGGTTATATTTTCATTAAATACATTACACCACAGTTAGCAAGTGCAATTCATGCTCACATCAACAAAATCTTTATTTAAAAAGTACCTTTCTTTCTATTAATCTAATAGTGATACTCATCTGTTTCCTGACTATGTGAATATGATGTTTTAACTCTAAAACAGACATGTTATATGATCTAAATATTTGCTAACTACATATGGATTTTAGTTGTCATGAAGATGCTCAGCACAAAGGTCAAGCAGCCGACCTAACAATAATGAGAATGAAGTGCCACAGCCCAATGAAATACACTAAATATAATATAGTTAAGCTTTTTAATTGTTTTTATGTGCAATGACTCTAGTTAACGGATTGGAGTCGTTAAAGCTGGGAAGCTGTCATCATTTTTACTGTATGCTGTCAAACAAAAAAGTCATTTGTTTTGTATTCAACACCCAAATAAATGCTTTTCCAAAGAAAAATTCAACACATAGTTTGTATATCACAAAGTTTTTGCTACCAGCATCCATTTTTCTCCAAACAGGCAGCCAGTCATAAACAAACACATGAACAGCAGATCAAAAAAAATGGCGATTTTTGTTGCCAAACAGCAAATCGAGCAAACAGAGTTGTTTTTGTTCTGGGATCATGTGGCAACAAATCAACTGTTACTTACTGCGTGTGTGTAATTTGCAGCTCAGGTGCTTTTGATACCTTTGTCCTGATATCGGTGGCTAATGCTAACCATTTATTTGACAAATTAACTTTACACGCAACTATTTTAAACAGCATATATGATTAAAACATCCAATACATTGTTCAATTACTGGATATTTTTTAAGCTTTTCCCCAAATATATTTGTTTTTTTTAAATTGTGAATAGAGCATTTTAAATGAGGCCGTGAGCTTTACTGTTAATAAAAACTCATGGCTTGGTTTATTCAGAAAAGGTCCAGAGTGATTGGAAACACAATCTGTTTACCAGTATTCAAACAATATCATGTTGTTGTTTTTTTTCAACATTAACCCAAATGTCATAACCTGTCGTCTCTGAATGCTGCTAAACCAAATAATGTCACAACTTGGAAAAGTATTTAGTAATAAGGTAAATACACTTACAATACAAGTGTATGTAATATAATTTATATAATATGAAGTAATTAATAGTGGTAAAGTAAGCTACAATAGAACTGAATAATATATATATTTTTATCAGTTAGGGAAATATTGTTAAGAGGTAGACATATACTTCAACCTTTTTATTGAGATGGAAATTTGTATTTCATATTTTTAAGAAATAATAATATAGAGCCGAGCAAGAATAATTAAGCACATAATTAACTTTTTTGTGTAACACTATTTATAATATAGAAATCTGAATGATAGTTTTGGAGAATTTGCACTGTGTGATTTGCTTCAAATTGCTAAAGGAAGTTTTTTTTAATTTTAAGTTATTTAACTTTAATTACCTACATTTATAAAGTAAGTACTCGCTGATTTATAAGGCAAAGTTTCTTTGATTCCAAATGAGTCACCCCAGAAGTTTAGCAACAACCACTGCAATGCAGATCTGCGTGATGGATGACCTGTTGTACCTTCGTTATTCATGAATGCACACAGTTTTGTTTGTAGTACTGTGGGGAAAAAAAGTAAAAGAAAATGTAAGAGGAATTAAGGCGGAGCTGGGAATGGGACATCGAAAGTCAAAAGGATGTTTAAAAAGAAAGCACAGGACGTAAAGTTTGTGTATGATGCTGGTCTGCAAAATGCATGGTCGACCCAGTTATTCACATGAAATAATATGAATAATAAATAAGACACTGGGAACAGGTTAATTTCTGGATGCTACTCTTAGCAGACACTCTAGTCTGCAGTGTCGTTTCAGTGAAACAGTGTTTTACAGAAAATATGGTTAATGTGTCTTTTCTTCTGTTAATATAAAGACTGCTGAAGTCCACTGATTAAAGATCTATACATCTTTAATTGTAATCCTTAATGTGGATGTATGAACCTTTATATTCAGTCCAAATCAGGAGGTGAGTCCTAAAAGATGGCTTGCACCATAGTTAGATCAAATGTTTGTAACCACTTCTGGCTTGTGTCCAATGCATGAGCTCTTATCACTCAAACAATGTCATTACCCCTGTTAGGAAAATGTTAGAAATCTGTGGGTGCTGCACATTCATGAAGGCCTAGAACATGCACAAGGAAAAAAAACAAAAGAAGAAGAAAAGACAATGAAATGCTGCGGCATGTTTCCTATTTTTAGGAAAGGTTAGAACTGAGGCTAAACAATTGTAAGGCTGTGTAGGTTTGATGCCATATCTGTCGCTTTCACAATTCATTAAGTTTTTTGTTTTATTATCAGAACTGACTGCACCGATGGTCAAAATGATTAAACTCTCGATGGAAAAAACAACAAAAAAAAAGAAACACAAAAAAAAAAAAAAACAATTTGCCCTTAATAGTTTTGAGTGGGCCAGTCGTTCAATGTTGTCATTATTTCCAACAAACCATCTGCTGCTTGCTCACACCCACAGCAAATGTAAATCTGAGTGAAAGATTCAAGACGGAGGCCCACTAAAAAGCTGCTCGCTAAACTTCGTAATTATTAGAAGACGCTGCACTTTCAAATCCATCACGCAAATGACAACTGGAGGCGTTTTAGCGTTTGAAACTTCAGACAATATCATAGATCAAAGAGTCTACCATCATTGAAAATAGAAACTGTCACAATACGGATGTGCGCAGGCAAGAGTAGGACCCAAACGCAAACTCAGAGTCAAAAGGTAAACTCAAAAAACACAGCTTTATTGCTGGCGTGAAGTGGGACACGAAAAACAATACAAAATAAACTAAACTGGGAAAACTAAAGCACAAGGAGCCACAGGGGAAAAAAATTCACACAGCTATGAGGGAGGACACAACACTGACAAAGAGAAACATGGGGCTTAAATACACTGAGGGATAACGAGGGGGAATGAGCCACAGGAGGAGAGCACAGCTGAGAGTAATTAAGCAGGACGAGGCAAGGGAAGCAAAACTAGAAACATTAACATAGAACAGACTGTGAAAGTAAAACAGGAAACACACTGAACTCAAGACATGTGAACTTAACAGACTGGGGGAGACAGAACATAGGGACCTGAAACATGGAACAGTAGATCAACATGAACATAACAATGCCACAGGGGAAGCGTAAAACAAAATGCAGGAACACAGGACCTCTTTCAAAATAAAATGGGAAACATAAAGAAATGCAAACATGACAACATAAGAAATGCAGACATGAAGCACAAGGGAGACTTAACGGGGTTGGATACACAAGGGGAATCTAATAAGCAAATGAACATAGGAGACATAATGAGCTTAAACATACTATAAACATCAAAATGAACTAAAACTCAAAACACTGGGCCATAAGACCCAGGACCGTGACAGAGCCCCCCCTTCAAGGGCGGATTCCAGACGCCCAAAAACCTCGAAAAACAAAACAAAAACCCACCCAGGGCGGGTGGCGGGGGTCCAGGATGGAGGGCCAGAAACAAGGCCAAAAAAAACAAAATGTCCATCAAAATCACAGGAGCGCAGGGAACAGTTCATGACTCCTCAGGGGCCGACCCGGAGGTCGAGAGCACCACAGGTCACAGTGCAACAGTTCAGGCGGCCGACCCCGATGGCAACGACGTCCAGCTGACGGCCCGGAAAGCGGCCGGCGATTCCAAGGGGCAAAACGTGGCTTGGGCGGCGGCAACACAGCCGCAGGACCAGGCGAGGCCGACACAGACGCAGAGGCCGGACCAGACGAAGCAGGAGCTGATGCTGAGGCCGCACCAGGCGAAGCAGAAGCAGAAGGTGGCTGGACGGGCTCCTCGGGCCCGCCAGCAGACATGGCGTGAGGCCGGACGGGCGGCTCGGGCCCTCCAGCTGACGAGGCGTGAGGCCGGACGGGCTCCTCGGGCCCTCCAGCTGACGAGGCGTGAGGCCGGACGGGCTCCTCGGGCCCTCCAGCTGACGAGGCGTGAGGCTGGTGCGGTTCTCCTGAACCCCCAGCTGACGAGGCGTGAGGCTGGTGCGGTTCTCCTGAACCCCCAGCTGACGAGGCGTGAGGCTGGACGGGCTCCTCGGGCCCTCCAGTCGACGAGGCGTGAGCAGTAGGTGCAGAGACCACCAGCTGAACATAAGGCTGAGCAGGTGATGGACCAAACGACTGAGCTGCACAGTGGGCTAAGGGCTGAGCTAACGGAAGCACAGGAAAGTGTACTACGGACTGGGCCGCTAACAGTGCTAGTGACCGAGCTAATGACTGAAAGGCATGCAGTAGTGATGGCGGTGTGGGTTGTAGACTGAATTCTCCTGAGCCCTCAGTAGAAACAGGGACGGGTGCAGGCACATGCCGGACACTAGCCACTCCCACCCGAGGAGTAGGTACGGGTGCGGAGACGGGCTGTATCCTGGCTGACCTCACCCTGGGGACCGGCATGGGTGACAAAACTGAAGCCTGACCTGGAGACAAAACTGAAGCCTGACCACATGACTGAGCAACAGACTGAACTATGGAAAAAAATGAGGTTGTAGTGATTGTGGTAGTTGTTGCTGACATATCTCCGAGCCTACAGAACACAAGGACAGGGGCTGGATAGGCTCACCTGAGCCTTCAGCGGACACAGGAATGGGTGCAGGCACCCACCGGACACGAGCCACTCCCACCCGAGGAGTAGGTACGGGTGCGGAGGTAGGCTGTGTCCTGGCTGGCCTCACCCTGGGAGCCGGGACAGGTGGTGGAGAGAGGAGCTCAGGAGTGGTCACAGGAGTAGGTAGGTTTGCAAAGGCAGTCTCAGAATAAGCTGACTGGTGAGCAGCAAAGTCCAGGGGTGAAGCCACACCCAAAACAGTCACTTGAGGTGCAGGTTGAACTTGGTCTGACTCTAGAACATGGTGAGTGTGTTTGAACATGGCTGGCTGTGGAACACAAAATTCAACCTGATCCATTAGCTCAGTGGCATCAAGTCCAAGTCTTCTAGCCAGTTTAACTAAGGTAGGAGGCACTCTGTTACTATTTACACCTCCCAGCTGAGGCACAGAAAAGATAACTGCCTGAGATACTGGCAGAGCATCACATAAAGTCTCAGGTACAGGATCGGAATCATGAAGGTTCGGAGGAGCTGGTTGAAAAACTAAAGTGTTCATAGGAGCAGCATGACTAACCGTGGATGAAATGGCAGAAGGATTGGAATCAGAATGTGGCAAACAGTCACTTTTACTCACGAAAGGGGTCTGCTCAGCTGCTGTGGAGCGATGGCGGCGCGAATGCCGCTTTCTCCTGGAAGAGGGAGGAGACGAGTCGGCCCGCAAATCCCCAAGCGGACTCGGCTGAAAATCCTCCGGCTCTTCACACAGGAGTGGCTGCTCAGGGCGGACACGCACAGTAGAAACAAGGAAGTCCTGGATTAAAGGGTGGAGCATGCCAAATAACCAGGGGAGTCCAGAGATCATCCGTTGTAAGCGGAGAGCTAGCTCCTCCTGGTATTCCTTAAACGGCAACGCAAACCACTCCTGGCAGAGAAATTCTACCGTGTAGATCATGTCCTCCTGGAGCTCAGCGGAGGGATCGTGAGCTGCTGGGTCCATTGTCTGGTTGCGTCCTTCTGTCACAATACGGATGTGCGCAGGCAAGAGTAGGACCCAAACGCAAACTCACAGAGTCAAAAGGTAAACTCAAAAAACACAGCTTTATTGCTGGCGTGAAGTGGGACACGAAAAACAATACAAAATAAACTAAACTGGGAAAACTAAAGCACAAGGAGCCACAGGGAAAAATCACACAGCTATGAGGGAGGACACAACACTGACAAAGAGAAACATGGGGCTTAAATACACTGAGGGATAACGAGGGGGAATGAGCCACAGGAGGAGAGCACAGCTGAGAGTAATTAAGCAGGACGAGGCAAGGGAAGCAAAACTAGAAACATTAACATAGAACAGACTGTGAAAGTAAAACAGGAAACACACTGAACTCAAGACATGTGAACTTAACAGACTGGGGGAGACAGAACATAGGGACCTGAAACATGGAACAGAAAGGCACAGTAGATCAACATGAACATAACAATGCCACAGGGGAAGCGTAAAACAAAATGCAGGAACACAGGACCTCTTTCAAAATAAAATGGGAAACATAAAGAAATGCAAACATGACAACATAAGAAATGCAGACATGAAGCACAAGGGAGACTTAACGGGGTTGGATACACAAGGGGAATCTAATAAGCAAATGAACATAGGAGACATAATGAGCTTAAACATACTATAAACATCAAAATGAACTAAAACTCAAAACACTGGGCCATAAGACCCAGGACCGTGACAGAAACAGGTGAAAAGTACCATGAAGCAGGATCTTCACTCGATTTAAAAAAAAAAGAGAAATGGTTAGAGGCACTTCTTGTGTGCAATAAGGAGAGCATAAAACCTCTGCTTATGTTTGTGTTTTTGTGATTCGCGCTCCGGGCAGTGCAGGGCCATCTGCATTGAAATGCCAGTGGCTTTAAAAAGAAAGAAAATCAATAAAATTACATAAAGTTCAGTGGAACTTTAATATCAGCCGCCCAGTGTAGCTGTGGTGCAGGGAATGTCACTTACATTTCTTTCAATGCAGAAGATGCAAATCAGTTCCTAGCATGCGGTTTCAAACACAGGCTTGCAGAGAGAAGGATCTTATAACGCACGCCACAAAACATGCATGCAGCAAACGTGGAAATCCTGACACAAGAAAGAAGCAGCCTTTCACACATATTCAGTCTGTTTTGCTGCTTTCCTCTCCACCAGTCCTATGTTTCCTTCCTCTTTCCCATCCTATGAACTGCAGGGATTTACTTGGTATGGAATCTTGCCGCAGTGCTCTCTCAGAATGCTAATATGCTCAGCTGATGTGGGTCAGGACTTAATCCTGTAGAAGTGATTATCACTGCACGACTGGAACTTCTCTATCATTACCAACTTGGTACTTTTCAGTCATGTCATTATCATTCCCAGAAAGACAAACACATCACTTTGGCAAAACTGGAACAATTAAAAGGAAAATTATACGTTGTAGAGCTGCACCCAGCAAGATTACTTTTTAAATCTGTGTGTATTCATTATCATAGTGTATGTAAAACAACTTTTGTGTCCCAGTTTAAGAATCATTTTAAGCTTTCTTTTAATACTGTATCTGATTAGTCTGGGACACGACCACTTATTTATGTGAATATTTTTTAAAGAGGAAAACAAAGCCAGCTAGTCCAGCCAGTCCCAGTTGGATTCCTTCTTCTGCAAAAACGCCCAGAAAGTAGAAGCCAAGATGCAATTTGAGAAGAACTGGCCCTCACCTGCATCAGGATGATGTAAGGGGGACCTGAGACCCTACCATTCTAGTTTATTTATAACGCACTTTTAAAAACAACAACAGGGCTGACCAAAGTGCTGTAGAATAACACTGAATATGAAAGACACACACAGGCCAGAAGGCAAATGACATAGAAACACAAAAGTAAAAAGTAATTTGAGATCACAGACAACATCTTGTCATGAAATGTCTAATCTTGCCTTCCTCTTCTTGAGCGTAACCAGTGGTTTGCACCATGTTGTAAACACTGTGTTTTAATCCATGAAGCTGTGTCTTGACTTTTAGACTTTGACAGTGATGCAGCAGCCTCCTCAACAGTGTTCCTAACTTGAATGGATTTTTCTTAACCAAGGAAGGAATTCTGTAATATAGCTTTCTTCTTTGCTTGTTCAGGTATCTTTGGTGTTACTGAGCTGGTGAGTGCATTAAAAAATGTACTGGATTGTAGATTTGGTCACTGCTACAGTTTCTGCAGTCTCTTTGATTGGTTTATTTCTATTTTATTGATGTATTTTTTGCCTAATGATGGCACTCATCATTTGCACTGACATCTCTTTGGACCTCATATTGAGAGCTCCAAATGGAAGTTTAGTAGTTGGAATCAGCTCCACATCTTTCAATAAGCTTAATTTGTCATGGACTAATGAGGGAACAGGAACTACTTTTCAGTCAACTTCCAATTACTTCTCAGTCTCTGAAAATGGGGGACTGGGTATGAAAAATGGCTTTAATTCTTCAACAGTTAATCCGGTACTTCTGTTAAATCCCTTGAATTAAAGCTCAAAGTCTGTACCTCAATCACACATTTACTGTTTGATTTAAGATCCACTGTGGTGGTGGTGTACAGGGGTAAAATCACAAATTTTGTAAATTCTGTCACTGTCCAAAAATCTACCTGGTAGGATTGGAAATATATTATGGTTTTACCTATACATTTAGAGCCTGAATTGTTCACTATCAGGTAAAAAATATATGTGGGATGAACTTCAGAAAAGACCTCCCACATATAGAAAAGGGTGAATGTAAATCTACAATACAATTCTGCAATCATGCACGGCAGTTTTGTTTGTTCACCAGTGCGTGTGCATGCTGCTCATTCACACAGGTGAAAAGCCAAGCTACCTGCAGAGCATGGGGAATTTAAGTAATGGAAAAGTTATATGTTTCCCAAACAGAGTTAAAGCCAAAAGGGAATACTGTTGTTCTGCTGGAAATAACATTAGTGCATGCTTGAGCAACCACATTCACAAAGAAACAGGGAGCCTGATTGAGGTAAAGACACCATTTGATAGCACTGTGTGGATGCAGTGCTCATATATATTGAAATTCAGCTTTTTCGCTGCTATTTCTAACCAGCTGCTGAATATTAACTATAATCGCAAAAAGATGTGTGCCAAAAGTCAAAAACCTATGCTTCTTACCAAAGTACTTTTAATATTATTTACTCACTCCTTGAGAAAATTATATAAAAAGAGGGGTGAAAAACAAAGGACTAACTATGAGTTACAAATAATGAGCATTTCCAAACATTTGTTTCAGATTACAGTCGATTCTATTGATTTCAGTGTGGGGGAAAAATCAATTCACAAATTTCCTTTAAGAACAGGACTCACAAAAGAAAAAGATAAACTAAAGAGTGATGGCACCAGAGATAGAAAACAGATACAGGAGTTCAAAACCAGTGAGGGGTAAAGAAAGTGATGAGGAGGAACACCGCAAAACAGTGAAAGTGACAGATTACTTGGGAAACATGGCCTGATCAGGTGGGCCTGTTCTACTAAAGGGAACAAGAGATGAGGCCAGAGAAGTCCTTGTACGCTTGGCTACACTTGCACGTACATAAAGGTGACTAATTTTCTCATTTTACAGTTGAGGACAAAATGTTGTAATGGCCTATTTTGGCTGAATCAGTGATGGAATCCACTTTAGCTGCACATTACGTTCCACTCGATCCACATCTGTTCTCAGTCTGCCTTATTCTTAAAGGTCACACAGGAAACTGCCAACACATAAAAGGTCATGTTATCTCTAATAGGGCAGCGCAAGCGATTAGAAAAGCCACTGAGTGGAGAAGAAATTAAGTAAGAAGAGGTCAAAAAGGTTATTAGCAGGTAGCAAACCAGCAGTGCAAAGTTGTTAGCTTTACAATAACTGCCAGCCACACATTATATAGAAAAAAAAGCTGAAGCTATGTAATGACACAGTAAATAGGTGGATAAATAACAGAATCCACAGTTCAGACAGACAACAAAAATCTAGTAGGACTATAACAAGCTGTTATAGTGTTAAAACAAGCTGTTTCTACAATAAACAATAGGATCTAATGCTGGCAGCATGGGATAGAATAACTCTATAAGAAATTAAAGAACACATGTCTTGACTATTAAAAAAGTTTAAAGTAAAACAAAACAAAATAAAACAACTTGACGCTATAATAAATAATGAAAAATTGCAGGTCAGGAAACTTATATTATGTTCATTGTCAGGCCTGGTTATTACGCAACTAAGACTAGTACACTGTTGTTCTTGGTGTTTTGTCAGATTTATAACATACTAAATGCTAATTGGAAGAATTTTTGCCAAGGTTTCCAACAAACCCTAAAACTGCCCCTGGAAATGAGCACACAATGTCCCTAGTTTTTCCTCCTGGACACCTGTCTTTATCTTTGTAGGAGTTGCTTTCAGTCAATTGCTAGTTACTGGCCTTGTTCTGTTCAATAAGTTAGCACTAGCTGCTTTACAGCTGTTAAAAAGGGGGTTTAAAAAATTAAGTCCCATTCATCCTGCGATGTTGTAATTTTCTTTTTCATATGCTTAACACAATAACAAAATTCGACAACTTTTCTCATGTGCAGAAGTGCGTTACACTGCAAAAGACACATGCTAATGATTGTTTCGTTTTGTTCCATTCGGTTCTTTGGCCTAATAAATCAAGCTAGCTGTCACTGAAGAGGATAACAATGCTAACAACAAAAAAGAGAGTGAGTAAAAAAGTGTGATATCTTTAATGATGTGCTATATACAGTATGCAACAGTAAACAGGCACCCCCACAAATACATAAAACAGTTGCAGCTGCATGCTAACTGCCTAGTAACGCAAGAAGAATTTTTCCTTTTGTTTCAAAGGGGGCAATTATTACCATAGAGGGTGGTTATTAGGGAAAGTAAAGCTACTACTTAGCATGCCTATTCTTCCATTGTTTAATACTAATAACACTTTTCAGAGGTTGAAGGGAGCAGTTAAGGCAGGAAGAAGAGAATCAGGGAGGAGGAAAGTGCAGAAAAGAAGGCAAGAGCAGGCTAAAATAGTTAAAGGAAATGAGGCTCGGTCTCATCCCATGAATGGATAAATTACAGTTAAAAAAAGATTTGTCAGTTTTTTTATTTAAAATTTACAAACTTCAATTTCATATTAGACACTTCCCTGAACAGCAGCAAGAATAGCCTCAGTAAATTTTAGCTGACTGTACTCTGCCCTAATTTTCCCCCACCTCAGACTAGCACCGGCTAGCACCCGTTAATGCCAATTTTACAGAATAAAACAAGCCAATTACAATCAGTCTGACAGTGTTTATGGTAATGGAAAAAAATCGAAGATAATTATCTGACTATGTGTTTATTCATAAAATTATGCAAACCACTTTTATAACGCATTCGTTCTGACGCTCTGTAATATATTTTGAGCTGCATGTGTGACTGTGGAGAGAAAAAGAGAAAGGGACACCCGAAAGACAGAGACAGAGAAAGTCCATTAACACACTTGTAAATGAGTCTCAGCTATTTACCACATGCTGGGCCTCTTGAATTACTGACTGTGTTCAGGATACAGATTGCAGATGGCAATTAAAGATGAACCGTGTGTGCACAGACAGAAAGATGCACACACGCACAAACACACGACGCGCGCACACACAAACGCATGCACTAATGTAAGCCTGCATACGCTCTCCCTAAGGCAGTAGTTCAGTGCAGATCTGCTGATCTCCATAGCAACATTCACTGCCGTGGGCGATGGTGACATCATGAAGATTGATTGTCATAAAAAAGCAAAACTGGAGCTGATAAAAAGGTGTTAGCTAAAGTGCAAAACTGCTCCTGATTGCCAGGTGAAGTTGTGGCCTCCAGCCAGAGGTCTTCTTTAGTTAACAGAGAACAGACATACGTGAAGTGCCTCATATGGTCTCCAAAGAGATCTGCTTATGTAACACAGAAACAAAGAAGAAGAAGAAGAAAGAGAGTTACTGTAGCTAGATCTCTCAGGTTGAAACGCTCAGTGTGGTCCTTCTCCTCTGCTTTCTGTTTATACCTCCTCCTCCTTCTCTCCTCTCCCTCCTTATCGTTTTCTGTCCGACTGCCTCTTCTCAAGCCTCCTTTCTTGTCTCTCTTCACACCACCGACTGATCTCCCTCTTTTTCTGCTAACTCTTTTACCCCTCACTCAACACCAAGGCTTGGTGCAGCACGGTGACTAACCCCATTGTCCGAATACAGCCACTCGCCTGCCGGAAACATCAGAGCGCTGAAGTTTAGAAGTTCTGTCTTGCCTTCTTCGTCTTTTTTTCCCTCCCTCTCTCAACACCCTGCCTAGTTTTTTGGCACTTGTTTTTCTTCATTTTTCTGTTACATAACAGAGACAGAAGTGGAGCAAGCTTCAAAGTGAATGGCAAAGCCGCCTTTTCCCCTGCTCGCTTTGCTGTTCATGCATGTCATTCCAGTGCCAGCTCCCTCCCCATTGCCCCCCGCCTATCTCTCCCCATCCTTGTCATTATTTTTTTTTCTCCACTACTTCATCCTTGCTCCATCCTTTCCTGTTAGCCTACATCAGTTTCTTTCTGGCTAATGCTTCTTTAGTCACATTTTGTTGATGTAGTCTGTATTTCAAGTTCCTCTCTTACATCATGCCCCCTGACCTTGCCATTGGTGCTTTGACCAAATAGAGGAGGCAGTGACTGGAAGAGGATGAAAGGGCAATTTCTGAAAGAAGAGACCCTCTAATAAGGAGACAGGTCTCATTATGTCTGCCTCCTCACCCTGTCTACCCTTGTTGTGTCAAATACAGAGTGATGCTGGGATGAGTGGGGTGCTTCTTTCCTTTGATTACCTGTCACTGAACTTGAGCATCAGCAGCCCGATGAGGTAAAAGCTACCATTATCTAAATAGTCTCTCTTTAAAGACATCTTTGGGCTTAAATGTGGAGAAACTCTTACCCGTGACTAACTTAGCACGAGTGCTTGGGATTGCCTGGATAATGACTGTGCTTTAGTCCTAGCAGGCACACATGCACAAACACAAACACATGACTGACTGCCTGAGTGAATACGCACACTGACAGTAAGCAGAAAGTTGAGCTCACAGCAGGCAGTGAAGGCAATCTGTGGCTCTTGTCAGGGCTAGGCCCGGTGGACGTGGCACCCCGAGTTGAAAGTAAAGCTGACTGAAGCGTCAAGTCACAATGCCTCACGTCTTCTAAGTAGCGCTTTACAAGACCACAACAGAGGGTCACCTGTCAGCTGACGTGAAAGCACATGGTGAAAGTAACAGAAAATAACACGCTAGTTTGTGTATTCTGCTCCAGAAGGTAACACAGACAAACACACCTAAGCGATCGAGCCAAAACTCTTTTCACAGCCATATTTTGCCTTATTATTAAGGTTCACACAACCATTACTATATCGTATATTTTGAGTAATGCATAACAGATGGACTCTAGGTCATATTTGTATTTGCTTTTATTTTGTCTCGTAAGCTATATATAACAGTCACCGATTGTGACAAGCAAGGTAGAGATCTGACTGAGAACCTGAGGGGCAGTGTTCGCTCACACAAAAGTGATTTATGAATCACAAGGTTACCATGCTCTGCTGAGGTCACAGATCAGTACAGCAGAAGGATCCCTTTCACACAGACAATCACACTTGCCGAGACACATCCATGCACCTTTCATATGCCTATCCCCTATATACAGTCACGCTTTCAGAAAATACATGGAGTTCATAGAATATAGATAAGTCTGCACATTTTGGATGGGTATATATGGTGTTACATAATGAAACACTCCAGTGCAGCCAGCCTAGGTAGGACCTGACCTGAGAAAACTATTGATTAAAAGAGCTGTTTCATGCTCTTCTACCATCATAGAAAGAGAATACAAAATTAAGAGGACACTGAATTAAATAGGCAGGCGGTCAGATAGCCTCTTCTCACACCAATTCAGCATGCTGAATTAGCTGCTGAGATTGGTACCTCAGCAGCCGAGTATGAATCAAGAGAGTGTCCACACCTTTCTCGCATCTCTTGGCCTCACTTCAGCCGTGGTGAGCAATTTAAAGTCAGCAGCAAACAAACCCCTGTGTATGATGCACAGTAGGGTGTTGTGTTGTGCTACGTCTCTGTACAGTTTCGCGTTTGTCTGCTTTCCTCCCTCCCTCTCCCTTTACGGTTAGGCATGAGAGAAGCGGTTAGTTCATTTATCATACTGCAGTCCCCTGCTCTGTGCCCCAGACTTGGTGATTAATGACGACCGTTCACACACTTAAACATTCAGCTTTGTTTCGCTGACACACTACTTACCATACCGGTCACCATGGGTTACTTAACACTGGGTCACTGTGGGGCTACAACCAAATATAATGACATATCTGCGGGGTGACCTTTAAGGGTTCTCAGTGTGTGATTTTTATCTCTGTGCTGTAATATAAATATGTCATTTATCACAAAACATTAAAATAACCAAATGGACATCTTTAGAAAGTGCTGCATAGTCCTTTTCTTTACTCAAAAGCTGCACTTAAGAGTTTTGATATGCTATTTACACGAGCATTTGATTTTCTGCTGCTACTGTATGTCTACTCACACATCATTTCAGGAGGATTGCAACCCCCTTTTTTTCTTCACTACATTTATTTGATAACTAAAGTTACTCTAGATACAATAAATGCAGTTTTTACCAAATGTAATGTTATTTTCTCTAAATAAGATGAGATTAGGACACAACTTTATTGATCTCTAGGGAAATACAAAAAATTATTACTTCATCAGGTGAAAAAGTTAAAGTAATCTACCCACAAATGGTACAGGAATTATAATAAAACATACATCATTCTGAAATGGTTCATTATAAAGACTACTCTTAATGTAAATGTATTTTAATAACAATATTTTACACTTAAAAAATAGAATTAAAGAATTTAATTCAGTTTTTTACTTTTAATTAGTTAAACGATTTCAATACTTCTTTGCATTATTATAGCGATGCAATTGAAACACATAACAACATGTTGGGTGATCGTGAATGCTGGAGCTGAAAATCAGAAAGGTGGCACGAACAGAGGCAAAAGGGAGCGAGGAAACTGTCAAAGATGTATCATTTAAGTCCGGAAATTAAAGTGTGTGTATGTGTGTGTTTGTAAGACACGGACAAAAAAAGAAGCAGACAGAGACAGAAAGTAATTTAATGAAGTGAATCTCCTTTGACCTCCAGTAACTCTCCAGAGCAATGTCAACTTCAATTTCACCCTCTCCGAGGAAAAGCGGCATGTTTGTTGTCAAGGCTAGGTGTCGAAGCTTAAGAATGTCCTCACTAATCTGGAGTTCTGTACAATCCTCAAATCTCCAAGCAAGCAGCGGTCAACAGGTGACGCCGTGAGAACAGAAGAGATGTAATGGATGAAAAGATGTAGAAATAGACATAGATGGAAGGGAGAGGTGAGCAAGAACATGGATGAAATAAGGCATGAACTCGGAGGAAAACGATGCTATATGTCATGTTTTATATATAAAGACATTAAAGAAAAAAACTAACATTTTTTCGGAACATCATTTTAGCGTTCAATCTAGCCCTAAAAGGTTTGATAAATTAATGTGTATCTCAACATGAATATTTAATCTATCAAGACCCAATATGTGATTTTCTTTGGGGGGTTTTGGCAGTATATACTGCCTTTGGAAATTGGTCACATTTCTGATGACTTCATTGTTTGCTTTACAACCCTGCTTCCCAAAGATTAAGGATACTGTGTAAAATGTGTACATGGAATGATGAGCAAATCATTTAAGCTTGAGAGATCCAGAAAACACAACTTTATTTCTGCTAGGGCTCACCTCATTAAAAGATGGACTGAACTGAAGATAATTGTCTTGTGGCCTGACCAAAATTTTACATTATTGGAAAAACTTGCAGACACTGCACCCTCTGGGCTAAAGTGGACAGGTGTGCTTTGGTTTTTGGTACATAAATTAAAATGCAGGACCTGCAAACCATACCCACCTCTTTGCCACATGACAGCTTGGATGCGCTCCAGCCCTCCATGACCCTAAATTGGGTAAGCAGCTATGAAATGTATGAATAGTGGTGCTGTTTGTTGAACTAGTGGAATCTGGAAGGGTAACCTGTATAATCACAGTTCAGTATTACAAATGCAGGCTAGCTAAATGCCTGATCATGTGTTTTATGGCCACGTCAACAGCAGTACACGAGCTAACGTGGGTTTTCAAGATTAATATTTACCCTCAGTTCTTTCTCGGCTCACAATAACAAAACATGATGTATCTCTTTCAGTCAGTGCATTCAAACTAAACATAACCAGCTGTTTCCAAAAGGTCATGAAAGAAGCTGAACATCCACGCTGGCTTTTTCCTTTGAGCTTTTCAAAATTGCATTTCTGAATTACTTGCTAAATTGGGAACGTCAGCGTTTTGAGTGTCAGTCTATTACAGCTCTAAACACCCCTGAGGGTGTACAGTGTGAGAAGATGTGTGCACACGTACAGGTGCATGGATGTGCGTGCATGTGTGTAGACTCGTCTCTGTTTAAATGAAGTAGGTATAAGAGCCTTCTCCCTATTGCTGCCCATCCTCTGCTGTTGGTTCCTGCTCTCCGAAATAATGGATTCTAATTCCTTTCCACACGAGTGCACCCATCTGCTGGCTTTGGGGGATAGTAAAATCCTCTATCAGTTACAATTATCCCACGGTTGCAGAGGTCTGCGCTGCAAGCGTGTGTGTGACCTATCCACCTCAAGTAGTGCCGGGTTGTTTGAATATTTGCAAGTGCATGTTTGTATGTGTTGCGATGAAGAGGGAGAGCTGGGGAGACAGAAAAATGCTCTCACTGAAGTGCTGTGTAAGCATGAGCTGAATCTTTAACCCACACCCTCTGAACTCCATGACAAATCATTCCAAGGGAGTCAACACCAATCCTGCATGTGAGTCTGTGTGTGTGTGTTTCTGCTAGGCTATGTGTAATGTGTCATATTACTGTACTGTGAGTATATGTATTTTGTGCATTTCCCTCTCACCAACCCCAGCACCTACACACAGATTTAAACCCATTAATATAATGAATCATCCTCCTAATTCTGGAAGAAATAGGAGTGGACTTCACCAACTCACCACTGGGGGACAGTAGTAAATCTGGCAAAAGAATAGCTGAGTGGCTAATGGTAAAAATCCAACATTATACACAGACTGAAAATGTCAAGATGTCCAAAAGTAATGTTTCTGATGCAGTGCAGGCCGGTTTTCAGCAGACGCACAGTCACATATCCCTGAGGATTCCTGATGCCCTAAAGAAGAGATTTGTGAAGAGAGCAACACACACACACACACACACGCATGCACGCACACACACACACACACACGTACACACACACACACACACACACACACACACACACACACACACACACACACACACACATACACACACAGCTATTTGGTGGTAGAATTGGGGCTTAATGTATGTAGTCCTGAGTGACAGAATCTGTAGCTGTGGGATTTCGGTCCATCAGCAGAAAGGGATGTAGTGGCAGAAACATCCAGGAAGAGGGAACCTGAAGAGAGAAGATCTGACAAAACCCCCCTTTGAACGAAAACAGTTTCTAATCCCGTGTGTGTATTCCCTCTCAACCATCCTGTCTTGTCTCTGAGTCCCCGCTTGCCTATCACGATTCTGAGGCCTGAGTTTCTCACATTCATCTTCTTAGACTTTCCAGAACATCTCTGCTGCAGGTCTTCCGTGAGAGTTTATGTAACATATGTCTTTTATTTATGCCTGCCAGTGTGTGCGTGTGCGCTGCGTAAAGCTAGCTGGGATGTAGGATGTCTAAGATCTGCACTGGTTGCAACAGCAGAGGAGATAAAGTTGGCTTGTGTTTCCCGGCAGTGTTGCAGATTTATCTCTCTGCTTACAGCTCCGGTTTTACTGCCCATCCACCGGCCTCCACTGGCTCCTGTGTCTTTTTTCCTCACCCTCTCTATTTCGCGCTTGCCATAAGAGACCGGCCTCTTTCTGTGCACGTTCTAGCTATCATAAATCTGCCACAATGCCCCATAAAGCTGCTTAGGGCATGGCTCAACAAATATTAAGGAAGAAGAGAATAAATAAATAAAACTAAATAAAAGAGAAACTCTCGTCTAGAGGGAGAGACAACTATTCTGCACACAAAATGGAGCCACTGTAAAATATTTACATCAATGTCTCTCTGTTTTAGATTCTCCTCTGGGAGTCTGTGAGGTCTTACCGCAAGACACTAGACTTAATTGTTTTTTTTCTCTGTCTTGCTTAGATATCTCACAGTGTTCCCTATTTACTCTTTCATTTATTTGTAGATGTACCAAACCTTTGGTTACCATATTATTAAAAGTAATTTCCCCTTATTTTGTGCATCTAGATAGATTAGAGTTAGTTTATAACTAGTTGAGCAACCTTGCTTTTGCCTAGTTATAATAACTAGATCAAAGCAAGCTTTCAGAGTGCCTTTGTTACTTTGCAGTTAAATTATATTACTGCACTCTTTGCGGAGGAAATTCTGAATTGTTATTTCAAGTTCATGAGATTCTGGCTGTGCTCTAAAAGTCCATCCATTTCTTCCAATTATCCAATTCAGGGGTCACCCGGGGGCTTCAGCCTATCCCAGCTGCCATAGGGTACACTCTGGACAGGTGGCCAAACTGTTGCAGGGTTTACACAGAGATGTTTTATGTTTACACTTACACCTAGAGCCAAATTCAAATGACCAATGAAGCTAACCCAAATAATTGCATGTGTTTGGACCAGGAGAACCTGGAGAGAACCCGTGCAGACATTAGAGAACTTCTTGCTGTGGGGGCAACAGTCCTGAATATCAGGGATAGCAACAGATTTGCAATATTTGACAATTTATCACAGTTAATTGCAATATCATTGCAAGCAGATTGTATGTAATTACTAACAATTGAATGGGGTCAATTACTAACTTGAGCCCATTCATTCGCAAACTGAAAGCAGACCGTCTTCATCGTATTGGCTTTTTAGTATTTCAATTCAATTCAATTTTATTTACATAGCGCAGAATCACAACACAGGTTGCCTCGAAGTGCTTCCCATAAACAAAGTTGCTGTAAAAGGCAGTAACTGACTGTTAGTGGTTGCAGACTACAGTGACCCTGGTCTTCAAAGCAACAATTACAAAAGTGTGACTCTGACATTAAAGTTGCACTGCATTTCAGACATGGGTGCATGTATTTACCAGCCATGGGAGGATTAACAAAGAGATGAATCATTAAATAGGAGTAAGGACCAGATCTTTTCTAGCTTAAGGCATAGCAGAGCTTAAAATCATGATATTTCAATCTGTTATCCAATAATTTACACTATTCTTCTTTTAAAGAATTTTCTTTCAAAGTCTCTCTCACACACACACACACACACACACACACACACACACACACACACACACACACACACACACACACACACACACACACACACTTACTGTACAGTACTCACACAGCAAATGCGAGAAGGAACTGACGTGAGGCTATAAATATGAGTGAGTCACTTTTGAGGGTGAAGTCTTTCCTCACAATCTCACTGGAATCAAGATAGAGACAAATGAGACAAATAGCTGAAGGGCCAACATTGTGCAACCTGTTCATGCATGGGTGTGAGTAGGCTGACATGTGAGGCTGTGCCTGTCAGTTTATCAACAGCAGCAATTTTTCACTCTTGATCAGCCAACCGTGGAGGCATTTTAAATTAACTACCTGCATTCCAGTAGCATCAGATGGAAGACAAAAGGCAAGCACTCAATGAATCATTGCAACTCTTTGTCTTTGTCCTCACCCTGTCTTTCTGTCAAATACTCTTCCAATCTCTTGTCTGACCGGCTTCAGCATGACAGACACATTGGCCATTCATAGAGCGGCAAGCACCATGTGGACAACGGACTGTGCCCAGAAATCAAGCAATATGCTGCTGCAGAAAAAAACAAACAAACAAGAAACCAAACCATACTCGCTCATGCACATACGCGCACACGCTTGGTCCATCGTGACCCCACGTCAAAGAAGACAAACAACTGCAACAGAAAGTGGCTGCGTCTCCATGCGGCAAGCCTGTGTATGGATCTCTGGCAGCATATGGGCTCTCCATTGTTGACAAAACAGCCTAAGGGACATTAGTGGCGACTATTAGCATATATGGCAAACACTTTTACAGTTTTTTTTTTTCCTGTTTTGCTGTTTTCTCAGCAAGTAAAAGAACCATCATCAATCTGCGATCAGTGCCTGTAGGTGTGCTGGGCAGGATTGGTACAGTTATCCATTTGCTTTCATTTAAAAATGACACAGATAACACTGAGTGCAGAGGAAAGAAATCCCACAAAGGTCTTACCTAGCTGAAGCTCCATATTGCTAATCTTGTTTTCCGAGGGGAACAGGATCTTTGGCGGCTTGTCCGTCAAAGGAGCTGAAAAGGAAAAAAAAGGGACTATTTATTTTTGGATAAAGCAGAAATACAGACAAACACCTTTTTAATGATCTACTTCTGTAGTTTTCAGTGGGAAAAACACTATAAACGCTACGTCCAGATGAACAGAATCCACTTTTTGGTACTTCTGAATGAGCTTTTTTTAAATTTAGTTGTATGCCATGCCATTACAGAGATTTATCATCTGTTTATTATATACTTCTATTAAATACATGCCCATCCCATTTTGACTTGTGCAAAAACAAAGGGGGGGGGGGAAGGAAGAACATTATATAATATATATATATTATATACACATTCTTCTTCACTCTTTGCTTTTTTGTGGCCACATTGTTTTTAAGTGCCTTAAAACCTTAAGACCTTGGGCTTCATTTATATGGTTTAACTAATCATAATGGAATGACTACGTAGCCTAGAGCATTTCACAATTTAATCTGTATGCATGATTGATAGATATCAGAAAAACCACAATCCAATGATTAAATTGTTCAGGATAAACTGACAGTTGGTTGATCAACTGCCCAGATATTATTAAAAAGAAGAAACTACAATCTTTCAGCTATATATGTTTGTGCCTCAATACAACCCTGGAACTCAAGAAGGGCTATATAGGTACCTTAAGCACCTCCACAGAATTATGTGTTCATTGGTGTGACTTAAAATGAATATTTAATTTGACAGGTAAACGGCTACTCTTTGACCTCTACCAAAGCAGCTATGTGCTAACCTGCCTAAGATCCACTGCAAAGTAAGTAAACACAAATGTCAAAAAGTCCAGTTAGCATCAATAGCTGCATCACAAACTCTGATACGCAACTTCACACAGGCATAGCAGTGTAGCTTGTTAGTTTCAAAAGACTAGATCTGTAAGGAAAATGCAGGAATGACCAATTTTTCTTAAGAACATAAAATAGAAAAGGCTGTATTCAACACTGGAGTTCTTCACAGCTTGGCTCCACGTTATAGCGGCTTTTTCATAAAGAAATGCCTATAAATATAAATGTCCATTGTCATTATGCTGAGAGATGCCCAGTAAACACAGTTTGATGTTTTGTACTGGGTTAAAAAAATGTTTAAATTCACAACTTTAAAAGTCATTGGCAATTGCACAATGAAGGGAATTTTTCATTATAGTTATGGTTACTTTGAAGCTTACTCCTCCAGACAATACACATTTACCTTCTTATGCATTCTTCTATGCTACAACTATCCTTTTTGTAAAGTTCAAGTCAATTCAATTTTATTTATATATCACCTCAGTGCCTCAAGGTAAGGTAAAGCCTACAATAATACATACAGAGAAAACCCAACAATCATATGACCCCTATGAGCAGCACTTTGGTGACAGCGGGAAGGAAAAACTCCCTTTTAACAGGTAGAAACCTCCAGCAGAACCAGGCTCAGGGAGAGAAGGAACACAGGTTAGGAAGTTCACAAATCTCCAAAGTATGTGTTACTATTTAGGATTAGATAACAATATATTTTTCAGTGTTTAAGACTTGCTAGTTTACTGTAATTCAATATGGTCACATTCCTAAACCTGGAGTTTCCACCTTTTGTGAATCCTGGAGGTGAGATACTTGGACTCTACCATTTTACACAATATGCCAAGCCACCATTCTGCTTTATTTAATGCATGTAGTGTGAGTCAAATCATAAATTATGTATTGAGTCACACCTTATGTTAAATGTAATTTACTTGGAATGTGCAGAAAATTCTTGCATTGAGGCCACAGCAAATGCTAATCTGTGACCAGCCACTTTTAAACTTACATATAACAATTCTTTAGCAGGTGTGTTTGTGCTCCCCTTTATACCCATATGGAAAGATATATATAAATCTTATAAAGTTTGTATCTGTCTTGTGTGAAACTTATATGAAAAGCATACAAGAGTGAAAACAGATATAAGATCCCTTGAAAAATTATATAAAAGAAACTTGTATGTTTTGGATACTTACTAAAACAAGGTATGAAAGTAATGAGAAAGTGGCCACTTTCATGAGTAAATCATATAAGCGTTATATGATTTACTATATGAAGAAGGCCACATCTTATGCAAGTCTTTTATAAGTTTTTTCAATTTCTTTTCCATATTTGTAGAAAAAGGACACTCTCAAGTCTTGGACACATTCTTTCCATCCTAATTATGACAAATGAAAGTTCTGTGTGGTTGGTAATCAGTCACAACTCTGACACATTTAGTTGTTGCTGTGCCATTACATCATGAGAAAAAAACAGTGGCATATCAAGCGCTTTATAACCCACGTTTCTCTGCTAGCAAGCATGACATGTTTGATATCATCCCAGACTCTAACATTTCTTTTTCTGTAGTGAGATGAGTGCAGAGCTCTACTGGGTTTATATTATTCCTGATGCTAATGATAAAAATGTGGCTATCTGGAATAAAAAGGTTTGATATACATGATCGGCCACAACATTAAAACTGACAGGTGAAACTGATAACATTGTTCTCCTCATTGCAACTCCATGTTCTTTGGGAAACCTTCGGTCTTGATATTGATGTGGAGATTTTTCTGACATGTACCACTTAAGTATATGCCATCGCAGACGAAGCACACTTAAGGACAGTGTTATATTCTGAGTGCAATGGACTCAAACGGCAAAACACCATGCCCACAGTAAAAGAAATTGCTTAGGAATTGTGCAAGGAACATGACAAGGAGCCCAAGATGATGACCTGACCTCAAAAGCCTCGAGATGCCAACTTGATTAAGCATCTCCGGGCTAAAATGGATTGTGTCCCACAGGACATCCTCACTGATAGGTATGTTGTTTTAATATTGTGGCTGATTGGTCTATATTGTAAATCTCCATGTGTAGTGATCTAATTGTATTTATTCATGTATTACATTTTGCAGTTAAGTCGGACATAAAAACACAATGTTTGAACATATTAAACAACTCTGCACACAGATGCAGAGTCAAATCAAGCATATTTTGTACAATCAAATGAACTAAAGAGAATTCCTCATTTTCTAAATCAGATGAAAAAAAAATCAACATAATACCTCCAAGTACCAGCAGCTTTTCTGGAATTCCCAATTATTTTGCTGTGAATTTGTAAAGCTGCAGTGATGTGTATTCATTAAGATGTTTCCTTAGAGTGTGCACACTTGACTTCTTTTTTTCGTCTTATGATGAGGTTTCCAGCAAGCTGTTTGAAAAGCCTTTTCTGTTTTTGGGAGCGACATAATGTTGCTGCTTTGACTAAATTGTTGGGCAAGACTGAAGTACTGAAGTAAAGCTTTGTGTTAACATGTTCGGCAGTTACTGAAAGAACTACTCATGTGACGATACACAGACCAAAATGTAAACATCAGCTCTATTTTGTTCTGATTTCGTATTTATTTTTGGCTCGCCTATAACACCTGCTGATACATAAATACTGACAGAAAAGCACATTGACATCTGTGAGAGGGGCGGTCACGGGCTTTTAGGCACGACTGTTTGCACTGTTAATAGGTAATCACACAGCACAAATTACACTGGATACTGATACAGTTTTAATTACATATCAAACTGCTATACATAATTACACAATGGGTGATCCTATAGCTAATTATACACTGGGCAAACAAATGAGGACGAGCTGTGTATGGGAGACAAAAGGGAAAGCAGATGTGGTAAGGACTATAGACAGAGAGGTAATGCTGGTAAGACAAAAGAGGGAAAATTTAGAAAGCTAAAATAAAAAGAAGATATGAAACGTGCCCCCCCTCCTGCTTCATTTTGGCATGCTACACTTGGTTCTGAAAATCTCATTATCTTAATTACCATTCCTTCATGGGAAATACATCAATTCATGGGTTGGGAGGGGGGACACCATTTATGGAAATATGGAAGAGAGGGAGCAAACAAAGGAAAGAGTCTCTGTTTGCCAATAAAAAGGAAACGTATGAAATCAAGCAATCAAAGCTATAAAAGGTAATTAAATATGCAAATACATTAAGTGATGGGTTGTTAATGCAATGACAGATTGTGTGGGCATCATGACGGAAGATTCAGATGATTTATGTATTTGTTATATAAAAAAATGATTTTTTTTTGGTTAATTTCAAGGTTACAATAAGCTTGGATTTCAACCTAAGTATGCACATCTGCTACTTCAAAATCCACTTGAAAAATAATCCAAATGAAAAATAACTCCTGGTCCAAGAACAAATGGGCAAACTTTTGGTCAGATTTGTACTATAATGCTTTGTGGTGGTTGCAGATTGTTAAGTGTAGAAGCCCAAAATCACCATGTGGCACTTGCAGGATTCTTTTGATTTGGCACATTCACAAAACAATGAAGTATCACACATGCAAATGAATTATATGCTACACACTTAAATCTAATAAGCCATACTATTCCTTCAGTAATACATGTGATATAATGTGACAAGTTATATGTCATGTAAAATGTTTTTTTATCCTTGTATAGTGGACAGACATACTGCATTTGAATGAGGAACACTTAATGAAACGTAATTTTGTTAAGAAGAAAAATTTTCAGGTCAAC